>NC_071576.1:59888645-60216145 GCF_024509145.1 Vidua macroura
TTGGCATAGTTATAGATGTTCTGGAGAAATCCAGCCACTGGTTTTGGTCATCAAGGTCTATTGTGTATTTTGACTCTTTGTCAAAATTATTTTCGGTACAAATGCTAGTTGTAAAGAGATTTCTGAAATTCATAATGAAATAGTGATTTAGTTCGAAAATAATTTCAAAACTTGCTTGAAAGAGAATATCTGCACATGTTTTTCTTAGCCCAGTTTAGCTTTAGCCTGGGCAGTTTGTATTAGGGATAATAAGATCTGTTTCCTGACATGGCAGACTGAATTTTGCACTAGGCCACGCCTTCCAATTCAGTGTTACCAAAACAGAAATAAAACTTGAATCCAGACTGAACCCTTCCTTCTTTTCCCCCCACAGATCCTAAGTGTGGGCAGAAAGTGCAAGGGACCAGCCCGTGGAGTTATTTTGTCCTTTTCACTCTGATTGCTGGGGGAAACCAGGTGAAGCAAGGCTCACACCCATGGCAGGTTTGCACAAGCAAATGTGGTTTTATCTGCAGAACAAAGCCCTGGAGAAGAGAAGGCTTTGGGGTGACCTCATTGCAGCTTTCCAGTACCTGAAGGGTGCCTACGAGAGAGATGGAGAGGAACTTTTTACCACAGCAGCGAGTACAGGACCAGAGGGAATGGCTTCAAGGTGAGAGAGAGTAGGTTTAGATTGGATATTAGGAAAAAATTCTTTGCTGTGAGGGTGGTGAGGCACAGACTGCCCAGAGAAGCTGTGGCTGCCCTGTCCCTGGAAGGGTCCAAGGCCAGGCTGGATGGGGCTCTGAGAAAACTGGTGTGGAAGGGCAAGGAGGATTGGATCTTTAAGGTGCCCTCCAACCCAAGCCATTGTATGATAACGTATTGTTGAACTCCAGCCTGCTTTTAAGAAAAGCAATGGAACAGGTGGAGAGGACTCAGAACCCATCCTGCTTCCTGATAAACCTTTGTTTATGATTTTTATTTTGTTCATCACTCTTTCTGGAAGAGTATCTGTAGATGAGTCTGTTGTAAATGGGTGAAAGTGCTCAGAAATAGGACACAGGACACCACCCCAGGTCCCTGGCTACTGCCAGGCATCCTTGATTTGCAGTGCTCCCAAAATTCTCAACCAACCAGTCACCTTCACAGCCTGAGTACCTCAGGGACTGGGGGTTTAGTACAGGTGTGTTGCTTTTCTCCTGGCCCCACGGCACAGCTGAGGGGAGAGCAGCAAGCTTTAGGATCTCTTGGCTCAGGGATTCTGAGAAAGCCATGGAAGTGTTCGTGCTGGGAATGCAGCTCGTGCTTTGGCTGTGTGACTCCTCAGAGAGTACCCAGGGGTGCTCTCCCTGCTCTTCCCCAGAGGCAATCAGAGCAGACACAAAGATTTTCTTTATTGGGAGTGTCTTTTTAAATGCTGCAGGTTTCCCTGAAGAGAAGGCAGAAGCATTTCTGTGGAGGCACCGTTGTTTCTGCTCAGTGGGTGGTCACAGCAGCTCCTTGCACCCTGGACAGGTATGGATGGGATATTTCAGGAGCAGGCTGCAGGTGCAGGAAAACATGGATTGGAAACGTGTGTGTGCTGTAGCATCTCTTTGTGGTGCTTACTTACAGGTGCTACCCTTTTGTTTGTGATCAGTATTTTTCATGTTTTAACAGAAAGGGAGAAAAAACCCTCTGAACACCTCAAAATAATTAATAAATAAACTTACAGAGATAGACAAAGAGTGTTTTTGGAAGTCTATGTAAAAAATTAATTTGCAGCAGAATAAATTTTATACTCATTGGTTTTGTGTTCCCTTGCTGCACACCTGGTCTGGTACCAGGAGCCCTAAGGCAGGATTCACTGTGGTTTTATGTTTTTTTTTTTTTTTTTTTAATCAACTCAGAATCATAGAGAAATGACCTTATTTATTCTGCACTTTTCTATGTTCAAATCTTCCCTCCTCCTTCAAAAAGCAGAATGGCTAAACACTTTTAAACCCAGTAAGAGGACCTGGTTTCTTAGTCGACCACCAAACAATGGTCAGGCCTGTAGCAAAAGGATTTTTCTTCTCAATCCTTTTCATCTCCCAATTCCTCCTAGAGGGCTTACTCAGCTCTTGCTGTCTGTACATCTTAAGTGCTGTAAGATCTGAAGATGAAAGGTATTGGGTATCAGAAGTGGTAATTTCTCGGTTTAAAAACAACTCAATTTTTCACTTCCATTTTCTCACTTTAATTTTTCTGTTCCACAGGAACCTACTGCAATACTTGCATGTCACTGCAGGAGAGCATGGCTTGGGGCTCAGGGAGAGCAGTGAGCAGACACTGCCTGTCACATCTGTCATGCAGCACCCCAAGTGTGACCCCACGACTCCAATGAACTCTGACATTGCCCTTCTGAAGCTGGATGGCACCTTCAACTTCACTAAGGTCAGAGGTAGCTGTGATCTTTTTCTCCATGAAGGAAAAAGTTATTGCTCTTTGCGTGCAGAAGGTAAATTGTCAATATGAGATTAATTTTACAGATTCCACAAAAATAGCAAGATTTTTCTTTCTGTTAAAAAAAGTCTCCAACACTTATAAAGGAAGCTTTTTGTAATTGGTCTTCCAAATACTTATTAATAAAATTCATGTCCCTGTGTGGCAGGTTCATCAATTTTGCCAGCAAGTCTTCCTCACCCAGGTGAAAAGTTTGAAGCAGGATATAACTGCACTGCTTGTGGCTGGGGCCATTTAAAGGAAAGAAAGCCATTCACATTATTATTTTTTTCTGAAACTAAGAGCTTCATTGCCCAGGTCAGAGCCAGAGCAAAAGTCACCTTCAACTGGCCTTAAGAATTGTAATCTCAAAATAGGATTTTGCTTCTATGCCTACCTGTGAATTACTTCAAAATGGGTAATCACCAAATCTAGACCTGCATTTGAATTTTGAAACATTTTGGAATTTTTTCAAGTAAAACTGCTTATATAGAAAAAACTGGATGTTTGCCAAAATATGCTTGCAACCATAACATGGCTTGGAGCAAGTTTCCAACCGCTTTTTGTGGTGTATTAACAGTGACATTAAGTTTACTTTCCAACTTTTCTTCTGAACATTGATTTGTGTTTCAGATGGACTGCTCTCTCAGGGCTTGTATGAAGTCAATCTCCCAGTCCCAAACAGCAGAGAGTGTTCACGAGCACTGTCAACTTTAAAGAAACCCATCCAAGGTGACACCAGAATGTGTGCTGCATTTCCAGATGGAGGAAGAGATGCCTGCCAGCACACAGGGCCCTGTGAGCTTAGGAGTGTTTCTCAGGAGCTCTGTGTGCCAAAGTAAACAATTTCACTGTAAACTGGGAGGTTTGGATGCAGGAATTCTTTCAGAAGTTCCCTATGGGGCAATGCACTTAATGACATGATTCCATATTAATTATTGTATGGGTTGTAGAACAGGTTCCTGAGAGCAATTTTGCAGAACACTTGATAAATTAATTAATGTTGGAAAGATCCAGAGGATGAAAGTAGAAAGAATTGGATTACAGGAAGGAAAGGAAGTGGGATAAAGGTTAAGTGATTGTTCCTCACTCCTTTTTTACATGCTCAAGCACACTAGAGATGAACCCATGAGGGAATTAATCTGTCTCTCCCCTTCTTGACAATCCTGACTAAACACCCCAAAAATGTGTGTGTCTTTACAGCTCCTTTAAAAATGACTGTCCCCTGTGCTGCAGGTTTTTGTTAAGGCACAAAAGAGACCCCAACAAACTCTTTAAGGCTTGCTCAGCTGTACAAGCTCTGGCTCCTGGGATTTTGCTGGGCTTTTTTCCAGGGAGATC
Organism: Vidua macroura; assembly: GCF_024509145.1. Classification (NCBI taxonomy): domain Eukaryota; kingdom Metazoa; phylum Chordata; class Aves; order Passeriformes; family Viduidae; genus Vidua; species Vidua macroura. The sequence goes on from NC_071576.1 coordinate 59,892,432, forward strand.
CCTTTTGTGTCGAGGCAAGCACGGGGCCTGGAGCCTTGCTGGTGTCATCTCTTGGGGCTGGGATGTGCCTGCAGCTGGATAAGGAGTGAGAAGAAGAAACATTACAACAGAGGATCCCTGGGAATATTCCCAGACCTCAGCATGGTGCTGTCCTGGGTTCAGGAGGACATGAGTGCTGGTAATTAAGTCCCTGCAGTAATGCATCCCTCGCTTGTGACAAATCCTCTGTCTAATTTTATTTAATTTTATTTAATTTTATCTTTTTTCAGGATACAGCACTTCTATGATTTCCTGTCAAAGCACTGCAGCATTCCACAGTCCCTTGAAGTGTGTGTTACTGACAGGCAGTTGTCAAAACCAAATTGAGAGCATTGTAAATGCACTTTGCTTCCTCCTTGGACCGTTTTTTTTTTTTAAAAAAAGAATGATCCTTTCTTTTATGCAGCTAGCCAGTTAGCATGTTTATTGGAAGTTTTCTTTTTTTTTTAGTGGAAATCCACCAGTTGAAAGTATCAGAGATTCCATGTGCACTCCTTTGAAGTCACTTGTCATTTTTCTCAACAAAAACATGTTGGGTCAGAAATCTGACAACAGGGGGACAAGTGCTTTTGTTCAGTCTTCCCAAAAGGCCATGAATTCCCTCTGTGCTGGGGAACGGTGTGTGACCATCAGGCACCACTGCCAGAGTCATGGAGCTGGAGATATAAATGGCAGGGGTGAACTTTACTGAGAGATATAAGAAACTGAATTGGCATTTTCTTCTAGTTTGGGCTAATTTTGTTAAAGGGTTTTGGAGACTGTGTTAAAACTTACACAGAGAACTGAAAACTGAGGGAGGCTTATTTAAGAGGTTTAGTCAATGGGAAGAAAAAAATTGGGAGGAGAAAAACAAAATTTCCTATTAGAAACCATCTAGAATTGATGATTCAAAGAAGGAACCCCCATAATGCATCAGAGAAAAATGGAAAGGGTTTAGATTCTGAAAAAGTGCTGCTCAGACTGAGAAGTGGCCTGTCAAAGCATGGTTCATTCTGGTAGTGGCTTTTGAACTGTTTATTCGAATGTCAGCATTCCCTGAACTTGCAATTTTGTTTTGATTCCAAGCCTTAGTTTATTGTGTGTCCCCAAAAAAGCATTGGGAGTTGCCTCAGTGCCAGCTGTACAAAATTGCCATTTCACATGGACAAAAGTAAATTGTGAACATGAAACTGCAGGAATTTATTCTTCTTTTTCCTCCCCCTTCCCTATCCCTCCTTCATTAGATCTGAAAGTGAAAAGCTCCACAGATGAGTACATTACTTTTCTCCAGTATCTTCTATTTGTGTGAGAGCACAAAAAGCCCGCCCCCCCATAGTTGTTTATGTAATTTATAAAGGAAGAAACCTTTTTGAAAACATTTTTGCAAGTTTTTACTGGTCTTCCCAGGATGCTGCAGGGGAAATAATCTAATAAGTACCTGACTCCTTGCATTTGTTTGTGTTTACATAGTTGTTGATAAATGTTGCTCTTACTGGGTAACCTTGCAAGCTAAGGGAAGGGCAAGAGGAGATGATTTTTGTGCTCTTCTGTTTCTGCTGACACTTGACTGAAGAGGAAAGCTTCTGCTTTTTCTATTAAAGTAATTTTAAACAGTGCATTGAACTGTTGCAAAAGTCTCCTGCTGTAACATATCCAAGGGCATTATCACAGATGGGCTGCCATGAACACTTTTGTTATGCTCTGGGGTATCCATTTTTCCTCACTGAAAATCATTTATACCGAAATCTTCATGTAGCCAAGAGTTTCTTTAAGGTAAAAAATAAGCACTGCCATTTACAAAAGAATGAGAGCCTATTGCCAGGGCTTCATTCTTGCTCCCAGATGATGGGGTTTAAAGCTGATTTGCCAGAATTCCAAATAAAAGAGAGAAAATACACAGTATCAGTCTGCCAGCAGAAACAAAGTGCAGCTGAGCAATCCTGTCTCACAATATCCTCCAGATGTTTGAGATTTTTGGTGGAACAGCTGATTGCATATGTGTCAAACCTAATTCCTTCCATTATGATTTAACTCACAGCGTTTTGTAGTGTTCAGCATGGCAAACTCTGCACCAGTGAAGGGGAATTACATTTTCCTGGAAGCCTGAACAGTTCTATCAAAACCACCAGGAAGCAGAGAAAACAAAGTCTTCCCCCAGAGAATATTCCCCATACAAGTGTAGGTTTTGGGGTGGTTTTGGTTGCATTTTTGTGAATGGGAACTGATTTCTTATTCCAGATTGTGTATATGGACTCTGTTTGTGCCAGAAGGGAATTACATATGGCTTCATTTCTCCCACTTTGATGTAGAGCCAGAAATGTTCTGATTATGATTCTTTATCAGTCTAGTCAAAAGATGACAGACTCGTGGATGAGTTTTTGTCCCCTTGTTCTTTGAAACAATCATTCAGGTTGGAAAAGACCTTTGAGATCTATAACCTGTCAGAGCACTCCTTATTCTAACAGCAAGTGCACCCAGTGAGGTGGTGGTTGATTGCTTCACTTGCTTGATTGATACATTGAGACATAGGATCTGAAATAAAAGTAAAAGCGTGTGGGAAGTGAAGAGGTTGGAAAATGCCTGGTAGGGAACTGTATCACACTTCTGGTGTCAATGATTTTCAATTTTTAATAGAGTGAATCTATTTGGGCTAATGGATTAATAAGGAAAGTAGAGGGATGAATAGGAAATTTTCTTTTAATCCTAAAATTTTATAGTTAAGTATTAGAAACGGTACATGCAATTTTTCTCCAGTAACTGAAGGCTCTAAAACAGTGATTATTCTCTAATGTTATGTTTCAGGGAAATTCTGTGGAGGAGATCTTCCATTACCTCTTTTGATTGGCTGCAATAGCATAAGGCTGAAATTTGTTTCTAATGATGAGGATTATGGAACTGGTTTTTCCATTACCTACAAAGCTCTTACACCAGATATTCTTCCTGGTAAGTTTAAGCCAAGTAATGTGCCTGCCTACATTCTTGGGTGGGGACCTGGAAAAAAAAAAAAAAGGGGAAAATAAGCCAGAGGAAGCTCCTGTGGTATTTCTGTGTGGATGATGCTTTCATGGGGGGCCTTGAGGGAGGCAGCTGAGGCTAAAACATGTCCTGGAGAATTGTGTTTGGTTTTTCTGTGCACAGCAGTTCACCAGCCCTAAGGATGGGCCCAAGGGCCACCTGCTGAGTCTTCAAAGAACTCCTGATGTTCCTGTTCTGACAGCATTTCCAGCTGGTTCTTTCCTTTCCATTTTTGTCTGCCTGGATTTCCAGGTGCTGGCTGTGAGTCCCTCTTTGAAGAAGGAATGCTGGAGAGTATGCACTACCCAGAGCACTAGAGCAACCTGGCAGGCTGTCAGTGGATAATCATCTGTGCTCCACAGGACCATGTAGTCAAGGTATAACATGAATTCTTCTTGTGTCTACATGATGGAAATGGGCACCACTGACTGAACAAGAAATTATGCAGCTAAGGCCAAACAAGATCAAGCAACGTGAGCATGAATAATGCTGCTGGGTGCAGTTCAGACAGATAGGTTTGGATTTGTCCTTTAGGTTACAGTAAAATAGGATTTCCTGGGTTAAATTTTATCATGACAGATTCTTCTAGGAAATTTAATGTTTATGTATCACCTGTGAGAGGTCTGAATGTCACAGAATCCAAACCTTGCAGGAATCACTCACAATCCTAAAGACCCTGTAGATGTTTGATTTTTTTCCATATGACTTGCACAACAAAGTTCATTCTTTCATTTTTTAATTTGAAGTTTACATACCAGTCTTTTGAAGTAGAAGAGAGTGAAGATTGCTCCTATGATGCCATGACTGCGTATGAAGATGTAGGAGAAGAGGAAGAAATTGACTTGACTTTTGATTTTTTATTTTGAGGATGTTCTATTTATTTGATGACTTTCACTAGCCTCATTGTCCAGTGTAAATAAAGTTTGTTTGTAGAGTCTCAGGTAATGTTATAGGTACTAGTTTCAGTATCTTGAAAAATGCAGGTATTGATAATTCTTCTCAACTTACAGAAGCAAAGCCACATCGAAGTTTTTTTCAGTGTTTAAATTCAGTGTGAAATGCAGTTCTGAATTGGTTCCAGTGAAGCAAATACATAGCACAGTAATTTGGGTCTATAGGAATGATCACACACAAAGCACCCAAGACATTTCCTTTTCAGAGTCCAGCTGTTCTTCACTCCAGAGCATCATTCATGTAATTTTTGCCACTTGGCTTACAGTAAATGAGAGGAAGTCCTATCCCCCAAAAATTGTTTTCAGCACTTGCTTGAAGCTGGTGCTTAGATTAGGGAAAATAAGGTAGCTGGGGTGTTTCATTTGTGATGAAGTTTGTGGGTGCTGCAATAGACTTTATATAAATGTTGTGCAATGATGCCAGAGACTCCTTGTTCTGATGAGGAAACTGCTGAACAGGCTGCCAGGAATAGGTCAGTCCTTCAGCCTCAGCCTGCTTATCTCTTGGTCATGGTTACCTTTTACATTCCTGTCTGAAAGCTGGAATATACAGAATATTGTGCACCCACTGTTGAAAGAGAGAAGGATTAAAAAGTGCCTGTTAATTTGTAGTGAGCCTTTGCTTTCTCATTTTTAGTCAAGTCTTGTGGATTTGCCCTACCAGCACCTGTTCCAAGCTCCTCTGCTGTGATGCTGGTTGTCTTCCACTCTGATGAAACAGAGACCTTTGGAGGATTCAGAGCTACATTCTCCTTTGTTCATGTAACAGGTAACAGAAAACCAAATAGAAACTTGGGGAAATGCCTCCTTGGGGCAGCACAAAGGGCCCTTCAGTGGATTGGCTGTTCAGAATTATTTTGCTGTAGGAGATTCTTATCTAACAAATTCTTTCAGTACAATGTAAAGGACTGTGAACCTCTTCAGGCATTAAACGAAGGCCTAATGAATGGTGAAGACAAACAATGAATCTGGCCAAAATCTGGGAGTTGTGTCTGTGGCACATTTTAAATAGCACTTTAATACTGTAATAGCACAGATCCCTACAGCAGAAATCTGTTTTTTCTACAAAAATAAATAAGGAAATAAAAGTTATTTTATAATACAAATATTACTCAAGACATCCTGCTAACACACTCACCACCATAATTTGCTAGATTTAAATATTTTGAATTCAACTAAAGAAGAAGATTTTGAAAACATGAATGTTACTAAAGAAGAAATAAAGGTTACAACAGGTTACAAAGGTACAAAAACCTTATTTATGCTTCCTTCATGGGACTAGAGAGTACCTTTTAGACTATAAATTCTCAAAATACCTAGTGGTTGCAGTTGGTCCAGATTTTTTTAGTAAGATATTTTGAGGAAATAAAAATATGCACAGTGACATTTACATGCTTTGGCTTTAGCAGAACCTAATTTTTCTTGTTTCCTTCATCTTGCTAAGTGATGTACAGCAATTCAATAACATTTCAGCTTGTATGTCAGTTTACACCTACTTCCTTTGGTGAAAACAATTGCAAAGACAACGGAGTAATTGAAAATAACCATCAGCATTTTAGAGCTGCCCTTTCCCCCTCTAAATAGTCTATGGTAAACGGGATGAGTCCCTGTTCATTGTAGGTTTGAGGCTAAAACTTTTGAAGGTAAGTGGTAGCTTTCATCTTGGTGAAGCTCTGTTTTTGCTAGGATCATCTCCTCATGGTAGTCTAAACATTTGCATCCTTTTTGATGAGGGAAATTGGAAGATTTAGTAAAAAAGGTGGAGCTTGAAAAGCTGTGGGGTTGCCCTTAACTGGAATGTTCTTTACTTCTCCCAGTCTTAACCTAACCTCTAAAACACTTCTTGGAACATCAGTGCTTTCTGTTTCAGAGGATGCTTGTGGAATGCCTCCAAACCAACCCAGGTTCCTCTTCAGCAGGATAACTGGAGGTGAAGAAGCTGTGCCCTACTCGTGGCCTCGGCAGGCCAGTGTGCAAACTGCAGATGAGCACATCTGTGGAGGAGCAGCCCTTGCCCAAGAATGGGCTGTCACAGCTGCCTTCATTCCAGGTGAGTGCACTGGGATGAGCCCTTCCCTGGGAATGTCCATAACTGCACGCTGTGTCCCTGCAGCCTGCTGCTTCCATCCAGGGTGGCACAGGGTTGGTTACACCTGTTACAGCTTTCACTGCCCCTGGATTCTTCTGCTCCACACACATGTGCTAGGAACACAGCAGGTTTTAAGACTGTTGGGTTTCAGGACTGCTGTTATATCAGCCTGACAATGAACATTTTTTTTTTTTTTTCCTTAGGGAAGTATACAGAGACTTATGGATGGTGATAACAGGACTTCAGGATCTTACAGAGGAAGAGTACACACAGGTACTGTGTGCTCTGCTTAGTAATGAAATACAAATCAGTCTTTCAAAGTAGTTTTTATTGTAAATGTGATTCCCAAATTCTTCACGATGAAGCAATCCAACAGCCTGAACGCTGATCGTGACCTGCATTTATGCAACAGCTTTTGTGTGACTGTGAGCACAGATCTGTGCCTTCACTGAGCTCCAAAGCTCAGAATTCCAGAGGATGTGGGAGTGAGAGGTGTATTGTCTCTGCAGTCACTGGTGATATCATCAAGACAGAAAGATTACGGCACAAGTTGCCACTTTGCTCAGACTGGATAAATGTTTTTCCAAGACTGTCTTCCGACCCTTGCTGGATGTTTTCTGCATGTTCCCTGTTCCATGTCGCAGATGCATAATCTTGACTTCTTAATATTGGAAAGCTGGCGGTTTCTGGACCTGCTTCTAAATGCGTTCCCTTCTTAAGGCATCTTGGAAATTTATAAAACCAAAGTTACTTAAAGCCTCACGCTCCCAAGTCTTTCAGAAAATGTCAATGCCTTTGCTTTCCTAGAAAAGGTCAGCCAAGCAGTATTTTAGACACCCAAATTTTAACAGGACCACTCTGGACTCTGACACTGCCCTGCTGCAACTGGCTGAGCCCTTGGAATTCAGCCCCTCCGTGCTCCCAGTGTGCCTCCCTGCCGAGGAGGAGGTACTGCAGCCCTGGAGGATGTGTGTGGTCACAGGGTGGGGCGCACCTGAAGCAGGTATGCAGTCTTTGCTGCTTGGGCATGTTGTGGCTGTGTTTTGAATACCACATTCTGTGCTGGAACAGTCCTTCTGTCTATACATTAGCTTTTGGAGAAGAGACATGTTAAAAAGTTTTCACTTGTCAGCTAGATGTGAAGGGACATGGGTGGGAGGAGAGAAATCAGGTAATGTAGACTGAGACCTTTTGAAAAGGAGAGGGGTAAAGCTTCCTTCTGGAACCACTAATTCATGCCTCTACTGGATGATGTGTTTTAATTCCAGAGAGAGAAAAGGGAAGTGCAGCAGCTGGAAGTCCCCATCCTGGCACCTGAGCGTATGTCAGAGCTATTACATAAACCTTCCCAGTAAAGTGACCCAGGGGATGATCTGTGCAGGATTCCCTCTGGAGGAAGGCAAGGACTCATGCACAGGAAGTTACCCTTGGACCAGATGGGTTCTAGAAAAGGGAAATGCAAAACCTCCCAAAGCTGTTATCTTGCAAACAGGCTGTGGTGATTTACAGTGAAAGACTCCTTAGCAGTCAAACCCATATTGCAAAAAGAGTTACTTCCCTTGAACAAAGGTTGTGTTCAAAGAAAGCTTTGTCTTTTCAAAATGGAAAACTCCAAGCACGTGAGCAGCTGGGATCTCTCCTTGCTGAACTGAGATTTTAAAAACAGCAGGAGTGATGTTAGCTCATGACAAGGTTCCTTTGTCCTTGTGCAGGGTGATTCTGGAGGCCCATTAGTTTGTCCTTCAGGAGACAACTCGGGGTTTTACACTCTCCATGGAATTACTAGCTGGGGCTTGGCATGTGGAAGGAAGAACTACCCAGGAGAATACACCAATGTTAATTTTTTTGTTGGCTGGATCAAGAAGAATATTAATAATAGTGGTATATATGAAAAAAAAAAAACATTAAATGAATATTTTTGCTATTGTTAGATGATTAATTTGAGTCTTTTCCAGGGTGCCATTTTTATATTTGGGTGTCCAGTACTCCTTTAAAATATCCCTAGCTGAATACCCAAAACATAAGTCAGCAGTAACTTCTGAAAATCTTACTTCTTCCAGTTGTATTATTATTATTCCATTCTGTACTGCATCTCACGTGTGGATGAATGTTTTTCCTTGCTGTGGCTTTGCAGCTTCATTTCTCAGGGTCGGGAGGAAGTAGAGGAGCATGAACTGACACGTGGTGGTAACTGAGTCCACTTTGACAAGTTTACAGCCTGTCTTCATTGATGATCTTTGCAGAGTTTACCCTGTTTTATATTTCTTTTTTTCAGAGCTCCCCATTTTCATTGTGTGACTGTCAAAAGAACAGTTCTGATGGATCCCATTGTAAAACATTCCCAAAGCACAAATGTCATTGAAAACAAAATTTGCTGGGAGCATGCAGGTTTTTGACTGATGAACAGATTCCAGAGTAGCTGATAATTACCCTGGGAAATTTACTGCTGATTTACCTGAACTGAGACTTTGGCTTTTCACGTGTGTTGGAGCAGTCACAAGTTACCTGCAGGCTTCTGACACTCTGTTAATCCATCTTAGAAGGGAAAAGAGGGAAAATAAGCCACATGAGCCAAGCATGTCCTTGCTTGTCCTCCTTAAATGTAGTGCTGGAGAGTGTAAAAATACTGCAGGATATTTTTAATACAGTCTCTGGTTTTACAAATTGTTTGGTGTTTAAACAAAAGTGTTTGAAAAGACAGGTGTTGCAGGCCAAGGGACCATGCAAGAACTGATAGCTATCCTAATTAATCTATGCATTAACTCGTAACTAGCAGTTTGCTTAATGTCCAAAAGGCTGCTTATACAGAAATCTCAATGGTCCAGATAATAATTGGATATCTCACTCAGTTTTTGTTGATATTAATGGCAAAACTATTTTGAGAGTTTTTCCCATACATGCATTTGATGCCAGTAACCCTCCTTTTTTATTATATTAGTTTTGAACCTTGGTTCTTTAGGTTTTTTTTTTTTTAAACTTTCAATTTTATTCTGTAGCTGGGGAAACAATAATCTCACTGCCTTTATTCTCCAATGAATAAGGTAAACATATTTCACCACTTTCTTCTCTTCACTGTAAAGTTTGAGGCAAAAGCCCACAAAATATTGAGCATGAGTTTTTTGTGAAGCTATGAAAATGCTTAACAGTGGAAGGGTTATGGACAAATTGAGATTCAGAGATTCAGATTAACAGCTGTGTTACATTATTGACAGAGTATGCATCCTCTATTTTTGCCAAGCTCTCTGAAGAGATCTTCAGAGAGAAATGGAGGGAAAATATCCTTTGTAAATTTTTACCATAGAAGCCTGTTAGTGTTTGGTTATGGTGGAAGTTGCCATTAGCTGACTGTATCAGTTTATGCTGGGAGCAGATGTGTATTATCCCTTGGCTGCTATTCTGTTTTTCTTAACAGGAGCACAGTGACTTTTATCTGTTTATTAATTTAAAACAAGGATTTCAAGTGAATGTGTTCAGAAAAGCAAAAATTGTGTGGGGAGAACGACAGGTGATATCAGCTGTGATGTTGAATGCAGTGGTTATATACTGATAAATTGGCGTCTCTTATGAAAATTCCTGTCTTAAATTCTGTCTTACAGTGTCTGCTTTTGATTTGATTGTTATGGCACTAATTTTTTGCTTGGCTGCTTGATGTTGGGCTTTTGTGTTTCTCCTAATACGACTTTACAAGGAGCCTAGTTTTTGCTTTTGTTTGTCACATCTTTTTAGTCTCTTGTAAGGTGCCAGTAGCTTTTAGCAACAATGTGAACTGTTTTCTGATGCAAATGAAATCTTGATTAAAAAAAAAAAAACAAAACTAAAAAATAATAATAACTATTACTTTCAAGGGTGTCCATGTAATGGGATTCTGTTTAATGTTTAGGTGAGGCTCTGTGACCGCAGGTTGTTCTGGTTAGCTCTGGAATGGTGTCCTGCTCTCTGTGCTCCTCTGCCTGTGGAGGTAACACATTCCATGCCTTTCCTGACCCTCCTCCCACTGTGGGTCTGCCCAAAAGGACATGACAACCCCATTCTCGCTGGATCTTCCCTGTTTTCTTTTACCCTCGCTTTATTTCCCCTGCACTTTTCGAGAAGCGGCACGAGGGCAGGTTTATTTCTCATTTAGGGAATCCATTTATTGCCGTGCCTTGGGTGCACAGAAATACTGCCGATTCTTCATCTGAACTGGCTAGTTCGACTTTGTTGTCCTCCTTTCCTTTTACTTCGCAGAAAGAATTGTTAAGCATTGGAAGGGGTGGTGGGGTCACTATCCCTGGAGGTGTTTAAGGAAAGGCTGGACATGCCACGGGCTGCTTGGCACGGTGGCGTCCGGTCATAGTTTGGCCTCAGAGGTGATGATCTCAGAGGTATTTCCCAACCTCATGAATTCTGTGAAACCAAGAATTTAACTAGCGGGGCAGCCTGACCCGCCCGGCCTGAGGGCGGAGCGGGGCTCCCCCGTAGTGCCCGGGCCCAGCCCCGCCCTGCCTCAGGCGGGACCGGGAGGAGGAACCGAGGTGGAGCCACGAGGCGGGACCCGAGGAGGAGCCGCGAGGCTGGACCCGAGGAGGAAGCCGAGGAGGAGCCGCGAGGCTGGACCCGAGGAGGAAGCCGAGGAGGAGCCGCGAGGCGGGATCTGCGCGGCCGGGGCTGCGGGCGAGAGGCCGCCATGGAGGCGTTTGCGGTGAGGGGCCGGGCTGCGGCTGGGGCGGGCCGAGCCCTCGCCGCCGCCGTGCCCTCACCGCCTGCCCTTCTTCCCCTCACAGGGAGTGCCTGTGGCCATCGCCGTGGCCGTGGTGGCGGCGTCCGCGCTGCTGCTGCTGCTGCTCCGAGGGACGGCGCGGAGGCCGAGCGGCCCCGTCACCCTGCAGGACCCGCTGGCCAAGTACCCGCTGCGGCTGCTGGACAAGGAGGTGCCCGGGGCTCTGGGGACATGGGGCATCGGGGGTCCGAGGGCAGTAGGTCCGCTGGCCTGGGAGGCTCTTGGCCGTGGGCTACCCCAGGGATCGAATCCCCAGAGCAGCGCACGGAGCCGTGCAAGGATGGCTGTGGTCCCCGCAGCCGCCCCGTGATGCTCCCATGGTAGAGCAGCTGTGTAAGAGCGTTTATGGCACGCTGCGAGCTGTTGTTTCCCGGCGCTTTGCACGTTGAAGTGCTGGCTGTGTTCCTCCCTCGGTTCCTGTCCTGGGTGCACCACGAGAAGCAAGCTCGGCAGCCTGAGCTCCTGCACGGCTGTGTAGCATGATCTTTGGTCACAAGCATGCAATGTGCTCACTGGCCTTGGGCACAGGGTTTCCTGATTTTATCTATGTAAAGATGCTGTAGGGATTGTGCAGGTAGGCAAAAGTCACTCCTTGTGGAAGTAGAGAGGAGCTTCTGAAACTCCTGGTTATTTCAACTTTATTTTTCGAAGCCGTTTCTGTGTCCTTTCCCAGCATTTGGCTTGCATGCTAACAAAGAGCAGGCTTGCTGAAGCATATTGTGTTGAGTAGAGTTTGAAATTCGAACTAATGGTGATGCTGACCTCGTTCTAACTTTGGTTTTTTAGGAAATCAGTCACGATACTAAGAAATTTAGATTCGGGCTACCCTCAACGAATCATATATTAGGATTACCTGTAGGTAAGTACTGTAAACAGTTACTTGTATTTCTGGTTTCTCACAGTTCTTGGACTTCCGACTGTGAATTTAAGGCTCAGCAAAGCAAGGAGTTGAAAGCTGCATCTGAATGCTGCTGTCTCAGAGAGAAACATCATGTTTCCCAGAGGGTTGGATTTCTCATCTTTTTTGAGTGCTTTGTCCAGTTGTGTGGTGTAGGTTAGAAATGGAGCAGTGAAACTGAACTGAGCCTGATGGAATTTGTCACCAGTCAGGATATAAGCAAGAATGGAGTCTGTCAAAGCTTCTTCATATTTCTTATTTGCATTCTACTTCCATCTGGTCCCCTCAGTCTATTGGCAATTGCCCTCATGGTTTTGGCAAATACAGTCACACTTGTAAAGGAGAAAGGGGACAACTCTGCTGCCTGGGTAGATGCTGAAATATTCAGAGCCTTTCTTGTGCATGCACTTACCTTTAAATTACACACATTTCCACGCAACTTTATCTGGAGTTCTGTAGCACAAATTTCAGCCTAGGATTGGCCTTCTTTCCTGTGCCCTGGAACACTGATAGCACTGAACCTTGGACCTTGAATCAGTGAAAATCTGTTCAGGGGAAAGTCTCTCTCTGATCTGCAGATGTGGCTCTGTTTGTTGTGCACTTGGCAGTTCCCTGTGCTGTGTGGCAGGTGTCAGGGTCATCCCATTCCATGCTGTGAGCATGGCCTTGCATGCTGCCTGGTTTTCTCCAAACTCTCTTCTGGCTTATGTGGCAGAGAGTAATGGAATTAACTAGACAAATGGCAAACCAACTGAGATGTGCTCTGCAGTGCGTGTGTTTATCCAGATTCATTCTTAAGAATTTAGGAATAAGATGCTGAAACTCTATTACTCCCTGGGGAGATGCCTGCTCTGTGCTGAAAAAAGGGAAGAAATTGAATGTTTCATGCAGCATTTATATGGCAAAGATTTTCTCTGTCATTGCATGTGTAGCAGGTTACAATACCTGCCTTTCTTTCTTGTCCTCCAGGGATGAAAAAAAAATAATCAGATTGTAATTATTTCTCCCCAGGCCAACATGTTTACCTTTCTGCAAAAATTGATGGGAATCTGGTGGTTCGAGCCTATACCCCTGTTTCCAGTGACGAGACAAAAGGTTACGTTGATTTAATTATAAAGGTAAAAGTTGTTTTCCTTTAATAGAGATAAGTTGCTAACTGGAAGGAGGGGAAGCACATAATTTTAATGAAATAGTTTGTTTTGATTTAGTCATCAAACTTCATCATCTTTCATTCAAATTTCATTAAATTTCATTTCATCAGATCTCATCTTTTTCGAATAGGGTGACTGCACGGCAAACAGCTCATTTCACATTGCCCTTGAATAGTAAGTTGTATCCTGTGTATCTGCTGTGTGGCACTGAGGGATGGCAGAGGAAGAGTAGAGGGAGGAGAGAATCACTTCCCTGGCAATACTTTAGGAATTTCCCCAATGTCTTTGATTTGGCAGTGCATGGATACTGATGTCTCTCCCTCCCATTAGCAGCCTGTGCTGCTGCTAATGCTTACTGCAAACATCTCTAAGCAGAAAACAAGTCACACGAAGGAAATCCTTTAAGCTAGGGGATGCAGGGTTATCTGATCCCAGGACTTCTGGATTTCCTAATCCTTTTCTATGATAGAGTTTGTCCTTAGGCAAAAATCCAGGTTTTTTTTTTGCATGCTATGTTCTTCATGTTACAAGGGTGGTGAATTGTTACGAGCTGCTTAATGCTTCTTAGGTGCTTTGAAAACTGAAAAAGCTGTTGTGTGGCTGAGTAGGAAAGGTTCAGAAGGAAAAGATGCAGCAATGCTGTTTTCAGAAGGAACAGCTACAAAAATGGGGTGACATAAGGCAATAGTGAAATGAGGACAGCAGTACATAATCTGCCTGCCACCCATCCCTGTTATCCTGGCTGTTTGCAGGGAGCAGAGGGGCGTGTGCCCAATAGCACACTTTACTTATTTTGGCTGCTCAAGAGATAACTGAGAGCAAAGAATTGCCTTGATTTCTTTCTCAGGTGCTGAATTTCAGACCTGCAGGATTGTGTTCTACAGATACTGTCTGCAGGAAAGTTAGTGGTTGGTAATGTGCAAATGATTGTTCTTACAGGTCTACCACAAAAATGTGAACCCCAAGTTTCCAGAAGGTGGGAAGATGTCCCAGTATCTAGACAACATGAAGATTGGAGATACCATTGATTTCAGAGGGCCAAATGGGCTCCTGGTCTATAAGGGGACAGGTACTGTGACACAAAGGTGGGAGAGCAAAAGGGAGGTATTGGTTACATTTTTATAAAACTTGAGAATCTTATTTTAAAGTGGAAAAGAGGAAAAAACACCTTTTCTAGACTTGACCATGAGCCTGTCGGAGTTGATATGATGGGAAAGAGTACTTTGTGTATGGAATATCTGATGAGTGTCTCACTCCTGGGACTATAAATCTGAAAAAATTGCTGCTCCATTATATGACTGAGAAGTCTGCAGTGGAAATGAAATACCTCAGCTATACATATGGAGAGTGATGCTCCAGATCCTTCTTAAGCAAGTGAGACTGTGGCTTAAAATGCCCTCTGAGAATCTCAGTGCTGTTAGTGAATAACCAGCTGACTGAGAGCCAGCTCCATTTCATAATTAAAATCAGGTCTGAGCTGACTGTGAGGAAATAAGCTCAGAGAAGTAATCCTCTTGTAGGATACAAGTGAAAGATTTTGCACTGATCTTGACAGAGAGGAGTTGTGCACTTAAGTCTCCCCTCAGAATGCTCAGCACTTCTCTGGGTGCTGACCTCCTGTGATCAGCAATCTCCTGATGACTATCTCAGCAGAAGGGAGGGACTTCCAGATTTGTCTTCATTAATTGATCACCTGTGGTAATTTATTCCCATGGAATTTGTATGCATGTTTGTTTGGAAGCTAATGTACCTATAGGTTTGGAATATTTCTTCTAGGTACCTTTCTTATCAAGCCTAATAAGAAGTCTGAAGCAGAGAAAAAGTTTGCAAAGCACCTTGGGATGATAGCTGGAGGAACAGGTAAAACGAATCCCATCATGGGGGTGTCTAGAGAGTGGAAATGTTTTATGGATATATGTGAGGACTGTCACTGTACTTTGGTAGCAGAGTACTTTCACCTGCATTTCTTTTCATTGATTTCTTTTCATGGTGGCACATTGAGGCACTCCAGTGGTTTGAGCTCAGTCCTGGGGAGTAGCAACCTGAGTGTTTACTGAGTGAATACTAATTTACCTTGTGACCTCAGAACTGGCTTCATCAGTGACAAAAAGTATTTTACGAGAATGTCTTGAGGGTAAAATTACCTGATAGAGAATCCTGAAGAGAAAAGCCCTGCATACAAGAATTTTGGGTTTGTTTTGGAACTGTTTGTCATAATAGAAACCCCAATCTCTGCACTCCATGTGGATTAGAAATCCAGAGGTGTGTAGCCCTGTGCAGACTGAGATCCCATTGAAGACTGAAGGGAGGCAGCATTAATATGAATAATTAATATGAATTAATGAAACTCTAGCCATGGAAAGAAATACCCACTTTAACCATTTTGGTTTTTAACAGGAATAACTCCTATGTTGCAGCTGATCCGTCAGATCACAAATGATCCTAAGGACTCCACAAAATGTTACCTCCTTTTTGCTAATCAGGCGAGTATTCTGACCCATCTGTTTGTTCTTCTTTAATATACCACTTGTTTTTGCTGGTCTCTGAGCTTTTTTAACTGATGGTCCACGTTTCATTCTTTTTCACACTTAGGTGTCTCCTCATAGTTTCACTGAATTCCTACATTAGGGAATAAATACTGCAACCAGATCCTGATCCCTCTGCTCATCTTAGTCCTTCACTGATTTCAAGGAAACAGGATTTGTTTCCACTAATCTGCTTGTACAGTTAACCTTCACCATGCTGGCCCAGGGACATTTGCCAGGGCCAAATTTGCCAGGGTCAGGGACAAATCCAGCTCGTTGTGATTTTAGCCTTTAGAAAAAGTTCTAATTGCCATCTTTAGGACTGTGTTTAGGTGGCTGCTAAGCCTCACAGTTTGTTGTTCTTTACAGAAGCCTATAATGATAATAGCTATCGTGGAAGGGGCAAAATACCAATTACTTTCTTGATTTGCATAATTTTTATCATTGCATGTGTTGTGAATGGCAGATGAGCTCCCATCAGAGGGCTCCTGGGATGGCTTGGAGCTAACTAGCACTCTCATTTTGCAGACAGAAAATGATATATTGCTGAGAGCTGAGCTAGAAGACCTTGCCAAGAGGCATCCTGAGCAGTTTGTGCTGTGGTACACCCTGGACAGACCTCCAAAAGGTAGGGACACATGGAAATGCCTTTGCTGATCCCTGTACAACAGTCAGAGCTTCACTCTTGCTCAAGAGGACATCAGAGTCAAATGTTCTTGTCTTACACTTTGAAACTCCTCAGAAACAAACCTTACCCCATACCCTGTTTTAGAAAGGGATTTTTAAGGCCCAGGTGGGCCTTAAAAAGTGGGAGCTCATAATTAACCTCATTTGGGTCAGATGTGTTACCCAGTGCTTCTTTTCATGTATTCCAGATTTTGGGAGTTTTCATCAAAAGTTCACCTCTGTTTTGGGCTATCTCCCAAATCAGGTTATGTTAGCATGTTGTTGGCACTAAATTGTTTAATACCTGTACATATTTTGTGCAGCAGCTCCAGATTAGATTCTGGTGTAACAGAGTTGCCATGTGTATGGATTAAGCATCATTTTCCTTCTTGGCTCACTTCAAATGGCAGATGCATTCAATAATACTACTGCTTGAAATAGTTTAGCATTTCTTTCCTCTTTTAATTTGTTTTCTCTTATCACTAAACTACATGGCAGAGCTTTTGTTATCACCAAACTTTGTCACCTTACCACTCCATCTCAAAAAAAAAAAAAAACCAAAAAACCAAAAGTACAGGTCTCAATACCTCTCCCTGACACGGGGTGACCCCTCTTCACTGGAAAAGCTGATTCACTCTACCTTTTTATTCCTACCTGCTCATTTCTTTTAAATTTTATAATTTATTGTTTGAAGACTTCAATATCTTATCAGCCAAATCTTGTTACCTACATGCTTGTTGTCCCTGTGGAAGGGGATCACTAGGTTTGAGCTGAGTGAGAAATTTAATCCTTTCCTGGCTTGCAGTGATGGTGCCATAACTCAATTCTTCAGCTACTTAATGAGGTTTAGAAAGGCTTCAGCCTGTAGAGAGATTCAAAGTAATTGAATGAATTTCTTTGTTGCAGACTGGACGTACAGCTCTGGCTTTGTCACTGCAGACATGCTGAAAGCCCACCTGCCTCCCCCTGGCAGTGAGACCCTCATTCTCATGTGTGGGCCACCACCAATGATTCAGTTTGCCTGTCAGCCCAACCTGGACAAGCTTGGCTATCCCAAGAGCAGCACATTTGCTTACTAACATCAATGTCACCTGATACCTTTTTTGGAAGTACTGCATACTTTTCTACAGGAACAGTTGATGTGCAACTGTGCAGTGATTGATTGTGTGTGTGTTTTTTTTAACACCTTGATGTAATTTCTGTGGTTTATAACTTCATAATTACCTTTTGTGTTTTAATACTAAGAAGTTGAGAAATCATCTTGAATTCTGTGGGAGTTACTTAGTCTTACCTCTGGAATTAGTATAAAATAGTAATTCTGAGGGAAAAAAATGTAACGATGAAAGGTCATCCACATGGATTTGTGTTAAATAATTCCACAGTCAGCAAAAGAGAGGGAAACATTCAGAATTTATTCATAACATTCAAGAAATAAGCATTTATACCAGTGTTATGCTAACTAGGATTTCTTACTACGTATATTTAAAAGAAGAATCAATTGTTTTGTGGATTGACTATTCACAGCCAAGTTAGCACAACAACACACTGAGTTGTAAACACAGCATTGAAAGAAAACAGGAAATACTGTGTTTGGACTATCCCAGGGCAGCTGGAGCAGCCAATCCCATTTGCAGTGCTGTAATAAGTCTGCTGGCTAATTGACCTGACAAAGTATTTCAAATGCCCATGGTACCTGACTGCATTGCCAGACCAGTACATTTAACACCTTTTATTAAACATTAGTACTTTGCTGATGTGTAGACTTATTTCTCATTCTTCTGAATTCGCCTTTTTTTTTTTTTTTTTTCAGTTTGCAGTGATTGAAAAGAATTTGCCTTGATTTTACCACTGTGTAAATAATGTGTTTATCTTCTTACACCTGACCATACAGTGCAAGGTCTGTCATGAGAGACTGGTGAAGTGAGGACCAGGGTAGATCATCTGTAAAAAGCACCCCAGGTAGTTCTCAAAGAGTCCTTGGCTGCATCCTGTGGCCAGCCCTGGAGCTTCCCTCTTTCTTTGGGAGGGTTGTGGCTTGGCAGTGACCTGCCCTCAGGCTATATTGGAATCTAAAGCAACACCTGCAGCCAGCAAGGAGAGAGTAATGCACACCAGCCCTGTACAGAGTACTTTTCATTACAATTAAGGAGATTTTTTTCTGGCATTTATCTGTTTACTAAGAGAGCTTTTTAATAGCTCATTAATACAGGAGATGTAAACTAAACAAATGCCACAAGTGCTGTAAAGGTGACAACTTCACCCTCAGCCCCTCAAAAAGTGATAGGCCATATTTCCCTCTGATGCAGTCCTCTCTAGCCCAGTACAGCAGCAACAGATTTTGTCAGGTGTTTTAAAGAAACAAATCTGTGTTTTTTTCTGGTACTTTCCTGGTAGTCTCAGAGTTACATTCACTGCTGCAGTTGTTTTTGCCTCAGGTAAAGATTTGTGAACATGGCAGCTTGTCATTCTAATAAAAACAAGGGCTTGATGGACAGTACTGTGTTCCATTCTTCCCATCCCACAGCACACTGACTTGGATAAAAAGAGGGCAGGACAGGTGCCAGTGAAAGGGAGAAGGGATTGAAATCCTTTCTGGGGATCAGTCTGGCAAGACCACAGGAGTGGTGAGTGAGCCATTACTGCTGCTCTCACCAGCCTCCAGCTGAATTCCAGGTGGCTCTGATTTAGCCCCTGTGATACAATTATGTATTAATGATTCCTGCACCAGGAGTTAATTATAAAAATAAAAAATTACAAAAGGTCTTTCACATAACAGTACATCAACATGGCATGTAAAAGTTAACTGAATAAAAGGACAAAGCACTGCCAGTCTTTGCTTTCCAGACTCTGGATATGAGTCCCACTCCTCTCCCAACACCTGTTTCCTATTTCATGATGTGGGAAAACAGCACAGAGGAGAATTACCTGTAAGGTGTGGCTACACTGACGGTAGGAAATGCTGCATGGGAGGTGGCAGTGGCAGAAAAGAGGTAAAGCTTTCCTGCTCCACAGCATCCAGCTGCTCCTGGCCACTCCTGCAGGCGTGAGGTATGAGTAGCAATCTTGGTCATGCTGAAGCATCATCTCCAGTCTTCAAAGGTTGGTGTTAAAAACCTGCTGTCATTCAGCATTTCATCCTGGCTCAGCAGTGTCTGAAAGAACAAGATGGGAAGGACTTGAGGGTGTTTGGTGAGAGGCCTGTGCTCCCAGAGACCCAGCTACAGTGAGATCAGGCTCACAACACAAAGGGAATTTCTTCAATACAGCTTTAAATAAAGTTTTTTTTGCTTGGGGAAACTTTTAGAGATTTTGCGTCTGGCATGCAACTCAACTATATTTCATAATTCTTCATTATGTCTTCCAGTCGCTCATTTTTATTTTTTAATATATTGGCTTCTGTGGAATGAAGAAGCAAGAGTGAGGTGTTTCGTTCTGCACAGAGTTTTAGCTCATGTAAATTTGCAAAAGTCTGTACCTCATTCCTAGCTGCTGTGATGGTTACCTGCAAAATCTTTGAAGAATTGTTTTCATTTAAGGGGATGAATATCTGTTATTTTGCAAAGAGACAGCAGAATTCATGAAAACTTAAAGAGGCCTAAATGAAGCTTAATTTCTAGAACAATTTAAAAACAGTTTTGTTTTTTTTTTTTTTTGGCTGAATGTCCCACCAGGCTGTAAAGAGATACTTAACAAGAACAGAGACCCACTTACTCTTCATTTCCACCAGCAATAACCAACTTTCAGTGAGATTTAGCAGAGCACATGGGTGACTTTGGAACGAGAGAGGAACCAGTACGTACCGTGAGGTGGGTTATGCCTTGGGAAAGAGCCCCTATTTGCATTACTGTGCCTTCTGAGTGTTCCATCTGTAAAAGCAGTCAGCAACTAGTTCAAATCAGACAGCATGTGCAATTTTATTCACTCTACATGCAGCTTTGGGAGGGATCTGTGCCTGGACAAATGAAGTTGGGGTAAGTTGAAAAGCTCCTTAACACAAATGCCTCCGTGCTACACGGTATGTGAAAATGCATTTAATGACAGGAAGAGTGGATCCTGATTAAGAGAGATGGATTCCATGAAACTTGGCCTATAATTCACAGGAAAAAAAAAAAAAGCTTTGATACTATCAATGAAAAGTAAAATTTTCTAAATGGTCTGACACTACTTATTTCAGGCAGGCTTTCACAGGCAAGAAGTCCTTGATAGAGTCCTACCTCTTCTTTCATAGAAATGTCACCAGTTCTAGGGCATTGTGATTTCCTGTGTGGGCCACATGCTCAGAAGTCATGCTTAATAGACAGACCATGCTCCTAGAGAAAAATCCAGTCTTTCTGTCATGCTTGAACAACTGCACAGTTGGCTCTAAGTTAATGCATTCCCTCACAACTCTGAGCTGAGCAAGTGGACATCCACAGTCAGGGTTTGGTATCCTCCCTGTTGAGGAGCAATACATTGAAAAAGACCACGGTTAGCCAGTGAACACAAATGAGATGTTAGATGCACTAAACCATGCAAATGAAAAAATTACCTTCACAGTTAGTCTTTTCAATGTTGTGACCATTCTCTTATCAGGTTTAAACTGTTTTTATGTCACTGGAGAAAGGCCAGTTTACTCCAGTTGCCTCTGTGTGGCTCTTGTGTGCTGCCGAAGTTCACACAAGGCTCCAGGAGCGCTCCGTTTTTCAGGGTTTACATCCCTTTACACAACAGCAAAGTTGAAATAAAATTTGATGGTTTTTAGTCATCATCATATCTCTGTATGCTGCCTAGACAGTTTCATTCACAAGTTCACTACTACATTACGAAAGTGAATTAACTATTGGTTTATTAATAATTTGTTCATTGCTGATGCATTGTCTTCATAAGCAGAACTACTCCCCACTGTACACCATGAAAGAAAAATTCAGTTGGATTTTCTGATTACTGTCTGTTAAAAAATACAATCCAGTTGTACTTTAATATAACTCGATAGCTTTGTACAAGTTTGTCCAAATGAATTTATTACATTAAAAACCACCCATAAAGATAATGAAAAAAAAATAGTGTGCCATACTAAAATTATGAAAGCTAGAAGTACAAAAGTCTTATGTTTCCTGCAACCACGCCCTTGACTGACATAATACCTCAATCTTCAGAGTGTAAAGGTGTCATAGTCCTGAAAAAGGGCTTGAGGATGGATGAGTTTATTATGATGTTGATTAAAAAAACCCCAACACTCTTAATCTGGAACTCTTTCCAGTGTCCACAGCCAATACTTTTCTCTGTGAGTTCATGCGGATGTAGCAAAGAGTTTGTTATAGGGGAACATTTGGTTATTTGCAAGCTTTGGAATGCATGGAGAGGATGAGATGAGCATGGCATCAGTCTGTCTGTCCCACCTGATCCAGTTCCCTGTCAGTGAAAGGACTAAGTCCTTTGTAGCCACCGTAGTTTTTCGAAGTACCATTCGTAGCAGCTGGGCTTGTATCCACAGGACAAATGTAGTCTGTTGATTCGTCAAACTTCTTTTTCCTTAAGTTTCCAAAATGCGAAAATCCAAGTTTCTTTGGCTAAAATAAGGAGTCAAAACAAGTAGTTGGAGTAAAACAAAGTTATTCTGTAAACATTCAAAATCCTCCCCTTTTCAATTACTGCTATACCCTGGTCATTCAAGTACGTAGTTTCTGAATTAACTATATTTGTTCTCAAACTGGAGTTACAGTGGATGCTAAATGCATTTACATGATGTTCCTTCTAAGAAAAGATGGAACAGATTGCTTGCTTGTTTTCAGGACCTGATTGAAAACAGACACATAGTAAAAGGTCTGGTATGTAGAATCAAGGGGAATGTAGCACTCATAGAATTCACCTCTCCCTGCTCACAATTTGTCCCTTACTTTCTTTGTAATTCAGAGTAGAGGAGTCTGACACTGACATCTCATTTTTGACAGTGGGACCTACCCGAACTTTGGCAGTGGTGGTCAGAGGTGTGTATGCTGCTGACTCCATGGTTTCTCTTTTTTCTTGTTGTGCCTCTGGCCCAATTAGGACGTTAAAATTGGTGGTGAGGTGGCGGCGCAGGAGGGTCTTTTGGGGTGGGATATTCAGGAGCATGGCCAGCGCGTCACCATTGAAGCGGGGTTCCAGAATCTGGGAAAAGGGCAGGATGGTTATTTTTTATATAAATATTTGCAATAGTAAACTGCTACAGTGCTTAGCAGAGGACTTCTCACTAAGTACCTGTTCACATTAGACCTTTTATAGCTCACTCATGATACTGGGGTTTGAATGGGAAATACCTGAAAGGAGCCAAGAAAAAATGCTGAATGTGATCAGACAAATATGTGTTTATATTTATCATCAAATCCATCAATATGTGTTTATATTTATCATCAAACCATACATTTGTTTGGCTTGAACAAGTTTCCTTTCAGAATTTTTTGCTCTACTCAGAGTAAAAATTTAATCTTAGTATGATTTCTACTGCTGCATTTTTGCAAAAATTCTACAGCACTAGAATCATGGTATTTTAGAACCCTGACATTACTGAGCTGCAAATAGTTCTGAATGTTTTGAATTAAAAAAAAAAAATGTCATTCCTGACTGCTGTGACTTCAGGGCGGTTATTTAGCGTGGCTCAGAGTTCTGGTAAATCACTCAAAGAAACACTCAGTGATGCCTTATCAAAAAACAATTTTCACACAGCACAGTTCAGGTTTCCTTTTCTGTGCTGCTGTCATACACTTGTGCACAGCTCAGCTTATATAAAATGTTTTATAGAAAGTGATTATAGAAAGTGTTTTAGCTGTTCCTTTTCTATTTTAATTTTCCTTTGTAAAATGAAGATGCATGGATCAAAGAGGCTCCTTGGAAGGCCTGATCACGCTGTCACATTGCAGATGTGTTTGTCTCTTTCTGCTTGATGAACATCAGATAAAAGATGGTTTATATTACAGCCTGTCAGTTTTTAGTAGTGAAACGGTAAATTCTTACGATCAGGCCCCCGTGCACTCCGCTGCCTCGAAGGTTGGGTGCATATTCTGCCAGATCCACTGATCTGAGCCATTCCATCACCCTGTGGTTGGACCACTGCACCACGTCGGAAGGAGACACGTTGTTCTGTTGGAGGGACCACAAAAGGTGATGACACCACAGCCTGCACTGTCTGAGTGTGCACAGCTCGTATCTCAGTTCAGACAAAAGCAGCCTCCCTCCTCTTCCTCCACTTGTGCTTCCCTGACTGAGGGATTCTTTCTCTTCAAGCCCCTTTCAAGCAGTCTCTGATGAGATGGCAGACCTGGTCTAATACTGATGAAACCCCATGTGTTGCATCAAGAAGTACAACAGCAGAGATTACAGATTAAAGGGAAAAAAAGGGAACATTTGACAACAGGGTTATTGAGAGTGTTTAATGCTAAGAAAAAACTGTGCTGATCAGGTAAGGCCAAAACCTTACAGATTTTAGAAATTAGGTGAGGCAAAGACAAGTCAGTCCAAATTATTCTCTTGGAAGATGAATTAGCGTTTTTCCCCCACTATGCAAATAACTTCTGAAGAGAAATGCACGAGATTCACCTAATAAGTCACATAGCTGCTGCTTTAGATGCAAGTCCCTAGAAGCAATGATTCTGTTCTATCACTGTACACTGCTGACTTTCTATCCCCTTTGGCTGGGACCAGGTAATTCATACTTGCTTAAAGTAATTTATTTCAACATTCTTTTACCTCCTCAACTGGCCTCCTGCGCAGACAGTGGGGATTGAAGCCATTGACGTGCAGCACATGAATGGCACATTTAATACTCAGGTGATGCAGCTGACTGGTGACTTTCAGGAAAAGAAGATCATTCTGTGAAGAAGAGAGACTTTCAGAACACAAACCAAAACAGATATTCTCCCCAGGAAGGAAGAGTTTAAATTTGCTGTGTAGTTTTATATAACACTACAGTAACTGTGGTTTAGGAAAGATGAAAGTTCATACTTTAAAGAGGGTCTGGGTTTTGTTAGGGTGGAAGTTTGGAGGGGGTTCTGTTGTTGGTTTGTTGGGTTTTTAACATTGCACCAGAGCGAGACCTGGCTAAAAAATGAAGGCAGGAGTGTAGCCTGTTAAGGCAAATCCAGGCCTTAATTACCCAGACTTGGGCATGAGAATGGGAAGAAAACACAGTGGCTGTGTGTGGTTCATGGTGTGCTGTGGATGTAGTCAGAGCTGTACAAATCACTGGATTTTCTGCTATTACTTTGCTGAGAGAACAATGCACTCCAGAGGTTACATGTAAAAAAGGTCATTTTACTTTTAATTGTGGTGTGCTACATCATACTGAAAGAAGGACTTTGCAGAAGTTAGCCCTAACACATGACTTATTTTATAGACCTTAGGAACAAATTCCGTGCACTAGGCAGCACAAAGGAGTTATTGGCACTATTTCCATTTTGCAAAAATTCTTTAACTGCTCACATTCAAAGGAAAAACTTAAAAGTTTTGCTTATTCAGAAGTTAAAATTGGTAAAACTGAGAAAAAAGGACTGTACTTACCACAGTTAAGTACTGCAACATCCTCCCATCTACTCTGGATTCATGAAACTGGTCTTTATACTGGGGTAAGCCAATGTCATCGAGCCACCCTGCACATATGAGAGCAATGGGGAACCAAATCCAGATCAGTAAGAATGAAGCCCTTCTCCCCTCTTGCCTGGCTTCTTTTGAGGCATTCAGGTGGCTCATTCTACCTGTTCCCCTTTCCTGAGGACAGCCTCTTGCCAGCAGCCTGAAAGCAATTCCCACCAAGCAGCTTTGTCCACACCAGCCCTGTGATATTTGACACACAACATGTGCTGGAGCACATCTTCTGCAGCACAATGGAGCTTTTCCTAGACTGAGCCCACCCATCTGACTTCCTGCTCTCTGACAGAGCTCTCCATAGCACACCACAAGCTTTAGGTCTGGGTGTCAGGAACAACACAAAAATCTTCAATTCTTCCACTGGGAAACTTAGTGCTTTTTAAAAGATGTTTGGTAACTGCTTAAACGTGAGTCAGGCTGCCCTTTCATAGAGGTGGGAGAAATTCCCTCCCAAACAATTCTGTGAGAGTCCAAACACTTACGTGTCACCCAGATATGATCAAGTTGTGCAGACTTCTCGTCTTGTTTTGCATTTATAGCTTTAATGGCCAAAACCAATTTCTTCCTGTGCAGTGGATGCTTTATTCCCATTTCCTGCAACAAAAAACATTAACAAAGACTTTGCCCTGCCTCTGGTTCCTTTCCTCACGTGAGGTAACTATGAAAATTGATACTGTGGATTTCAGAAAGGTAGAGCCAATGGTTTGGAGGGGCCTGGTGGGACAGAACCAGGAGGCAGAGAGTAGCAGTGATTACCTTCTCCATGTCCTGAGGTGTGGCAGTTAACAGCGTGTGGCCTGACGTTACCCACTGCCGGGCAAAAATCACATACTGGCCCAGGCCAAAGTCCTCAAGCCAGTTACAAACTCTTTCAGTGCTCCACTGAGCAAACGGGGCATTGTGGTCGCTGAAAAGCACAAGAAACATTGGGAAGATCTCAAAGGAAAGAAGGAATGTCCACATTGGAAAGCTCACGGTGTGCCAGAGGCAGCACCGCAGCAGATCTGTCGGGGTGCTGTGTTCTGGGGTGTCCTGGGAATTTGGCAGCCCAGCCACAACCTGTGAACAGTTGCAGGGCAGATAAGAATTTCCCGTCTTCTGTTTGAAAAGAGGGAAAAGGGAATTGCTGAATCCTCATCACTATGCAGACGAGGAGATAATTATTCTCCTTGTTCTTTTAAAAAGGTGACATTTTTGACACTCCACCAAAGCAGCGGGGTGGAGGATTGCAGGCAGGGGAGATTCTCAGGATGATTTTGCTACCAGGGAAATTTTTTCCAGCTGTTGTGGAATTCCACAGCGCTCGGGCAAACTCCCCAAGAGGATGGGTTTGGCTGTTGGGCACATTCAACAGCACCAGGAGAGGAGGAGCCTTTACCTCTTCTGGCCTTTGGTGTCCTTGGATCGGGATAAGCGAGGTCCAGCTGTAGCCCGGAGACCTCCCCTCCGAAACTCTGCCAGGCCCAGGTCGTCTGCAGGGAAGTTACCTGACTGAGTTCTTCGGATTCTTGCAAGACAAGAGTGCCACGACAGGACTGTTAGCTGCTGACAGAGGATGTTTGTTCTGCGTGGAAACTACAGTGACAACTAACAGCTCTGTGGATCTCCCCGGAAACCGCAAACGCCAAACTCCCCAGGCAGCTGAAGGAGTTCTAGGAAACTCAGTCTGGACCTAACTCTGGAGGAAAATAAAGGAGCTCCACAGAGCAGCTGTGACACTTTCATCCAATTAATAATCCAGACTTGGAAATGGCAGCTGTTGCTGAAGCAGATCAAGTGGACACAGTGCAACTGTGCCCTGCTTTCCGTTCCTTCTGTTTTCCCGTATTTTTTTCCCCTGTGTGTCTTTTGTAATGAGCAAATTGCTACAATTTAATTTTTCATGGCTAATAAAACTGCTGGCATGCTAAATTAATAGCATTAAGATTACAGCAGTGCCTTATTTCTTCCACCAGCATGACGCTGTGAACACTCCCAATATTTTTTCCACCCCCCTGTGTACATAAGAACACACCTGTGCCATCCCAAAGCTGCTTTTGCTCCCCAAATTTTAGGTTATTCTTGCTATAGATAATTGTAGATTTTGCCGGGAATTCATTCTCAGCTGAAATGCTTTGACAGTGAATAAAAAAAAAAAAAAAAGACCTTACTTTCCCCAGATTTTCTTGATTCCTTTTGGACTTTTTCTGTTTTCTGGAGACCATGGAGATTGTGGACCTGAATCCGTTCCCGAAGAGAGAGGTGAAAGGTCATCTGAGACCACTGTGCCATCCATGTTCTCTGTTTCTCCTGCATTAAGAACAGTGTTATAGTCACATTTTATACTAATTTTTGATAAGGTTGTTGTCTGGGAGGCTGATGCTTAAATGCAGAACATGATATGAAAGTAGAGATACCTATAACATCATTCTTTTATTTAAAAAAAACAAACATGCTCAGAAGGTGAAAAACAGCTGGACACTTGATTAAAAAAAAAAAAGAAAATAATAAAACATTGGGTAAAATAATTCTGTCATTTCATTCTTTTCTATTTAACTACATTATTTGAATTAGTTTAAGGTCTTCTTGCCTGCTCTTAATACCTCAAATTCCTCCATCAAAAGCAGTGGGGATTTTTCTAAACTGAGTGAGAACGAAAGCAGGAATAAGTGTCATAAAAAGAAACCCCATGTGAATGCCACACAGCAGGAGCTATTACTTCATTTCAGTACTGCATGTAAGGAGCTCAGTCTAGGGGGGCCAGCTGGGATTAGTATTTCATAGGGAAAGGGAGGGGGAAAGGAAAGAAACAAAGTAAGCAGCAAACTGAGTGTTAAAGTTGCATCTTGTTTGGATACAGTACCTAGCACAGGCGCACTGACACTCCTGCCGCGATCTTCAGTCATCCCAAGAAGCAGAAAGCCAGATGGAGAAGCAAAGAAGATACAAAACACCAGCAAAATAAAGTTACAGAAGGGCAAAGTAGTTAAGCTGAGCATTAAAAGCAGAAACAAAAAGAAAAAGAAGCAGCTGTGCTTGACGTGGAAGTGAATATGCATTGGTGTGTGCACAAGCCCCAAGAACTCTGTACAGATCATCTTAAACAGGTAGGGATGAAAATGGATCTGCTTGGGCTTTCCTAACTATTCTTGGAAAGTTTCAGCTCTTTAAGCAAAGACTACAGAGCTCTATGAAGCCTGCAGAGTATCTGAAATGAAGCAGTGGCTAAGATTACATCAAATTGCTCTGAAACACAGAATTGGAGGTGGAATGAATTCACTGCACGTGCAAGAAACAAACCAACCTGCAGAAAAAAATTCTCTTAACTCAGTGTATTTAAGAAGCCATTGCTTGTTTCTAGAAAAAAAACCATTTTCCTTTTCAAGCTCACCCACCCTTGGATAATCCTGCAGTTGAAGACACTACAGCATGGCTCATGCATTGCCTACAAAATTGCCATCACAGAAAAGCTCTTTCAAAACCCCTAAACAACCACAGCCTATTGCAACCTTGAAATTGCAGCGTGCTAGCAGCTTTAGGGACCACGAGGCCTTAAAATTAACCAACCCCCACCAGAGAAAAAGACCTACAGCCAAACAAAAAAAAACCTCACTGTAACTTTTAAAGTGCAGGAAGACTTCAGAATCACAAGAGTTACTCTTGTGCCTGAGCTCCCAAGCCCTTCAGTCCTAAAAAAATACCTGGTCCTGTGCCTCACTCTTAACACCTTTTTGTCAACAAATCTGTGCTTAAGGTGCCACTGAAAAGAAATTAATACAGGATTCCACAGGGCTGTGGTTGTGGAATGGAAATATATTTGTAGTTCCAAAATTCACGGATGTTTTTCTGCAAGAAGTATATTAAATTTTCACTAGTGGGTCCCCCATAGCTAAGCAACCAACAGAGCTGATAGAGGGATTTTTACCCAAAATGTTCATGTTTCTGATGTTTGTACTGAGAAGTTTCAAATGGTATTGTCAGGTGCAACAGAAAAAAAAAAAACAAACCAAACAAAACCCTCAAAATGAAACTCATCCTTCATTCTGCCATGAGCTATGGGAATATTTCTGGTATTTGTTAAAAAAAGAGAAAAGGAAAAAGCAGTAGCAGGACATTCCCTAAGTGAACCATGCGAACATCGCAGTGCATTGCTCTGGCACAGCAGATTCCATCCCACTCTGTGTCCCAACCCCTCAGACAGTTTGTGGGGAGAGAGGCACAGGTACATACTCAGGCCAGGGACGCCGTTGTCATCGTTGTCACTCGTGCCACACCCCTCTGGGGAGCTGTACATTCCCTGCTCTCCGTTCTGCAGGGCTCGGGGCAGCTTTCCTGGCAGCGTTTGGTACTTGCTGCCTTTCCCCACTGGCTTACTCTGTTGTTTTTAAAAGAGGGAAAGAGAAAATGAGTACAAAATCAAATTGCTCACAGCATCTGCAATCTGGTACACAATGTTCTTAAAGCTGAGAAAAATGTATGGTTCAAAATGACTTCACTCCCTGCAAGTTCCTGCTTGCAGATAACTCAATTTAAACCCATCCATCAGCTGACAGTTTCCTAGCTAAGACACAGCCTTGCCTTCCCTCATCTGCTCCTCCCACTTCATCCACTCTACATTAATTTAAAATATATGTTAAATATTATCTGCTCCTCCCACTTCATCCACTCTGCATTAATTTAAAATATATGTTAAATATTACCTGGTTTTGCCATAAGAATTTTTCTAGCTGTCCCTCTCTCCCCCAGGACCCTGTCACTATTTAATTGTTTGATCTTTCCAAGGTCAGCTCTGATAGCACCAAATATGTATTTAGTTACGTCTCAGATCATTTTTTCTCCACCAGACTTTCTCTGTTTCTGCCTCACAACTGTATCTCAGGAATTCAACCCAAAAGTATTGGTACACCTTAAATTTCCACAAATGTATTTCCTACCACCATTAATAACAGTAAAAGAATCAAAACCAAAGTTAGGATACAGAAATTTAACTTTTGTAAGGACAAAAATCTCTTTGCATAGTCAGAATTTTAAATGTGAAGGTTTTTTTTTTTTTTTTTTTTTTTCTTTTTAAGATAATTACAACTAAATATAATTGCCAGTTCTATTACAGAACCTAACTTTCCTTGCATTCAAGTGATATCTACTTGGGCTCCTTGCTCCTTTCACAGGGGTAGGTGAAATGTTCCCATAAATCTGATGGATTTGAGCCTAATAAGTTATTTTTCCAGGCAAAGCACATGTTTCACATGAGTACTTTTGCCTACAGTTTTGGAAATGGTTTGTTGGGATTTCTTCAACACTGAATCCAGATGAAGAGATGGACAAGCCAACACTCTGGGTGAAAGCTGTAGGGCAGGGGTGCTTTTTGAGACAAGCAGTGACCCTGCAGCTCCAGCTGACATTAGTAAGGGGAATGGTGTACACCCAATATTTTGGAATAAATTCCCTCTGGTAAATGTTTCAGTATCAGAATGGAGGTTTCATAGGAAAACTTTGCACTAGAAATATGCAAACCATATTTAGTACAGAGGAACATACGGCGTGCTCCTATTCAGTAACCCCATTCCAACAAAATTTTTTTCCAAACATTGTCTGTGACAGGATGATACATTAAAAATTCTATGAGACAATCACTGCTTTATCTGTTCTTATTCCAAGGCCTAGAGGATTCTCAGGATACTACAACTGCAGGCCAGATTGCTCAGTTCCTCAACTCCTGCTCCTTTTTGGCAACTGCAGGAATACATCCCGACTTGTACCAAAACTATTGTGAGAGTAGAGAAGTTGTGTCTTACATCAGCAATGTGCATTCTGAGACTGACTGACAGTCAGCTTCATGTAACAAACTTCTAGATAAAAAGTAAGAAACCAAAAGATTTCCCTCTCAAATCTTTACCCCCTGTGTTTGTAAGCACTGGAACTATGCAAACATTTTGAAGAGAAAATGAATATAAAATGCAAACCAGCCACACCATCACAGCACATCACACCACACCACACCAGAGAATTGTTAGGGAAGGTTGCAGTTAATATACCTCTTGTTCTACAACAGGCTGTGCTGGTTTTCCATCTACATACTATGGAGTTTCAGGGAGGGCAATTTCAAAGTTTTGTGGAAAAAAGCAACAGACAAATGTTAGTATTAACATACATACATGGAACATCAAATGTAGTCTTATTGCTATAGAGATGGTGCTTAACATATGGACAATACATTACAAGGACCGTTCCCTCTTAATTTCATCTCAATCCAATATTTAATACTAACTGTGTTTGCTCATTCCCCACTCTACAAAATTCCTGTTTAAGTTCTGCTGTGATCAAAGGAATTTTGCTATTTTCAGGTTTCTGGGTGGTCCCTTTAGAGTTGCTTTGAGCTGGGAACACAACAGCTGTTTAACAGACCAGCATGAAAACAACTGACATAAAATAATACACACAATCCTGTATGGATCCAGCTGAAACCATAAAGAGCTCTGACAGAAACCAAGTGATAAAAATTCCACCACAGTTAGGTCAGGGACACCCATGTGGTTTATTATTTTATTATTATTATTGCTGGAAGCAGTGGGAATTTGAGCTTTGAGCAAGGCAGAATAACTCCAGCATAAATGTGTAGGTCCAGCCTTATCACAGCATATCACAGAAATAAATTCAGACTTTTGGTTTAAGACAAGAAAATAACTAAAAGTTATGACAAGAAAACCTTTATTAATTCTTCATGGAATGAAATGTTAGTTCTGATTTGTCACGTGTGTCTACAATCAAATGAATACAGCAAAAATTTCACAAATTTAATTCTACTTGGTCACTACCATCTCCAGCAATTCAAGAAAAATATTAAAATAATTAAGAAAAATTTTTAAAAATTTAAGAACTGGAGCAGTCATATGACTGGTATCTGATTTCAATGGCATTACTGGGTCTAGATCACCTGGTATTAAACCTAATTTGAGTACAGAAAACAACAACAGTCTCACAAAGCAGAATTACAAAAGTGTAGAAAAATGTCAGTGTACATAATGACAAAACAGGACCGTGGACCACAATGTAACAAGACTTTGCAAATTGGGAAGTTTTACTCTGGGCTGGAATGAAAGCCCTTGACGTGCTCCTGCTGCTGTAACTAAGGCAGCATTGCTGCCATCTTCAGGAATGCCATTTGGCTCAGAAAGCTCAGGGAAAACACTGTTACATGCACACAGCCAAAAAGGAATCCTATCTGGAAATACCCAGTCCCAGCATTTAGCTACTTTCAGGATTAGCTGCCTTAATATGTTTAATGATTTGTCAGTAAAAAAATACTTTAAAAAAACCCTATAAACAAAATACTGCAGTTTAACAAAATGACTCCTTGCTATTTCTTGTATTTCACTTAAATATTTTTATTTCTTTAAGGGCTAAAACTTAATTTGAAGGTGTGTCCATGTGAGTGTGTCAACCAGTTTGGAACTGGGGGGAAAAAGAACCTGAGCTGTTTTAGGGCTCTTTCCCCACATACAGAGTTAGTGGTGGTTAAAGTTACTACAATGTATAACAAAAATAATATTTATACTTGATCTTAGTCTTTTAGTTGTGACATTAAAAACCAGAAGCTGTGATTACAAATAAAACCAACCTTTTCCAAGGATTCGCTCTGCAGGTCTTCTAAACTACTTGACTTTTTTTTCTGTGGAACCCTTAACAAAGGCACAGGCAGAAGAGCAGCAGTTAATACAACACGGTTTGTTTGCATGTCAGCAGTGTCTCAAACAGAGCTCAGAATTAAAAGATTCTTTTATTTTATTGTGCTTTAAGTCTGAAAGTCATGGCATTGAGAACTGCAATAGCTGAAGGCAGAAGGAGCAGCAAGGCATCCTCTGACCAGCAGTGAAAGGCAGCCAGGCCCAGTGGGCAGCTGTAGCCTTGTACCTCTAGGTGGTTTCAGAAACTCTTAACAAGCACAGTAAAAACTCTCTGTGAGCAATGTGCAACATTTAGGGATTTTAGAAAGGAAAACTGTTTTACATTTCGGTGACAGTTCTTACCTATTTGTGACTTCCAACGATTCTTCCTGCTGAGAGTTTAAATTACTTGAAGGTACTGGAATGCTTCCACTTTAAATAGAAATAAATTTATATATAAATATATAAAATATGATACATAAACATAAATACATAGATATAGTTTTATATCAATAAATAACATTGAAATCTATATAACACATTTATATGTGTAATATAGTATAATATAACAATATAATATATATTCTTATATATTACATATTTATAATATAAATATATTTATGTTATAAAATATATTATATAAATATATATTATATTAGATATAAAAATGCTGATTTATTCCTATAATTTAAACCTTAAACATCTAAGCATTGCAAACCTCCACGACAAGCACAGCTTTCACAATGCCCAAAAGTGCAGCAAAGCCAAGAACAGTCAAGGGAAGATGCCAACTGTTAAATAATACATAATACAATTTATTGTCCAAATAATACAATTTTTAGCACCACAGGAGAAAGAAAGGTCTTGCCTGATTTCCACGGCTTTGTGTGGCACTGGAGGGAGCACAGCTGGTGACAATTCTCCTGCAGAGGCCTGGGGAAGATACAAGAGTTTCAAGCCTGTAGCTCTGGTGCTTTCTGCTGAATCTACTGTGCCCATACCAAGAAATACAAAAATTCGACCAGGGCTGAGCCCTCACCCACATTACTGCAGAGAAACCAACAGCAAAAAATCATCTGTACAGCAGAACCTGCTTCTAGAACGTCTGTACCTCTGTTTTCAGTAATTCTCCTTGAGAGTTATTAAAAAGATTCCACTTCCTTAAAGTTGCCTCAAGTTCCTCTTCGCTGCCACCAGAGACAGGAGAGCCTGAAATGTTTGAGAGAAGAAGTGGAAAGGGAGAGAAACAGGCAAAGTTTGCTTTCTGCAGTATCAGCTCAACAATCCAGAGCATCATGGCTTGTTCCTTGCTTCTTTTTATTGATTTACTTCATGAACGTTCCAAGAGAGATTTACTCTCATTCTCTATTTTGTGTGTTAAACACATTTACTCTCATTCCCTATTTTTGTGTGTTAAACACAAGTTTCCATTCTGCCATGCAAGGCCTAAAAATATTGTTATTGCTTGTTAATGTGATGGTGTGCATGGAACAAAACTGTCCTTTCAGAAGGTCAAGATTCCCAGATTCAGTTCAGTGCTGAAAATTATGGTGACAACTTAAAATGAGATTGTCCTAAAACCCACTCCACTTCCTACAGTGTAAATGAGAAATGGGACACAGATTTTTCCTCCCACCCCAGATTTTGAAGTTAAATACACAGAATTGTGTGGAGCAAAGCAATGTGGGTTTTCAGTTGTTCCTTCCAAACAAAATTTGTCTCATCAGCTGTCAGGGTTCTCCTTAGTGGAAGGGAAATGAGTTCTCCCTCTCTAGGATCATTTCATGCTGTGAATCATGCCTGATGGTCACAGGTCATAATGATCACAGGAACCACCACATAAACTAAAAATAAAATCAGGAAACTATTCACAAGCCATTTTACCATGAGCTGCAATCATTATGTCCTTGACCCTCCTGTACTGGCTTAGCAGTAGTGTCAGCTCCTCTATCCGACGGTCCTGTGGAAAACATGAAATAAATTGAGTTACATTTTAAATCCTTCATTTTAAACTGCAGAAACGCTGTACTACATCTCTGTGATTTTAATGAAAACAGGCTCAGTCTTTCACACGCCTTGTAAGAAATGTTATTTGCCTTTGTACACAATATTTGCTGGACAACGTGAAATTATAGATGTAAGGAAACCAGAGGAGTTGGACATTAGAGCTTTTTTTGAGAAATAAATGTTATGAGCCACATTAATGTTCTCCAGAACTAATGTTTCACTGCCAGGATTCCCCTCTTGCTAAAGGAAGTTTTTAGGGATGCATATTATCGTTTCTGTGGTCATATATGGGTGTGCCACCATGCAGGAAAATCCCACAGCTTGATTTATTACCACAAAAATGATAGTCTCCTGAAGAATGAATCCCTTTTCTCATTTAGTCCTTACAGAAAACGTGTTATTTGGAGCATTTCAGAGATTCAAAACCATAATTTCATTCTTAACACATAGAACAAGGATTATTTTCTCACCTTTTCTTCATTTGCAGCCAATAATGTCTCCATTCCTATCTTCAACCGCTGAACTTCTTGGTCTGAAAATGTTTTAAAATGTTGTAAGAGAAATAAGACTTGCTATGTTTACTGCAAATAGATGCTTTGTGATACTTTCCCTGTGTTCTTACTAATAACCAAAACCATGTCAGTGGCATGGCCAGTGCACTACTAAATTACAATTAATGTAGATTATTTTCAGAAGCTGAACTATTAAAAGTATTGCACTACACAAACACCTTGGTTTTGCTTACAAAAGACTACCTAACACTGTTTTAAACTGTAAAAGTCAAGCAATGGAAAAGAAAAGAAACACTGAAGCTCATTTTGCAAAAGATGAGAGTGTGCTTGCTGTTATATACTTAAGGAAATAATTTAAAGTAGGACTGAAAATAAATTCCATCTGAGAAGTAGTTAAAGTACATCCATGAACTTAGGAATGAAAAAATAACAAAAAACTGGTTTGATACAAGGAAATTCTGTAAAATGTTATTTACTTAAATGTTTCAGTATGGGTAACTTGGTTTAAATATACGTCACCAGCCAATGCAGAATTTTCTCACACACAGTTTAGTGATAGAAAGTTAGGGTTAGGTAAAATTAAAATCAAGTCAATTAAAACACCCTCTCTGAAATTTATGAGGTTGTTAATCACATCCTAACTTTGCTGAACCAAATCTCTCATTTTTCTCTATGCAATAGTCCCAGCAAGTCTTCCTGAGGAAACCAAGTGTGATGGAGACAGAACCTGAAATAGTTCTTCTCTTGTAACTACCACCTCCAGCCGTTCATGCTTTGACATTAAACCAGAGACAACTGTCCCCCAAAAACCATGAAAACAGATATGGCAGCAGGCATGAAGGGAGAAAGGGGAAAGAAAATCAACATTGCCAAAGAGCATCTGTGAAAGAAGGTTTTACAAATGAATCTTGAACGCACAATGTCATAGCTAAACTATTTGAAAAAGCTGTAATTAGTTTTTATTGCGGGGGTTCTGGAAAATGCACACCTTGCAATGATTATTTTTAAAACATGTAAGTAAACCTCACAGGTGTTTTCTCAAAGAAGAGACACAGGACATGCACAGGCACAGCCAAATCAAAAACTAAAGCCAGCAGGCAGTGGGCAAGCAACTGGGAGACTTTTCAAAAAAATCACAGGCCTACTAATTTCTCTTTATAAATATTAGACTTCAAAAAGGACTGGTGTCAAGGTAGATTTAAGCACACTAAATCAAATTTTACTTACAATATTCATTAACATCATCAAGTATAGGGACATTTATTCAGACTTTTTTTTTTAAATTTAATGCAGTGGTTTAAAAAAACAAAAAAGCCTAAATCCTCCCCTCCAAAGAGAAAGGCTTTTTCAATTAAAGCTGTCTTTCTCATTTTTAAATGGGGTTTATATATGTGCAAATAAAAGGGGGTAATTGTTAAGTTTTGGCTCTGTTAACCTTGACAATGTCCCTTTGAAGTCCAACAATTTGATTTGTGAACCTCTGACCTTTATTTCTGCAGTAAAATCTTACTGAGCAGGGAAAGGAGCTGTCTGCTTGCTGCAAGCACTGAAAGCAGTGTCTCGTGTGTGTTACAATTAGACAGGCAAATCTAAACAAACGTGGAATTATTGCTGCAGAAGGCATCTGAGTTAACATTGGTGTGAAAGGAGCAGTGAGATGAAGCCAAAAGGGAATTGCAAGGCTTACGTTTTTCTTTTAGCCTTCTCCTATAAACTTCCTCTACGATGGTAAGTGGTGAGAGTCAAATAAAGTATGCAGAAAAAGCACATATTAGATCAATTTTGCAATTTAATTAGGATATGCATTCTAGCATACTAAAGTACATTCACATCATTTTTCAACTTTATTTGAGAAGACCACCTAAAATTCTGATAAATCAATACATTTTTTTTTGTTTGTTTTCAGAAGGATTGTTACTGTTTCCATTCAAATACAGTCTAAGTGCTTTCCTTGAATGTAGCCCATGGATTTTGTGGAGGGTTTGATTCTTCTGCCACTGGATTCAAGGACAGTTTTATCACACTTCTACAAGCTGCTGAGTTCTAGATTCCCTGTCATACCACTATCTTTCCTTTGAAATACCATAAATTATTTGGGAATCTCACAGAAAATACATAATTCTATTAGTAGAAGGGTTCCTCTACCAAGCACTGCTGTTAGACAAACTAATTTTCTGGTTAGACATGCAGTTCTCTACATGCACAAGCTCTGCAGCTGAGTGAGATCACCACAAGGAGATGTTAAGTCACTTTGTTGGAATGAACCAGAGGAGACTCTTGGGAAGCCCTGGGAAGAGGGAAGCACAGCACATGGAAATTCACATCCCAGCCAGGGCAGTCTTGGGAAGCCTCAGTTAGCCCCCACAGAAGCTGTTAGAGCAGCAAAGCTGGTGCCCTGTGCTGAGCTGCACACAAATACTCCTGCACGGCTGAGTGGTGGTGCTGCAGAGGAAAAAGGTCCCCAATTCCATATTCTCCTGGCCCAGCAGTTGGCAGGAGCCCCAGGGAGTGAATATTTCAGAGAACTGTGGCACCACTGGTTGAGACCAAAGGCTAAACAAACTGGTTTGTTTGCCATTGACCTGCGTCAAGAGAAACAAACAGAAACCTGCAATATCAAGAGACCTCTAAACCAGTCTGGGCTGGAGGGACACTGAAAGTCCAAATTTTCATGGGACAGGGAGCCTGAATGAGACACAGCCATGAAGAAAGGAAACAATGACTCTTTTAGGATGTTTGGACATTGAGCTACTACTGTGACTCTTTTTTTTCCCCCTAAAAACCAGAAACTGTAAAGATTTTTCAGAGAAATATTTCAAGGTGTACCTGAAAAATAAATTCCCGTTGAACTACAATGAGTCTTTACAATTTTAAAAAAACACCAACAGAAAAAGTTTCAGGGCCCTGAGGATACTTATTTCAATTTGTGCTGCCTCTAGACTGGAATAGAGTTTCACACATTAAAGGCCTCTACTTGACCAGAACACAGAATGAATTGACACTACTTTTCCTCCCATAATAAATTTTAACTCCATTCTTGTATTTCTTTGTATCTCTTTGCAATCCTGCACCAAGCTGCTACCAAAAAAAAACCTTAGAGTTCCGAATTTTTAATTTTGTTTCCCCTCCTCTTACCTCTTTCTGCCACTTCAGTGTACGAGGAGGTTCTGGAGAGCTGACTTTGCAAGCGTTCTATCTCTGCATCTTTGAGAGCCAGCTGCTCCTGGAGCTGGGCTATCTCAGCCTGGAAAAAAGCAAAGCAAGGTCAGGATAACTTCCCCACCCATTGTCTGTGAGTCTGTCCCAGGAACGAGGAGATGTCTGAGTGAGGCTGTGATTGAGCTCAGGATATTTCACAGACACAAGAACACATATTTATGCTGTTATTGCTATTAGAGAAGCTCATTTTCCCCAATGCAATTAACTCTTGGAGAAGACAGAATAATGTTTCCAAGCATTTATGTAGGTAAGAAAACTCTGGAAAGCTCTCAATACTACAAAGTTGGACACGTAATAATAATGACTATTATAGGGAACTCAAACTTTGCATGAAGACCTCTAAAAGATATCAAAGGATTTATAAACAGATACTGGTTATTTTTATTTTATTTATTTTATTATTTATTTTTATCTTTAATCCTAGTTACTATTTATTAGTATAACTGAGAATCTATTAATGCTGAGCCTTCTCAGCAAGATAACAAAACTGTTTTTCATCAAAACAGCAAATAAGATAGAAGGAAAGCACAGCCTGGAAAACCACCACACACATGCAACAGAATACCATATATTGGAGATTTAGGGCTGCCACCAGATTTGGATAGAAAATCTCATATGAAAAAGCTCAGCAAGACAGAGGGAGAAGAATTCTGTAATTGTTCAGCTTGAAATACAATGATTCTAATCAGCTTTTTATATTTATGAGAAAAACTGCTAGCAGAATATTTTAGTAAGTCAGCGGTTTGATACGATTTTCTTCAGAGGTATCAAAACCTCTGTGTGTCAACATTCTGCATTTCCCCTGTAAAAGCACACCAAGCCTCCTTGCAGATGAAGGACAGAAAAAAAAGGGGTGGGGAAAAAGGGAAGGAAAAAAGCAAAGAAAAAGGAAAAAAAAAAAAAGAATAAAAAAAGAATGTGACCAATTTCTCAAAATATTAAAATAAAGCAGGAAAAATGCAAACCACCAAACATTATCCAAACAGAGAGAAACATGGATTAATTAACACACAAACTTATTTTCACCAGGAAGCAAGCAGTTGGATTGCAGGGTAATGTCACTGCTCTGCCTAAAATTCCACGTGGAATAGAAGAATCTTCCTTGTTGCATCTCTGAAGGGCTCCTACACTTCCCACTGACTAATATGCTTTTTATATCCAGCCGTGGATATATTCCAATTTTTCGCCTAAGAAGCTGGAACAACAGGAAGACAAAAGCTTGCAGACCTCTTAATACCAGATCTGGTTTTGCCTCCCCTGCTCTACTCAATCTCAGGGCTCTTTTAAAAGCTCTTTTTTTTCCCTTAATGTCCAATTCATGTCATCTCTGATTGTTTTTCTGCTTCCTCTTTCTTTCCTTGTACTTTTCTTCCTTTCTAGTCCTGCATCTTCTTCTCTCCCTCAGTGGGTTTTATGACTCTTCTTTACTATTTTCCTTCTGCTCCTACATTTTCCATAATTTCTATCTGTCTTGGCAGCTGGCCACACACTGCTTGAGAAAATATTTTCCCAAAGACTGTTCATCTCCACCACGTCAGAGAAAACATTTTCATGGATTGAAGAACTATTATCTTAATGAGAAAAAAGACATGACAGCAACATTCTGTTATTCATCCAAGAATTCTCAAAAGAAAGAAATGCTAATACAAATAAAAGCTGTTTGTCATGTCTGGATCAAGCTATCAAGCATTAAATGGAAAATTCAGTTTAATAATTTGAAATGTTTCTCCAAGATTCAACCACAAGTCAAGAGTCAGTCACTCACATCAACAGGGATTATTACACAAATGAAAGGAGATGTGATTACAGCACAAGAAGGAAAAATTGTATGGTGCTTTTTAATCCAGTGGAAAAGGGCTAAAAATTCAAACTAGAAATGACTGTGAGAATATTCCAGTAGAAAAATTAATTGCTGGGGAAAATGATTAAATGTTTGACATGTCAAGTTCCTCCGGATTATGATCCAACAGCTTTGAAGGACTTAAGGTCAACAAAAGTGTAAGGCAGCCGTGCAGTGTGAGATACACAAAGTCAAAGCAGATGACCTAATGGTGTATTTTGGGCTTAATGTCTATGAAAACAAATTCCATAGTAAGCAAACACCCAACAAACTTTGCATGTCTCCTCAGGCTGGAAAGTATATCCTACAGAGTCTTGTCACCATTATACAAATCAAGGCCAGGAAGCCTTCAAAGAGGCCTTTACTCTGAGCTGCTCTTTGCAAGTCAAAATGCCTTTGGTGGTTTCCTAAAATAAGAATTGCAAGAAGTACCAGACTGAAAACTGCATGGAGGGAGCAAAAGGCACAAAGAAAGCCACCCCACCTTCAAACCAAGATACTTATTCCAAAGATGGTTAAAGAAAACTTGACTTCATAGCTACCCTGCCACAAGGTAAATGTCAGTAAAATAAATATTGATGAGAAATGGAGCACATCTCTTCCCAGCTGATAGAAACCTGCCATTAGAAAATGCCAGGGATTGTGCTTACTTTAGTTGCTTTCAATTTCCACTCATACTGATTTCTTTCGTTTTCCAGTTCTTCCACTTTAATTTTGAGGTGTCTGAGTTCCTGTAACAAACCCTGCAGAGGAAGAAGGAAATTAAAGGTAAGGTTTTCCTGGCAGATATTAATTTTTCCCAGTCCTGAATTACAGATCATGCATGAACCACACAGTATTCAACATTGAACTGCCACACTAAAAACTGTGACCTGCTCTAAGAACCTGTCCCTTAAATGCCCCTTCTCCCATTCCTTGATAGAATTGTATCTTGCTCATTCTAAAGGACAATATTATTAAAAGCTTGATGGAGCTCTGACAAGACAAAATGTCTTAAAATGAACTGAGGAAAGGAAAAGTTTGAAGGTGTAACCCAATTTTGGACTCCTGTTCAGTATGTACATTAAGCATCACACTAACATCTTGGATTACATTAAGATTTATTTGGAATGACTCCTAGATTTGACTCTCAGATTATTTCTCCAAACTACAGCAAGTAGTTCTAATAGCCCATTAAGCAGTTGTGCACAAAAACAAGCCCAGAAACAACAGCACTATTTTCAAAATAGGTGCAACACACAGGATAGTTATTTTTGTAATATAAACCTATGAGAGAAGTTACTGAAAAATTCCCTCACAATGCAAGCAGATTACTTATGAGTTCTGGGCATGCAAATTTTAACTGAAGAGATGTGGAAAAAACCTGATTTGAAATCAAGTGTTAAAATGTTTTTTTTTTCTAGGCAAACCAGTATCATTCCACCTTCAGTGATAGGAAACCATTTATGCAAAGTAGCTTTTGTTTTGCCATGTGACCCATTTTTGATCAAATACAACCAGGATCTGTTATATAAATTCTGGTACCTATTAATATCAGGGAACAAACAAAACTGTGTTGGATTTGCTATTTTAAAAGTACCAGCAGATTATTTTTATTATGGCTCTTTTCAAAAGAAAAAATGGTACATGTCAGAGAGTCTTTGCTGAAATTATACCTCTGTTAAGCTCTTAAAATATCCAGGAATCAATAAT
Organism: Vidua macroura; assembly: GCF_024509145.1. NCBI lineage: Eukaryota > Metazoa > Chordata > Aves > Passeriformes > Viduidae > Vidua > Vidua macroura. The sequence goes on from NC_071576.1 coordinate 59,934,020, forward strand.
CTGTGTTCAGAGGAGTGGTTAGGCCACACCATCAAGCACAGCTGGGGTGGCATCATCATGAGGAAAAGTGGCAAACTACCAAACCATGCCAAAACATGCTGCACATCAGACAGATCTCAACTCCCAAATCCAAAAAAAAAACCCACACCACACCAGCACTGCAGACTTACAAGTGAAATGGAAACTGTGAAAAATCTGAAAGGGGCAATTGGGTTTTACAGATTTCTGTGCTTTAGTAGACAGCCATCAATGGAGACCAAATTTGTCCCAGTAACTGGGGTGGAGAGTATGGGGTGAGATTTTTTTTTTCCTGGTCATTTTTTATGGCACTGTCACTCTTTGCTAATGAAAGCCACAAAGATTAATGCCAAAACATTCCCAGGGCAGCTCTGGTTAGTGGAATTTAGTTTCTGCAAGAGAGAGAAGAGGCAATACAGAGGCTTCTGCCAAGGGGAGCTTCTCGTACTTCACACCGAGAGCAATTCTTCTGGGCCAGAGGCTCTACTGATCTTGCACCAGATTGAGGACCATTAGGGGTCAAGTCTGCTTTCCTATCTTGAGACTTTCTTTCTTGGATCCTACTATTAATTTCCAGCTGCAGTCTACACATCTGCTCCTGTAGGTCACTGATCAGGTTCACTACTGACTGAAAACATGGGAGGAAAGGGAGAAAAAAAAAAAGACAAAAAAAAAAAAAAAAAGACAGGTGAGGAAAAACAATGATGCAAAGAACATATTTCTACAGTTGCAGCACAAAGAACTATGTGAAGCACATCAAAGGCAAACTAAATAAAGACAGATTATGTGTTTCCTTTCTGATAAAGCAGATGTAAATGAGTATTGCAAAAAAGCCACAGTTTACATGGAACAGAATCTACATTCCAGACCAATTCATGATTCTGACTCTGAAGTTAAGATCAGAAACTTTTTTTGGAAAGTTTTACAGTCATGTGAGGGATCATTTGGAGCATATTTTAATATGCTGGCTCAGAGGCACACTTTTGCTGAAATGGGACTTGATTGCATTCATTTGCACTTCCAAATCATCCAGCAGGAAGAAACTGCAAAGTGCTCAGCTGGGGCCATAGCCTACCCTTTCATAATTTATACACAGAATTCACTAGCTAAGTAATTCTGTTTCCAGGTCTAGCATGGGGCAGAAAAACAACTCCATTACCTCTCTCTCTGTCTGGGCAGGATCTTGACGTGGAGGAGGAGTTAAGCAACAGATGCAGGAGAAATCAGGAGGGTAACACAGAAGAAAAAGTAATTATTTTAAAGTGCACCAGTTTGCTGGTCAGCTTCTTGGATTTGTGTGTATCAGTGATACACGCACAAAAAAAATCCAGTTTAGAAAGCAAACCAAAGTCAAAAATGAAAATCCATATGATATTTCACCTAAATTCCCCAACTCTGCAGCAAATAGCACTGAGTAGTTTTTCATGAATTAAGAGTCTGAAGTGCTTTCCTCTTAGCTTTCATGGACACTAATAACATAAGTTTTGTGGCTTCTCAATCTTCTCAAGTGGAAATTTGAGGAGCTTAATCCATCTTTCAAAGGACAGAAAAATATTTTGGTGCACAGAACAACAGATGATGCGGCAAATAATTTTTAAATTATTTTCTTCATTAGAGTTGCCAACAATCCTCCTGTAACCTCAATTCTGCAGTAAAATCAGGAGTCTTAGAGCTAGGGAACAGCAAGGACAGGGCAGTAACAGCATTCACAGTCAACTTTGAACATTCACGAAGATTCACCTAACTCACACAAAAGAGTTTCACACATTTGAGTATTTCCTAGCTCACTGTTTAAGATGAAATTCAGAAAAGCCATTACATGCATTTTACTTTATACATATTATGCTCAATCAGGATCACAACGTCTGATGCTCATCCTCTTTCACCCAGTGAACCTTTAATGGACGTAAACGAGGATTAGGTTTGTTTTTTTACCATCCTCTCCACCATCAGGTACCTCCCAGAGCAGCACCAGCTGGGGATGGGAACTGGCAGGACGCTCACATCCATCTCCCTCGCTTTTAGCACCAAGGCTTGGTCTGTGCTCCTCTTTGGCAAGAGCTCTGTCAACCCACACCAGGTTCTGGATGGAGAGGGGCAGCTCCAACAGGTTGCACAGATTTCTGAGCACAACCTGGCAGCTGCTCTGCTTCTGGTGACAATGGGGGAGTCCTGAAACAATTCTGCTGCTGCCTTGCCATTCTCTGTTTTGCCTTGTTAAAAAGGGGGAAAGGGAAACGTCCACAGACCCCACAGGGCCAGCTTGACAGAACAGAAATGGCAGGAACCCTTATCCCAGTGGAACTCCAGCGTGTGCCTTTGCAATTGTTTCCAGTTTCAAGGTAGAACAGGCCTTTTTGAGGTTCTTTCACAGCATGAGCATTCATTAACACAAACTACAACACCTTGATTCAGATGAGACAGCACACCAGACTCCCCAGAGGGAGTCAGTGCCTCACTGACTCAGGTTTCTTTGGAATTGCAAGTAGCTTTGCACTAGATATTTAATTCAGAAGTCACAAGAGCCACAAAATACTTGCCAGCAGCTTATAGCCAAACCCACAGACTTATCCCATGCTACAAAAGGAGAAGCAGGACAGACAGAAAGTCTCTTTTGTCCATGTTCAGGTAGAGCAGACATCTGGGCAGCCATAAATCTTATGACAATGCTGCTTCCTCATACCTTGCTACATTAAGAAAAACACATTTTCAAAATTTCTGAGGCTTCTCAGGTAAGAGAAAATCTACACAACCCCTTCAGGCGAGAGTCCAGAAAACCTTCACAGCATTACTGTGTCAAAAGTAGGACTTTATTCCCCAGAAAAGGAATTAAAGTGACAAAACCAGGAGTAAGGTAGTCCATGCACAAGCAGATATTCTCCTGGCCCATCTGTAACGTATATAAATAAATAGCACTTTATATTTAGTATGTACTTTTGAAGAGCCAGAGACAAGTGGCATTCAGTGTGAAATCAATACCTTTGAGAGGAGGTTAGAGATGCTTGGTAAACTCTTTGCTGCTCACTAAAACCAAACCTAAATGACAGCTGCACAGGATAAAGTGAAACCAATCTTAAAAACTCATTAAAACTCATGTTTAGAAGGATGTTTTAATTTGCTTTCTTTTCTCCCAGCCCAACCAGAAAAATAATTCTATACATAATTTCTAAGTGACTGGAAACAGCTGCTGTGAAACGAGCCAGCACAAAATAAGAATAGAGAGAAAACATGGTTGAGAGGAATGATCCTGCAATGCCACATTTAATTTTAAGCTTTTTAAGCCCCATTATTATATTTAGAAAGAGCAGGGTCAGCCATGAAGTATCTGAACAAGCTGTTTAAAATGGTTTAACTACTGGATGCCAAAACCAAGAGCAAACTACAGGTAGACTGTTTTTATCAAAGTGGTTTCTTCATTAGAAAGATGTAGTTGAGCAGTGGAGGCAAAGAGTTCAGGAAAACACTCAAAATATTACCAGATATAAGCAGCTGTAGTCTAATAATGTAAATAATATTAATAAATTTCATTCTGATATTTGAAATCATGTCTGTATTGAAAAATTTGTATAATTTACAGGAAAAGGAGCAGAAATTGGGTTAAAGCATTAGAATTCAGCTAAGCATCTAATTTGATTGAAAGCAACTCCTGATAAACAGGATTAATGCTTATTCAGGAGAATCTGAAGTAGATACACAAATCACTCAACAAGCAAACCAAAAATGCTCTTTGTGTCCCATGCCTTTCCTTACAACACCCACTTTGCTTTGCACACGCAAAGGTTTGCAACTTCCAACATGCCAGAAACCTAATCACACCTTGGGGTAGTTAATAATTCAGCACACACTAACACAACGATTCTCAACTTTTCCATCAGATTAGAATCCTTTTTTCCATCTCAGCAGGAACGTGTCCTATCACTTTGCAACACCGTAAAGGCATCCAGGCTGTTAAAGCTCAACTTTTCCACCCAAGGGGGGCACACACCTCACTGCAGCAGCAGCAGAATTTTGCAGCTCACAGGACCAGACCTCCCAGGCACTCAAAAGTCCTGTCCATAAAAATGCACCCAAAATCTTTGCTGCTTTCCAGGAGCCAGGCTGGCTGTGCATGCCCTGCAATAATTTAGGCATCCTCAGCCCCGTATTCCACACGTCACGGGAGGCACTGGGAGCAAGCTGCCAACTGCAGCCATCAGGTGCTGCTCAGACCTGTTCAGATTTTCAGGTAGCTTGAGAGTGCTCAGGCCCTCTCAGTACACAAGGCACTGGCAATTATGCCTGAAAGAGCAGGAGAAGTGCCACAGGTGGTAAAAACAGCAGCTGGTGCCTCTCTAGCTTGCAAGCTCTGCCAGAAATTGCTCTCTTTATGTTATCTTTGAATCTCTAAAGAAACTTCAGAGAATAAATAAGCTGAAAGCAAACACACCCCAAATGAGCTACGTCACTGTAGGCAAAATACTGATGCATAGTTATCACTTATTCCACTAGCAGAGTTATGGAGAGCAAACAGTTCCTAATTCTGCCTGCACTTCAAATCCTCCTAAGTCAATATGGAACAAAGTTTGGGTCTTTGTGTTTGTTTTTTTTTTTCTTCTTCCCAGTCAGCAATGTATAAATCTCAGACTCAGCAATCCTTCCTTTCCAGGCAGTCCTCTCCTGCTGGCTGGTCCCCTTACAGGACCACTGAGTAGAGCAACACGTGGCAATTTGCATGAATTCCTCTCTTCCACAATTGCTTTCTTTCCCAGCTCCCACCTGCTGCTCATCACCATGATATGGATGTTGCTCAGCTGAATTCCCTGTTTCATACTCTCTTTCTTAACCAATACAGCAAAATCCAAAGCTCCTTTGATATCCAGAACTCTCCACATCTGAAAGGGAGCAAGGGCTGGAATTGCCTCCAGCCCATGATATTTTTTTGCACTATTTATTATGCAGCCACGAGGGGAACGGCACATTTGAGGCAAGTGCCCTCCCATGTGCCATTTTAAATACATTAAAATCCCTGATCTCAGTGCTTGTGGCACCCCTGACACTGCTGAGCTGACAGTCTTTTCTGGCACAAAAATGAGGAAAGAGCTCTGGTAGGCCTGGCACAGCCACGTCAGTCCAGCTCCCAGGGAAAGGAAAGGGTTAAGTGAACACCCACTGCAATAAATGCTTCTGGAAGGAACTCTGCCTTGATGGAAGCCAAACTGCAACCTCTGAGGTATAATGGGAGAGAGGAAAAGGAGCTGCATGCTGAAAATGCCTGATCCTACTCCTCACTGAATTCATAGGATGGGTGATACGGGCTGAGCTGCAGGCATGGGAAATCCTATTCCCTGCTGATTTCAGCCCAAAAGCTCGGGTGTGTGACAGCACACCACAGACGTGGACAAAAATAAAAACAACTAATGAAAGAAACTCACCTCGGCTTTGTTCTGTTTCTCTTCATATTCACTCTGCTCCTTTTCCATACCAACCAGCTTAATCTTCAGGTCTGAAACTTCAGCCATCAGATCTAACTTCTGAGTCTCGAGCGATGTGCGACTTAGCAGCTCCTGGAAGCACAGCAGAATAATTTCCCCAGTTATTTATGTGAGCACTGATAGACTGCCATGTGTTTTATTGGCAGGCCCATATTAAAGCCTCAGTTTGAACTTCAGTGTTTTTCTCAAGTGCTGCAGTTATTTTCATCTAAATGTTCCGTGTTAATCACCAAACCATCGTGTCCCACTCTTTATTTCAAGCAAATGTGTGGTAAAGTTAATCCCCGGGCTAGACATGAAATCAAAAACAATACTGAGGCTGAACAAACCCAAACCTACATAATGACACCTTACAAAAGAGTTGGCATCTTCCTAAAACACTCATCAGCCAAAGTTATGCTTTAGGATTACCCTGCAGACCTTCTTGTCACGTGTTATCCAATAAAGGATGTATTGCAGAATGAGCACCTTAACCCAAATTGAGTAACACAGGCCAGCAACACCTCTACACCAATCAAGAGTAACTTACACCACGTAGTACTGGATGGCTTTTGAGAGCTGTGCAGTGTGGAGGGAACTGCAGTGAAAGAAATGTCCTAACTGGAGTCTAAAAGGCAGTGTCTAAACTAAGAAACCCTGTAAAGGAGAAACAGCTGGTCATGGCTTTTGCTTGTGTGCCCCAAGTTTGTTTTGCAGATTGCAGAGCAGACATGCTCTGGATGGAGTCGTATCAGTGTGTTTGGAGATCGGTCAACATTCACACCTTCATTGATTATTTCATTTTTTCAGGAAAGCCAAGGCAAGAAACCATCCAAAATTTAACAGAGTGCATTACATACATCAAATGCCTCTCTCACCTCCACTTACAAAAATAAAAATGTCCTATCAGGAGTTTAAGCCTTACTGAAAAATCCATACTTAGTTTTCCAAGCTCCAAATCAATTTTTAATGAAAGAATGTAGGCTTCCAAATGGTTAAAAGATTTTATGATAATTCATAAATCCCATTAGCATGTTATAATCATATGAATCACACTGAGGAATCACAGCAGGCTGTGCTTTGAGTTACATGGCAGTGATTTAACTGAAGTTCCACAGTTAACCTGGATCTGTGCTGATGCTACTGAGGGATCAGAAATCACCACATCCAGCAGCCTTTTCTCATCTCTTCCTCTGCCCCAAACTGTACAGTACATTGTAACCCACAGCTTGGAGAAGCCACAAAGGTTATTTCAAAGATCACAGAGTTAAAGTTTATTTCAAAATCTGCTCTACATGTAAGTTATTTTAGTCTGGTGGGGAATATTGCACAAATTAAAAATAGTACTAAACTTGCATCTGTATTGCAACACCAATTATCTAAGCCACCCACTATTCCCAATGCCATGCCCATTCCTGCTGACATTGGCAATGATATTTATGGATGGATGGGAAAATAAACAGAAATGTAGCCTCATGGTTTTGGCTTTTTTTCTTTTTTTGTCTTCTCCGAATGAAATAAATCAAGCACTAATCAGGAAAAGATATTGCACTGACTTTTTCTAATTGAAGACCTCTAAGAGGCAGTCACTTAATGAAATCCCAGGAGGAGCTCCTTTCTACACAGGTGATTACAAATTACAATTATAATTACAAATAACTCCTCTGTCTTCCAGAAAAACACTAATTTGCAGGAGTTTCAGAGGCACATCCCAGTCCAGACTGGAACAGGCTCTGCACAGCTGTTAAGATAGCAGACTGCTGCAGGTTAAGGCAGAGTTAAAAATGGGAGCTTTGATATGAAATAAAGCCACTGAACACCAGAAAGAAGAGCAGGATGAGGCAACTCTGCCCCCATGGACAGACTCTATTCACTCTTGAGCTAAAACAACATTTAGAATTTTTTTGGACACTGACATGGTGCTCCATGATATGGGAGGAATATTTCTTTATAAGGCAAGGAGCCACAGCATCCCTCTAGGGATTTTAAACAAAAGATCTGTCCTTTGAGTGCACCATCTGGCATTGCTTCTTATTTTTCCTACAGACCCCTAAATTACCCTTAGTTATGCAGTGGAGAGCAATCCACACTCACTCCTCTCATCCCAAGTTCAGGAGCTCTGTGTGAACGTGGAGGCACTACCTGCTCCAAGCGAGCATGAAGGCAGCTGCTTGGGTTTGCTTTGCTTTTAATCAGCTCAAACAAGACTTTACAATTTGCTCTGACGCTGGGGAATCAGATTCTCAGCTGGAGTAAACTGGCACACATCTCGTGACTTAAAATAGGCAAACCAGCTAACTACCCCTAGTTTGTTTTCAATGGAACTCCACTGATTTAAAACAGCTGACAATTCCTCTTGCATCCAGAGGACCTAACTCGTGCTTTGAAAGCAAGTGCCGTTTAAAGTAAATGTCTCCTCTTGAAATGGGAACATCTGGAAGCAATTATTTTCATCCTCAAGCAGATGCTCACAGTGAACAGCTCATTAAGAATGTGAACCATTTTGTTACAGAGAAATTATAGTGTATTTCAGCGGTATGATGCAACTTGAATTCAGCCAGAATAAATATGCAATTGTAAGAAAAGAAAATACAAATTTATGTTATTGGTTTGAAAGCAAAAAAAGATAATATAAGGCAGGCAAAATGGTAATTTAGGCTGTAGTAGCTTTAGGAGGATCTTAGCTGAAAAACAGAACAGATATAGAACATATCCTAGGGAGTCTTCTTTAGAAACAAGATACTTGTTTTTAGCTTTAAAATGTACTATACATTATACTATGTAAGTGTAATTTACCTTCTTAAATTTCTAAACTCAACTTTTAACTTTCAAAATTGAGGAGGCATGCAGAAGTGATGATATACGTGTATCAGACAGATCAAAGAGTAACAAACTATTTCCAAACACAACAATCTTTTAAAAACTCACACCGTGTATTTCTAAAGTACTTAATCAATTTTTCCAATATTCCCAATGAAGCTGAAGCCCATGCTGTATATCTCACTCTCACATTTAGTTGTCTTGGAAATATACAATTTTTATAGAACAGTTTATAAATGTAACATGACAAAAATAGCTTGAAAAGAGGATATTACAATTTTTTAGGCTCTCAGCTGCAAGCACAGAAAATTCCAGGATATTTAGCTCTCCACAAAACAGAGGAAACAATCCTGCCACACACTGATTGAGAAACCATAAGTGAGATTTTAGTCAAGTGAGGAGGGAAAAAAAAAAAAAAAACTAAACACAACCAAAGACCCCATTTTGCACTTGTGCAACACACAAAATACAACATTTGAACAATTCCTCACTTTTCCCCCTTATTTAAAGCCTTGAGAGAGACAGACAGATGAAGCTACCTACCTGGGAAGCAAAATGCAGCCAGAAGCCCCCCTAATGAGGACTGCACTTCTCAAGTGCTGTGTGTCAGCTGTGGCAGAAATGAGATATTTGCTTAGCTGGAAGCACAGCTGAGAGCGATGTACGTGTGCAATCACCATGAAATGGTGCAAGGCAGTAGCAGGCAGGGAATTACAGCCCTCCAATTCATCATTTGCCCATTATATGGTTAAGGCAGGGAAAGGACAGAGCTTCCCATAGCCCTGCCAACTTGACCAGCCCTTGGATCTGCCTGAGGAGCAGATTCCTGCCCATGTTAACTCCAAAAGAGCAAAGTGGAGTGCTCACCTGGAGAGATAAAGCTGCACAGCTTGAGAGCACGCTCTGAAATCCTTAGAGCTCAACCAGAGCAGCACAGAGCACACTTCAAAATCTGAAACACTAAGCCAGCTGCTGGCAAGAAGCTCCTGCATGCTATAAACAAGTGCTGAAATTCATCTAAGATCAGATAACTCAGGCAACTGAAAGTTGCAGGAATGGTCTTTGCCAGCCAGCAAAGTTCCTGAGGAGCAAACAGATACACACCAGATTTATACCCTGCAACCAAGGCAGGATTCTGGCTCCCCTGAGCATGACACAGATGCAAACCAGAGCAGGTACACACTGAACAGTGTTGGATTCAAGTTCCTACTTTGATACAGCTCCTCCCTGCATACTTTTAATCCAGTTTTTAAAAAGGTTCTCTATTGTCTGGCACACCTTCCTCTGGCCCTTGCACTCAGACCAGAACAGAGATCCACTCCTGTTTACACCCAAGCATTTCAGTTTTTATGTGTATTTTTTTTTTTTAAGGCACAAACAATCCTAAAATCCTTCGTGCTTTTCAAGAGAATTCACTTGATTGAAGACACGATAGTGTTCACACAACAAAACCATCCAACAAGAGTCCCCTAGACTGTGTCAGGAATTATTTGGAAGGCAGAAGGATGTGGTCAGGCCACACCTGGGATTTGGTTCAGCTCAGGTACAGGAAAGACCCTGCCACCCAAACCAGAATTGTCCTTGGCTAAGCAAACTACTGTCCCTTATGCCAGAGAGCTCCACTGGAAATTGCAATGTTTAACAAATAAAATGCAGCTCTGCAACAGCAAAGAGGTAACAAACTAGATTTACTCATGATAATTACCAACAAATGCACACAAAGGCACCGTGGAGGTGAAATCTGCGTGTGCAGAAGTTCACTTTTCAGATGGACATGACACAGCTGTCAAGCCTGACAGCACAGATTCCACAGCACAGATGTGTTTACATTAGGCATGGCTGGTACTCTCTGTTATAGGACAACTTTATAGAGCAAAAATTACTTCTGCTTTCCAATTCCATGGCACCACAGCACGTTGATAGGAGATTCCCTCAAGGCCCTCTCTCTTCTCAAAAAAAAAAAAAAAAATATATATATTTCTTAAAATTGACTGGAAGAAAGTACTTAGTAATGCCACATACATCATTGCTCTCTCAAATTGGCTGTAACTTTACAACTTAAAGCAGTTGATATACTGGAAATGGGCTGTCACAGCATAAATCGTTGTCTTAGGATAATTCTAGGAAGTTTTTTTTAAATTTTACTTCTAGACATCTCCATTGCAATGTGCCAGAGGGAAAGGCAGGCAGCTGTTCACACAGGCCAGCCTTTCCATATCCTTTACACCTCCAGCAGCAGGACAGACACCTCACTGGAAGGTAATTCCATGAAATTAAACTCGTGTCTTGCTGCCAGCCATGCTCCAGAAAATTTTCTGTTACCATTTATTACGAAGGATGACCTTGTTTCTTGGCCCAAACCTGAATTATACTTCAGGACTGAATTAAAGTTTTGCCATTGACTTTCATGAGTTTTGAAAAGGCCTGCTTTGTTTTCTTGAAGGAAGAAAACGCAGACGCCTTCAAGGTGGAAAAATACTTTCCTTCATTACAATCTGTGGTGGAAAAAGTGTCCTTACAAAAGTAAAACGTTGGGTTTGATGCCTTAAGCATCACATTATCTCTACCTGTGCACACCAGGGGCATCTCTGCATCTCTCACCCAGGATCCTCTCATTGCTCAAATGCTGCTCAGCTGGATTTTCCTTGGCTGTGCTTCCATAAACAGTGGGGTCAAAGCACATCTCTCCATCGCCCTTCTGCCACACCTTGACCTTTCCTGTCAGCTGTTTGACTCAGCCATCACAAAAACAGCCCCTTCCCTCTAAACCCCAGGTGAGTTTTCTCACAGTCGTGGAGGAAAAGGTTGGCTGAGCATGGCAGGCTCAAAGCAGTGGCAGAAGCAGCATGGGCAGCAGGAGGGAGAAGGATGAAAGGAGAATCTTTCTTCCCTTCTCCCCTGCTGCGCCTACTCCACATGCAAGATGCCCACCCAAAATGCTGAACAGCCACTTCATGTTATTTGTATAACTTTTATTTCAGCTGCTGTTTCAGAAGTGGTTCCACGATCACTTTGTAGCAGGGTTCAAAACAACGGTGCATAAATCAAAAGCCAGAAGGGTTTTTTTGCCAGTAACCCCACCCTGACAAGTCTCTGCTAGCACAGATTCAGCAAAAACTACTTTGCAGGGTGGCATTAGATACCCTTTCTGCTGTGGAACTTCCAGATACCATCATTATGTTATCTCACAGTTTATATATATATTTTTTTTATTGAAGCATTTTTTGCACAGAATTAATTATGAGTCACTCTTTTTATAGTTCTTGAAATTAAAAAGCCAGGGCTTTATCTTTATTGTTCCATCTTCCACTTAGAGGAAGCAGCTGACTTAAGTTCACAAAGGCAAAAAATCAGTGGAGTTCAATATATTGTAAATAAGGAAGCAGAACCATGAAATAAATCCGAATTTACACTACACCCCCTCTCAAGAGGGTAACAAAGTCATTCTGAAAAGCAGGACACCAGCAGCAGCTGCTGGCTGAGAAGATCTGAACCCCAATGTCCCCAAAACCTGACTGATTCATCTATTGAAACCCCTGAAGCCACACACTCACTCTACTTTAGACAAATTATCTGCAGAAACATCCACTGGCCACATATCTGACATGAATGTCATGATCACCACACGATCAGGTCATTCTCTTCTGCCCAAATCTCAGCTCATCCCCCACAGAGGATAATATTTTCAACAAGGCGAATGGAGAAGAGAACCTTCAAAATAAATGACATTAAATAGGATCCTCTGCTGAGACAATAAATGTACAACTTCTCTGTCTGCTGACAGATCTAACTTGGGTTGCCCGTATCCCTCTGTCTACTGGGAGAAACAACAACTACAGCTGCTCAAAGTTATCCCAAAATTTAGATTTAAGGCTTCTTTTAGACATATCTGGAGATTCTCTGACTTCTTTAGCTTTGGTACAGCCTTTTGCAGCTTATTGCTTTAGGATCAGCTTTGTAAGCAATTCGTGCACGTGCCTAAGGCCAGACAAGCAGATGCAACCATTTTCACTGAAATGGCAATGCTCCTGCAACATTATATTCTATTTTCAGAAGCCTCAGTGTTCTGGTAAATCAGGCTTTAAGTTCACAGTTTCCTCAGAAGACTATCTGGGCAAAACATTTTAAGTCAGAGAAAGAATAAGCAGTTTCAGCAGGAGTCACAGAACAACTGTCGAGCTTCAGATTGGAGCAGGGAGCTTCTGCACTCTGTTGTGAATGCCTTCCTGGAGCCTGAAACCAGATTTTCACAACTTAAATAATCACTGTAATAACTCAATAATTTGAGTTCCACTTCCAGTTTTCCACTGTAAAACTACATGCACTCACTGTTTGCCTTTTTAAAGACGTCCCCTCAGAATACAGCCTTTCCCAGCTGGAAGCATTTTGGACTGTGTGAGATGGAAGGTTTTTTCAAGAACCTCTGAGAATTATAATTTAAAATGTTTAGGATACAATCTTATCTGCTAGAAACTGCTGCTGTTTACATATACGTGCACAAGGATCTTTATCATAATTTAAAGCTACGATCAGTTAATAAAAAGACTCGTGTATCTCACATGGACTAAAATAGCAAATTTATAACACGAAATATTCGTGTGGGATGAAGAAATAAGCTCATCAAGAACAGTATCTATCCTAAAAAATTTCTGGCATAGATTTTTGAGGCTTATTTACAGTTTCAAATATACTTTTGGTATCTATGTACTGCATTAACAGTGGGTGATTTGCATCTCTAACAACAGCAAATTGCACAGGGAAAGGACTTTGGCATCAACAGACCTGCAAGTTCTGTGACGTATTTAATTTATCATTTGTTCTGCTCCCTCAACATAGAACATCAAAGAGCAAAAATTAAATCACATAGCCTGAAACTGTTGACTGAAATAAAGAAAAAAAATGCCTTTATATACTGATTTTCTCATATCAAAATAAGGGGAAAGCTCCAAAGTTAAGCAAAAATGGTTATAGAACAGAATTTGATGCAGTAATTAATTTCAAATTGCTTGTTCAACTTCAAAGCCATAGAAAAACAGAAGGAATTTAAATAAAACCTCTTAATTCTATAACTCCTACATGTATTAGATACATTTAACCTGTCTAACCAGTTACTCAGCCATGTCCAAATAAGCACAGTTCAAATAAGACACAATAGTTTCATTTTACATGCTGCCACGTACAGCATTATGCAACCAGCCAGTAAAACTTCTCTGCAACAGGAAAACAAAGAAACATTTATTGAGAGGGAAAAAAAAGTGCAAAGCAGGAGGAGAACAATAAAAGAAGCTTTTTTTTTTTTTTCCCTCTCTGTTTCATCCTGTTGCCAAAGGCAGTCACACATGCAGACAAGCTGCCCATGTGTGCTCACCCCACCTCTGGAGAAGGTCTGCAATCCAGATTTTTACCTGTTGGAGCATTTCTTCTGTAGCATTCAGCTTCAGCTGATGCCCCTCAAGACAGATTTCTAAGTCCCGGATTTTCTCTCCTTGAGCTTCCACCTGGTCTGTGAGAACACTCACCTGTAATTTGAGAAGAGAAGCAAAGTGCTACTGAACTGACTGTAAATAAGTTTCAATTACCTTATGCATATAACATCCAAATGCACGTTTTGACAAGAAGTTCCCTTTTAAAGCCCTCAATGTTTTAATGTTCTTGTGCACTGCAGCAACCTGCTCTACCAAGACAGAAGTTTTGCAGTCTTACCTCTGTTTCACTCCAACCCCGCCCTCTCATCTCCCCTCCCCTGCAACTGGTTTGTTTTGATATAAAATAGAAAGGGCATTTCAAGGAGAGGTGGAATGCTACCTATAGGTAGCCTGAGTCCCTTCATGCAAAAGTCTGGAAAATTGTAAAGGAGCAAAGAAGAACAGAGGAAATATTTTATGTGGTTTTGGAGCATGCATCTCCATTTCGGTTTCTGTTGGCATTTCACTCCCTAAAATAGATAAGCAGGAAAACTCTTCATTCCCAACCCAGCTAGTTACTTTACTTCTTACAAGAACAAAACTTTATGGGTAGATTACCTATCAATAAAGGGTTCTGAAGCTATAAAGAATGCAATGAGTAAAAGGCAAGTTTTAGCTGTGGCAGAGTTCTATTCCAACAAAGAATCCCAGGCTTTGGCAAGCCAAAACATGAAAGTAAAAGCAGGGAGATGCAGACAATGAACCCCAGGAAAAGAAACAATGAGCAATCCTGGTAGAGAGCTGTGGGAATGGTGGTACAGAGAAATAAAAAAAACAGTGCAATAAAAAAAGCCCAGCAGCTGAACCCAAAACTTGTAAAGCAGAGAAAACTGCAAAAAGATATGGGAAAAAAACCCAGTGGAGACCATACGCTCATTAATTCATTGTGACTATTTATTTATATAAAAGCCTTGATTATTCTAGAAAAATATTATCTAAAACAAACAAACAAAGGAGCCTAAGGTGTTTAAACTCAGTTTTGAAGAAAATGCATGAACAAAAACTTATATAAGCTCTCACAGCCAATCTCGCAACATCTTTATTAATATAACAAAATAAAAAATGTACAGTATGTGGAAGTGAGACTTCTAAGATACATCCACTACACAGCATGTCTAAAACCCAATGAACAATTGAGTTCACTTCAGGGAAGCTACAGAGGGAGATGTCTGTATTTCTCTTGCCTGCTGACATAATGCCAAGCATGCCTGGGAAAAAAATCACAGAAAAAATAAAAAAAAAAAAAAAAAGAAAAAGAAGAGACTATTTAATTTTTTTTTCCTGTTGAAGTAGTTGTCTGTAGCTTAAAGTACAGCTGAACTCAGGATGAGAGGTGATAGGAAGGAGTGGGTGGAGGCAGATGGCAGAGGGACACATCCAAGCTGGGGCAGGAGAACTCCCTGCAAGGAAATCTCTTGCTTGTCTACTTTGTTTGTTCCCATTAAACGAGGGATGATACACAAAAAACCCCATGTGAGGTCAGAAGGCACGAAGGGACAAACTGAATTCTCTCCTTCAGCGTGATGCAAGTTCCAGAGAAAGAAAACCAGCTTTATTTAGAGCTTCAGGTTAGGTTTAAATACCATTTCAACCTGGAAAGAAAACTCTGGATGTTAAATGTGACCTGCAAAGGAATTTAGTGAAAGCTTAGCAGCTTTAGAAGCATGTGTTGGGTGTTCCAGCTGCTGGGCTGAGAGGCACATCAGCCACTTGGAGCTCATATTTTCCCCTCTGTCCAGGATCACATCTGCCAGACTCTTCAAGGAACCCGTAGGCTACACCCAGAACAAAATCCCAGTTTATGCTAGGCTGGCAATTCCATCTTGCCTTAGGAGTGCAACACCTGCAAGCCTCAGCCTGTAGGTAATATATTTTCTGTAAGAGTGAGGGGCACTGAGCACTTAGCTAAAAATGGAGTGTTAGAAAGGTTTACAAGTCTGAGGCCAGGCTGGAGTGCTCCCAGCCTCATGTTCCCTCCAGATTGCAGCTCTGCAGGTGCAATTCAGCATGAGCCACAGAACTGAGGTGTTCTGCTCCCTTTCCTTTCTTATCCTTCCTGCCAAGGGTCACACCCAGCACACCAGCACACTCCCTCAGGCCACAGAACCTCAGCTTGGGGCTTGCCTGTGCTCCTCATATTTGAGTGCCTGGACAGAAGAGCTGCTGTAAGCCAGGTCCTAAACCCAGCTCCACCTTGGCACCTTTGTTGTTGTTGATGTTCACCTTCCAGACTGAGTTTTTAGTCTGCCTTTTTTGCCTGGGGTTCCTCCAGTTCCACAGCAACGCTGCGCAGTGGGAAAATGCATAAATATTGACTAAGCCTTTGGGTTTGATGGGGGGTGGAAGTGACGGGAGTAAAATGCAAGAGAGATATTTTCTAGTTCTGATTTTACTCTATTCCTTCTAAGAAAAACTCTAGGCAGGTCCCAAAAAGTGTCACAAACCCCTGTGTTTTGTGCATTTGGCTGGCTGCTTCCCTGGGTACCTGTTTGTGTGGATGAATAAACAGTTACTGAAGATCTGCAGGACAAAGAGAGGGAAAGCACATCCTGAGCAGCAGCCTGGGACAGTCTGCAGGGACCCGTCAGCACTGGCCCTGTCAGATCCACAAAAGCTGATGCACAGATCACAGGACTGCACAGAAATGTGGGGAACACAGGAGACCCTCACAGGTGCAGCAGTCCCACAGCTGGATTTGGCCCCTTAATTGTCTCTCCACTCATGAGCTGCTCATGCATTCAAAACATGAATGTACAGTGTGAGAAGTTGTTTGCTTTCACTGACAGAATCAAGTTTCTAGCATTAACAAACACTCGATGAATAAAAGGTGTTCTAATAAATATCGGTTGTAAAGGGAATTTGTAGCACACACTTAAATTCCAACTAGAAGATTGTTTTTCAGTCAGGTGTTTTTTTTTTTTTTTCCTAAATTTGGTAATAGCAATTTAGTTTAACAGTAATGGAAAAAAAAAAAAAATCCAACCAAGCCAAAGCTTGTGTCTCGAAACATTTATTGTTTATTTAACAACAGCAGTGAGGCTTCTGCTCAGTAAGTGAACACAAGTGTGAGCACAACATACAGGACAAGACATGTTTACAGAAACTTGTGACTGAAAGCAGGGAGAACACCCACCCAACAGACTTCAACTTTGTTGGATATAAATATATGTGCTTATAACATGCATCTGAAAGCATGAAGGGAAAGGATATGCAAAGACCATTTAAATAATCTCCAGCTTCACTTTTTAAAGGTACTAGCAAAAATACACAGAAAAAAAATATTTTTTTTGAAGTTGTGCAACACGTGTTTTCTCCAGGAGGAGAGCTTACATGGGACATGGGATCTGTTTGAAAAAAGGCTTGGTAAACTGAGGAACAGGAAACCTGGAAGAGCTTAGGCATGCATTTTACTGTCAAATTTTCTCTATCCCTGTTTCCCTCGCCCTTAAGCTTTTTGAAGATGCAAACAATTCTGGTACAGCATATAAACAGGAAAGCAGTTCCATCTACCTGCCAGTCTTGTGGCTCACTAGAAATGGTGGCACTCAAACCTAGAAAATTGGCACAGCCTAGCAAACCTCGAATGAGAACCACCATCCCAGCACTGGCCTGGGACAGAATTATTTTTAATCCCTTTGCCATCCCCCCCACTTTTACTGCTGTCACACCCCTCTCCTCTACCAGGTTGCCCCATCATGAAATCATTTGGAGGGATGCTACAGATTACAAATTAATTCCCAGTTAAACACCAGCTGCATTTGGTGACCTGCTAACATTTGTTTAACAGAAAATAATTTGCCACTTCAGCTTTTATGCACTGGGTATCAACTATGCAGACAAAATTCTTCTCTCTTTTGGACATACCTGCAGGATAAGCGACTCTTTATCACCTTCTAATCGTGCCAACCTTTCTTGATAAGTTTCATTGTTGGATGAATGATGGTTCACCTGTGACTGGGAGGGGAAAAAAAAAAGTGCTGTGAGAATTTTTACAGTTAAAGATTCAAGCAACAGTTAACGAAAGTTTTTACATTAAGCAGTTCTTACAAGACAAAAAATATGAAAAAAAGTATGTATAGACCAGAAGTGTTTATTTCATATGCATTAAGCCTGTACATTAAAAATTAATGTGCATTAAGAATGTACCTTTTTTAAGCTGTATTTTGAACACTCTCTCATTTCCAGCATTCAAGAGTGGTAAATTAATAGACTGATAATTTCTAGAAAACTATAATTTCAGTGGAAAATACCATTTTACCAAAACAAAACCCATTTAATTTGAAATATCTATTCTCCATGGTCTTTTCCTAAAGTCAATGAATGTTGTATTTACTTTCAAGTGGCAAAAATTGCTATAGACATATTATTCCTAGAAATTCTTCCTAGAAAGAAAATTAGAAGTTTTTTGTTAGCAACTAAAAATTTATTTAAGTGATCAAATTCTTATCAGGAACTACTCTAGCCACCCAATTACTTACAGATTTTAAAAGGCTCTAGGGAGCAAAACCTTCTAAAACATGGCCTGTCCTTAACTATTATGCCCCATTTCTTATGAATTTTAGTACTTCACATAGAAACACCACCATTAAAAAAAAAAATCTGTGGATTTATTTAAGTTTAGAAGAGTCTCCTCGGTTCATTCTTCACACTGAAACATTGTGGGAATGGAGCTGTTTGTTCAGAGCATCAAAAGTAACCTGAGTCCCCAGAGGTTGATTTCCCAGCTCCACTGCAGCATTTCTGCCAGGGAACAGAACACTCAGCCTGGATTTTCAGCTAACACAGGAATCCAAGGAGCTCCCTTCAACTGCAGCTGGCTGCTCATTTATAGTCACTTGCACAATGGCACCAATAGAATTATAATCCTCCCCAACTGCCTTTTCTTTTTTCAACTGAACAATTGTGAACAGATTAAAAAAAATATATATATATATTTATAGCTTCTTAATCTATACTGAGGTCAACAGGCCCAAACGTAGCACAAATGCTGAAAATAAACATGGTGATAGTTAACTCAAATCAAGAAGTCGAATTTTTATTCAATCAAAAGACACTTTTCAAGCCACAAGGTGCTGAACTAGATGTAAGTGTGGCACTAGATACAAGTGTGGCACCTTTGTAAGCTGAGAGAAGCTGAGCACCCTTGTCTCCGATTATTTTGAAAGAAATTAAGAGAATCACAATGGCACCAACAAACAGGGGCTGAAAGATGTCTGAAGAGATCATCTGCTTCACTATTCCATCCTAGAGCCAATAATTATTTGCAATGTTCTTTTGTCTTCTTCTAAAGACCTTCAGAGATGGAACTCACAGCTTCTCCATCTACTTCCCTGCCCATCATGAGAGCATTTTTCTTCATGCCTAATTTGAATCATCTCTTCAACTTCATGGTTATCATACCACCAAAAAGGAAAAAATAGGTCCTTCCATTCACTTCAGAGATTTTTTACGGTTTTGAAGATTATCTCTACATCTCTAATGAGCGGGTCCCTCCTCATGCTGTGAAAGAAAATACGAGTTTTTCTGTCTTTTCCTCATAGACTAATTTTTTTAAGATTTGTTTTGTTGCTTTCTTTTGGTTCCTCTTCACCAACTATTTCCCAGCTTTTTCTGAAATTAAGGGCTTAAGAGGAGACACAGCTGACTCCAGCTGAAACTGGCTTAAAACCTTTTCACAGACTCCTGGGCCATATTTCTTTCCATATTAAACATTTGGTAAAATTCATACATTTTCAGCCTAGGACCCATGACTTCCAGATCCTTTTAAAATCCTTTTATTTAGCTGTCAGCCTGTTCTTCATTCTGCTTTTACTCTTTGTTTCTGTTTAAATGTATAACTTGGAGTAAGTCTGTGCTGACTTGCATTCTATTATTTATACTCTTCTCTTATGCATCTGGTTCTTATGTTTTAACCATGTCCTTCAGCACAGCTGCAAGGCCCTTAACCAGAATCACCTCTAAATTCAATAATCTTGGTCTTTTGTGCCTGTTTAAAGGGTCAACAGGGACATTGAAAACAGAATGTGCAGGTTCTCACTCCATACCTCCCTTATCATCAAAAGAAGAACGTGTTAACTCATCTCAAAATATACTTTTGTCACAAGTTTTTGACCAGTGCATAAATAAGCACAACTAGGGTTCAAGACCTCACAGAAATGGCTCTAAATGTGCAGGTGTGAGGTCAGCCAGAAAGGCCTCAGATAAGCACAGGAAGGCACAGTAGACAGAAAAATGACCTGCTAAATAAAAGCGTCTGATTGACGTACAGCAGTTGTTTGAGCCTCGGTAATTCTTTGTGGCATGTATAAAGACAAGATAAAACAGTGTAACATGAACCAGGGCCATCTGTGGATGGCTGGAGATCATTCTACAGTTGTGGGAGTCGGGACTGAGAGGAAACTGAGCAAGATGGCACATGTGTCAGCAGCAATTGAATACAGGACCCACAGCACAAAAGACACGAGGCCACAGATTGCTCTAAGAACTCACAAACAACAAATAAACACTGGTTTATTTGGTGGTTTTTATTTATTTATAATTATATAAATATAATAATATAATATATAATATATAATATTATATATAATATATTATATAATAAATATAATTATTATATTTATTTATTTATATTTATTTGGTGGTTACACAGGTCTAAAAGGCTGAATCTGCAGGGTTTCCTATAAAGCTGTTACTTCAGAAGATCCAGCATTAAAGACCAAAGATTGTTACCTGGGCTAGACAAATTATAAGCCAAATATGTTAACTATGCCTCTTCCAATGAAAGAATGAGAGAGATTGCACAAAACACGTAAAAAAGTTTATGATAACAAAGTAGGAGGAAAGATATGCTAAGGCAAGGTAGCTAAAAATATGCTGATAGCAGTACCATTGCAGATAAAAAATCAGCTGCATGCCATAAAATACTTTGCCTACAGGAATCAGAATTCTTAAGACTGGAAAAGAGTTTTAAGATCATCGAGTCCAACCAGCACCACCACCATTTTCACCATAAAACCATGTCCTCAAGTACCACATCTACACATTTTTTTAAACTCTTCTAGGGATGGTGTCTCCACCTGGGCAGTCTGTTCCCATGTTTTAAAATCCTCTTTGTGATGAAATTTTTCCTAGCATCCAATCTGAACCTCTCATGGTGTGGATGCCAGCCTGGTCAGGGAGAGAGAAATGGCAATTGTTTCTCACAGTGGCTTGTGAGAATTTTTAGGGAGCTGTAGGAATGTGATAACTTGTTAGTCTAAACAATATGCAGGTGGTGTTTTTCCACCTTGCTTTTCTGTTCCTCTCAAGGACAGTGTGTGAGAAAGATGGTTTTATTAATTAACCAAATAGAATGTGTCGTGTCAGTCTATTTAAGCCGAAGTTTCCCTTTCATTAAAGCCTTCTTTTATTCCTTTCACGTGGTGTCCTCGTGTCATTCTTGGGCCAAGGGTGGCATCATGGCACAACTTCAGCCATTTCTCTCATCCTGTCACTGCTTGCCTGGCAGGAGAGGCCGATCCCCACCTGGCTCCACCCTCCTGTCTGGCAGCTTAGAGAGTGGTGAGGTCTCCCCTGAGCCTCCTTTTCTCCAGGCTGAACACCCCCAGCTCCCTCAAGTGCTTCTCACAGGGCTTTTACCCTCCAGAACCTCCCAGCTCCATTGCCCTTCTCTGGACCTGCTCCAGCCCCTCAATGTCCTTCTGGAACTGAGGGAGCCCAGAACAGGACACAGCACTGAGGTGTGGCCTCAGCAGTGCCCAGTACAGGGGGACAGCCACCGCCCTGCTCCTGCTGGGGACAACATTTCTGTGCAGGCCAGGTGCCACTGGCCTTCTTGGCCCCCTGGGCACAGCTGGCTCATGTTCAGTCACTCTCAACCAGTACCCCCAGGTCCTTTCCTCTGCCCACTGTCCAGCCATTCTGTCCCCAGCAGTGCTCCATGGGGTTGTTGTGACCCAAGGACAGCATCCAGAACTTGGCCTTGTTGAATCTCACATCACTGGCCTCGGCCCAGAGCCTTCCTCCCTGCAGCAGGTCAGTGCTCCCACCCAGCTTGGTGTTACCTTTGTACCTTGCTGCATGTGCACTCGATCCCCTCACCTAGATCATCAGTAAAGGCACCAAACAGGACAGGGTCCAGCACTGATCCCTGGGGAACACCACTGGTGATGGTCCCCAGCTGGATGTGGCACCATCCACCACCACTCCGTGCCAGGACATCCAGCCAGGTTTTACCCACTGAAGAGGGATCTGTCCAAGCCATGGGAAGCCAGGAGCTGCAAAGCAATTTCTTGGAGCACCTGTATGACAGTCTCCTTAGTGATTTTGGATATAGTTTACTGCCCCATCAGATGGCAAGAGATATTAACCTAAGACAATTGGAACAATTCCAAATCAGCTGTAACTCCCAGTTCTAGAGAAAGAAAAGAAAAATAAAACTTTCCATAATTTTTTGGTTTTTTTGGCATTCCATCACCTGCTTTAGCTTCTTCATTTTTATTTTCTAAATCTCTCTTTGGAATATGCCCACTGATTTAATATGAAAATAATACTGGAAAGTTGCTGGGAAGGTCAAAGTATCACTTGCGTGATCCAGTCATTACCGAGTCCTCTTCTGAAAAAAGGGCTTGAATTTTCCTTCTCATGTGACACACACAAAAAAAAAAAATCAGTCTTTGGAGAACAATTCAATAGCTTTGATTTAAAATGCAGATAATCAGCAAAAGTATCAAAGGATATGGCAAGAAATGTTGGTCAGTTGATGTTCTCCTCAGGTGTGCCTTTTCAGCACCAAGAATCTCCAACACTGCTAATTTTAATCCTAACCCCTCCAACTTCTGAATTTGGTCAGCAATCTGTGACTCGGAAATTTGTCACAAACACCACGGATCTCACCCTGGGCTGTGGAGTGGGGAGGAGCTGGGAAAAGAAACCTGGCAGTCAGTTAAAGTGGTGATTTGTGAGCTTTTTCAACAAGTCACCCGCCTCTGTGAGGAGACAGATTATGTCATAACCCTCCTCTCAGCCACATGGATCACCTTCAGCTCCACTGATACTTGGATTGGATGCCTGTGGCAATGACAATACTTGTATTAATGGGGAAGATTAGGGACAGGCTTGATATATTGCTTTTTGTTGCAGTTTGGAAGCTGAAAAGCAGGAGTATGGCCAGCAGAGTCCAGGCAGTCAGCTTTACCACAAAGTACCAGCAGCAGCCAGACCTCAGTGCTGCGTTCCAACACCAGAGAATGGACACTGCAGACTCTTCCCAGCCTGTTTGGAGTTGACAATATTTAGAAGTGTATGGTGTTACTCTTTTTTTGGTCACTAGAATTATGGTCTGAGTCACAAGGAGTTGTATTATGATGAGTGATGAGTGAGAAGCTTACACAGTAAACATTTTTATTTGCATCTGACTGTTGAAGCAAAAATTTAATCTCTTGGCATGTTAGTGCTACCTCAGATACACACCCATCTCAATGCATGTGCATTCCCTCAGCTACCTCAGAGGAGAAGGCTGGAGCACAGTTTCTGGATCTATAATTCTTGCCTTTCATCTGAAGGCAATTAGTAAATCAACAGCAGGATTTTTTATTTGCCATTGTTACTGGTTGCTTAAATGAAAGTAGCAGTCACTTGAAAAAAGCTGACAATGCATAGTCTGAAACTAAGCAAAGGCGGAGCTAGGTTAATTTTGGGTAGTCCTTAAACCAAATGAATTTTAAATAAATATTTGTATTTTAACTGGATAATTTTTATTAAAACTAATACTTATTTTTTTCCTCCAGACAGTTACATGTCTCAAAAGAAAATATCCTTACAGAAGCCACAAGATTCACCCCCAATATCTTGAATTTAATGGCTACATCATGGGTTTGATCACTCCACCTCTTGCTGGTACAGGTTAAGAATCTCATCCAGAAAAAAAGGAAGGTATTTGTACATCAATTTCAGGCCAGCCATCAGCTCCATGCTGCACAGTTTGCAGTGAATATTAGCATTTATATTAATCATTTTGGGCTATAACCACATGTCTACGTACCAAAAGATGGGCTGCACTGTTTTTATCTGGAATGATATCTTCTAATTAAGGGTGGGTGGAAAAATAAGAATAAAGCAACAGGATGACACAAAATTGTATGTGAACTCTCTAACCCAAGTCCCTTGGGAGAACAAAAGAATATTTGTTAAAAACGAGACACTTTCAGGTGGTGGGGGTATCTCAAGACCCATAGATTGCAAATGAAACTTTTAACAGATCCACACTCAGGCCCTGTGGAAGAGCCCAGTATTAATGACCTGCAAAACACTTCCTCCAAACTGCTTTATGACTGTGCTGCTGGCCAAGCTGTGGATTTAAAAGCACGATGTTTATACACAAGGAATTTTCCCTGCCCTCCTTCCTTGGCTCTGTCCACATGCTCTCAGGTTTTGCTGCCCACTTTGTCCATCCCTCTGGCCATTCTTGGCCCAGCAGTTCCACAGGTCATGTTGACACCAGTAAAGTCCAAGGGGAAGAACTGAAATGTGGTGACACATTATTTCAGTTCGACCTAAATAATACTTTTTTCCCCTGCTGCTGTTGGAAGATGCCACTGTACACATTATGTTAAAAGACTGCTTAAAACCAGACCCTCCATTATAAGCATCTGAAAATAGCAGTTGTATCTGTTGTTTTGCCTGCCTGCATCTCGTGATTTTTGGTTTTGTTTGCTGCCCTAACCCAGTCCAAGCCACAGATACCACACAAATCCAGCCTAGCCAACCCCAGCGACATCAAAACCCATCTGAGTCTCTGAAGTGATTTCTGCTAATGATGAAATTTGAGCCAGCTCTGGCATACTTCACCAAGGCTTTATGGAAGTCTGTTGCAGTTATTCTCTGTTAAATGCCATGTGTTCCTCTGAAAGCAACTCATAATTTTATTATCAGCCAAAAAGCAACAGTTTATGATTGCAGGAACTGAAATCTTTATGTGCTGTAACAGTCAGTGCCAGACATGAGACATTGGGATTCTTGGATGGGATAATTGTTCCAGCAGCTTAGATTGTTTCAACTTCTTTGGTTTCTAAATCACTTGTCAAAGGAATCTGGGAGCAGACTGCCTAAAGTTCTCCTGGGAACAGTGCAAGATTGCTTTCAGTCCTCCTCCCTTCCCCCACATGTGATCACCCCTTGAAAGAGCTTGCAAGGAAAAGCAGCAGTATTGATGTTCTCCTTTATGTACCTGACATGAAGGGAATTACATGCCACAACAGCAGGAGCATTATTAATTCCTGTAAAACCTCGTGCTACGTTTGAGCACCGTGTCCTTCCTGAGCACAGCCCTCAAGCTGATGGCAGCAGGGCTTTTTAACCTTTCTGTTAGCAAACCTGGCTTCACAGAAATGAAATTTACGGCAGACGCGCCGTATCCATAACCTCACTTAAATACCAAATTAATATGTGAGCCCAAAATACACATTTTTAAAGAGGTAATTAGCTTTAGCTGCACAGAGCACAGGTAGACTAAGAGTATAATGTTACCAGCAGCTACTTCCTGTTGCCTCTTCACTATCCATTCACTTCCCATTTAATCCCCTCCACAGACACACTCCAGAAAAGTGAAAGTTTGCAGAATCTGATGCAAATATTTGGTAAATTAGCTTCAGGATTCTCAAGCTCTTATTAAAGACTGACACATCATTGATATTTTACACTTATTCAAGAAACTACTCAAAATAAATGCTCCTAATCACATTTCACATTAGAATTGACAGATATTTTATGTTTATACAGCTAGTAAAAACCCAAGAGAGCGCTTGCATTTGTATTCATGTGTGTGTATACATACAGACAGGCAAGAATTTGCAGGAAAAGCACACACAGATTAAAACAGATTTTAAAAGAATAAGGAGAGAATGTGCTTCTTTCGTGACACACAAATCACATATTCTAATTTTAAAAACAGCTTATTCTGAGGAATCTAGTCATATCTCACTTGTAGATTTTTCTAACACTGAAAAGGAAATACTCAGATCATAAAAAAATCTAAAAGCTGACAAAAAACAGAGTGATTTTTTTCAAAGTAATGAGAGAACCGCACAAACCTACTTTTAAGAAAAGGAAGACAATTCCATGCAGTTAATCTATGTCTGGGCAGTTAATCAATAAAATCAACAAAATTAATAGCCTTGCCTTAAAAAAAAACACCCAAAAATCTTTTTAGCAGAGTAACAGGCACAGAAGAAAACCACCACCATTTTTACCCGAGACAAAGGCATCCCGAGAGGTCTCATACAGTTACCCCGATGAAGAATCACTTAAGTGGAGATCTGGTGCAGAAAACTTTTCCCTTTAAAGCACAACATGGTGAACAAGAGCCTCTCCTTTCCTTTGCTATACGTTACCATGCAGGATTTGTTTTGTTGCACTGCAATCCCCGGAAGGCACAAGCACTTGCCAGAATCTATTGCCATTTGCTCAAAGTTTGATCCTACAGTTTCATTTTTAAAGACAAAGACAGCTGATTTTTCCCCCCCCCTCCCTAAGCCTCCTCCTCCTACACCAAGGCATGTCTTTAATTCACTTCTCATGAAGAAACTCACACCATTTAAAGTCTGAGGCACTGAATGAGTTTCTTTTCGCGAAACAGAAAATTCTCACTGAGATTTTGCTAAATGTTTTGGAAATTTAGAAAGAGGAAACAAAGCCCAGCAAATCACTTACCCTCTTTAGCCACGTGAAGTGCTTGTAAATATCAATCTCACCATCCATGCTTTGGGCCCATCTCAGCAGTCACATTCCCAGGGTTAAAAGAAACTTTTGGAAGCAAGCGCTCTGCTTTGTTCTACAGGATGTAGCTGTGATTTCTTCCCCTTTCAACCCTCAACTTCTGAAATCTTCAATGCCTGGTCATATTTTAAGCAGAATCCCCTGCCCCTGTCCCACAGTCTTATCCCAAAGGCTTCTCACAGATGTATATATAACACACAACTGTATAAACTTCAGGCTCCCCCCCAAACATCTGGTTTTTTTAAACAGCAGATCGGTTTGCAGCAAGAACAATGCAACCCTAAAAAACTTTAAAAAGATAACTTGCTCAATGATTTTAAAAAAGGATCTTTCAAGAACACCATAAATCTGCAGGAACTGTTCCCCTTTAATGCTGAATAACAAGCTAAAAATTATTAAGCTGTCACTGAGAAACTATTCCCAAGTAATGCTTTCTCTGGCTTTCTGTTTCAAGAGTGGCTGGAACTCATTACCAAAGACCCCCTATTTCCTGTCTCTGTTCTGCTCCCTGTTTATCGTAACACTACTCAGCCTTCTCAATTTATTTCAGGCTCAGACTAAACCCAAAAATAAGTTCTGCTCTTTGAATTACTTGCCTGTCCTCTCAAAAGACATTATAAAAGGGGAGGAATTCAAGGACGATCCTGTGAATAAGATAATGATCCCATAAATACTGCTATTGCCAAAGAGGCGATTTTCCATCCTAACAGAAGATGATGATACCCTTCCAAGATATTTGTCTGCTCCTGCTGAAGCTGAAATCTCACAGCATGGCAGCTTTTCAAACTTGCAACACCAAGATAAATACGTGTGCAACGCAATGCTCTGGCAAGAAGGGGAGCTTACAGTGTTGCCTGTTAGTGCGGTGTCCTCCAGTGCCTCCACACAGCAGCTATCCATAACTTCTAATTTTTCCCAATAAACTCCAGTTTCCAGTGTTCTTTCTTCCCCTAGTTCAAAGTGGCTTTGGCCTTAAACCAGGCAGCTCATTGTTACACACACAGGACTACCGCCTCTTCAGACCCAAAGGCAGCTGCCCCCATGGAATCTTTGTGATCATCTCAGAACATTTGCTTATCTCCTCACTGCCTTCAGATCCTACAGCCAGACTGACCCCTGGGCTCAGGGAGCCAGCAGCTGGGCAGAACCAGTGTCAAAGCTGCCCGTGGTACTAACGTTATACACAAAGGACTCAAAGTCTGAAGCTGTGAAAAGCCTTTCCTACAGGGACCTGCCTCACTCAGGCACCCACCCACATTCCAGCCTGGGGAAGCCACAGATATGTGACAAAATTCCTTCAAGGGGATGTGGGTTTTTAATATTTCAACCATTCTTGGTCCTTTTGACCCAGTGGAGCTCTTTTGAGAACTTCCCACAACACAAAGTAAGAGGGAAGGATATAAACCGGGACTTTCAGTTCCCTCCATGTATTTATTATCTGTTCTTACCTAAAGTCACATGACAAGAAAAAACATGACAATTTTTAGCAAGTCACTGCTACAAGTCTTCTAAAGGTGCTGGGCTACCTAAAATCACCAGTAAGTGTGAAGAGAAAAGAACTGCCCATTTCCAAAAGCAATGCTACGAGACAGATCTGACCTGGGTTGCCCTGAGCATAGAATATACTTATTTTATGCTTTCTGAAAGTGGATGAGAGCAGTTATTTCTTGAATAGCTAATACTATCTGGAAAAAAAAAAATCTTAATACTTCATCAACACTGCATTAAAAAAAAAAAATCCTTAATAGAGTACATTTCTCTGTGCATGACAGCCTCTGTCATGGCTGACAAGCTGGAGACTGAATAGGGGTTGTCTTGACATTAAACAAGAATGACCAACAGTATAAAGCACTTCCCCCCCCCCCCCCCGCCAGATTCCTTTTTATCTAATTATGGAGATGAGCAAATACATCAAACTTTATCTCACAGCATTGCATATCCCATAATACCACCACTATGGTGCCTTAAAATTCCACATTTCTTCCATTTCAAAGCATTGGCTCTAAGACTCCCATTTCAGTCTTATTCAGGGAAGAAGGAAATACCTCTCTTAACACACTCCACCACACTTTATCAGCTAATGATTATGTTTTGAATTTTAAAAACTACAGAAATCTGTGTTACTAAACTTCCTGGTGTCCCAGTGTAGCATCTGCATTTAGGGTAGTATCCATTTCCCCTTTTAAAAGTATTAAAAATGACAACATACCTTACTTCTACCTTGTCACTTGTGCTGGAGATCATGAGAAGGCGTCTTGATTTTTCTGTTAGTCATTCTTCCTGATTAAAAGGTGAGTGTCTGGATTTTCTGCATCTTATCAGCCAGAATGTTGACAGCATACATTCCAGACAGTCACATGCTCCCTGGGAGCCTGTCACCTGCATACTGAACTTTACATCCTGCTCGAGCTTTGGCCTGAAACTCTCAGAAACCAGCTGAATGCAAAACAATTGCCCCAGATTTGCTTTTCCATTTCACTGGGAAAGCAGGTTAGCTTCTCTGGGCAGTGTGAAAATAAGGAAAATACGTTGCACTCTCAGCATTGCTTCATGAGGTTACCACTGTATTTTTTTTTATTATTTTCAGGAAATTCATGTCTGTGTGTAGCTCTTCAGTGAGTTTCTGGTTCAGTGGAGAGGTAAAAAACAAAGAAGCAAAAGCTCCCCACCTCCCACTATGGAACCACCACCCTCAAGTGTTACTCCAGAGAGAGGCTGATCCAGCTTTTGCACCCTTGCCCCCATCAAATTGTCTGTTTTCTCCAGTGCTGTCCCCCACCAAAAAAAAGAACACACACATTACAGCAATGCAAATGCAAGGTAGGGCAGTAAAATACTTCAAGTTAGCAAAGTTTATATACTCCATAAGCTGTATGATAACCTATCAGGGTTTTTGCCAGTTCCATGCTTCCAGAGAAAACTGCTGACTACTGCCAGACTTGATTGGACTAAAAACTCCATTTGCAGAACACCAAAGGTGCTAGCCCAAGAACTTTTAGCAACTTTGCATTTTTGTGCGGATACACAGCCAACAAAGCCCACCCGGCTAAGTGAGCCATTACTTCCAGTCAGCATGTCAAATACTTCAAACAAGGCTTGAAGTCTCTTTTAAATAGTAAACAAACATGCTGCTTCAAATCATCACCTACACTTCTCATGTCCTCCCATTCAAGACTACGAAGAGACAAGAAAACACCCAGAAATCCTCTTAGAGCTGTGGAGGGAAAGGCACTGTCTGGTATTTTCCCTCTTCCACCAACACTAAGCTGAAGAAGCACAGAGCTGTTTGCTTTTCCACCACTTTTCCCCCTCTTTCTCCCACCCAGCTAGGGCCCTATGGACACCAAAAATTATATTTATTAGGATTGTTTTAGCAATTTTACATTTTATTTGTGATAAAACATAGGTTTTGGTGCAGCACAAATGCAAATAGCCAATCTTGTTCTTCTATTGTCTCTGAATCTCCTGGGCAATTAAAAGGCAAAGGAACAGGAGGAATCAGAGCAGTCCTCCAGGTCTTCCTTTTCATCAATAACTTATAGATTATTCTGGTTTCAAATCCTATCAGCCCCTGGAAACACTAAAAGAACTTACACTTGTTCTCTTAGGTCAAGAAATGAAGTGTCCAGGTTTGCATTTTCCCAACCTCATCAGGGCAGCCCAGTGAGGATGGTCATGGTACAAAAATATACTAATTATTAATTATTAATACTAGATTTAATATTATTAAATTATTTAGTGCTATTAAATTAACATAATTAATTAATAAATTATTAATAATAGTAACTATTAAGATTTTAACATTTATATATTATTATTAATGAAATTAATATCTCTTCCTCTGTTTGTTTTTTTTTTTTAAATTTTTTTTTTCCCCCTATCCTAGTGTCTGGGCTGCTGTCTGGGAAACAAAGGCATTATGACCAGATTTTAAAAGGGAAAATATTTTCAGCATGCCAATTCACACATGTTATTCTCATGGTGCAGAAAAATGTGAAAGCTTCAGAGTGAAAAAAGAGAAAATATGGGAATACTTGTGTATAGAGAAACTCAGGCCACGTGTGTAGAAGACAATGGAGGAAGAAATCCCCTTTTCATGGCAAAAATGGCTTCAGGAATCTAGATGAAGTATTTCCAGCAAGAAAATTTGTCTTAGAGTATTAATTGTGACTGACTGATAATGTCTACGTGACAGAGAAAGAGGAAACTCTTGGAACAAAATTTAAAAAAATACACTGCATTCTGTAGATGAGCATGTTTGCTTTGCTTGTGATAATTAAAAAAAAAATAAACAGCATCCTGGGAAACAGACAAGAAATAACATTTTGCAGATGCGCAAACAAATAATCCTTTCCCACCATAAGGCACACTCAATGCTAATGCCTTAATTAGTTGATTAAAATCAATAATCAGACTTGACTCGGAGTTAAACAGATGTGGATGGCTGTTAGCTCCCTGTTGTGGTCACCCCCAGCCCTATTCCATGCTGGTAACTCCTGCAGCAGGTGCTGCCATGCCTGGAGCCATTCCCATGTCACATGTCTCTTGTGGTTTTAAGTTTCATGTCTTTAATGGTCCATCCCTTTACCCCCCTCCATGGTTTTACCCTGAACTACCCCTTTCCTTGGATGTCAATCCCCCCCCAGTTTGCTGGATCATTCCCCTGTCCCCTCCCTGGTGCCTTGTCCATCACTCAACTCCCCATCCCACTCATCCAGAACCTTCCACAAAGGGCGTCGAGTGATTGGGCGGGGGCCAGGGGTCCCTCCTTCCCACCTCCCCTGTTGAATTCCCCATGTGTCTGTCTCCCCACCTTCCACTCCCCTGAACATTCCCATGGGTGGGTGAGTGATCTCCCCGCCACGTTTCCCAATGTTCATATTGTGCTGCACAGCCCAGTCCGGCGCTTCTGTCAGTTGGTTCCCCTGGGTTGTGGATCTCCCTGGAGCTCTCCTCAATAAACCTGGGCTTTACCCCCGACTGGAGTCGACTCCTTACTTCCACCATCATCACAACTGTCTCACCCAGCAAGGCCAAAAGCCTGAGCCACCCTCCCGAGGCACGGGACAGTGTCCCCCGCCGTCCGCCGTGCCGGGAGTCCCCGAGGGGACACAAGGAGTGGCACAGCGACACACGTCCCCAGCACTGCCATGTCCCCTCTGGGCTGCTCCCTTCCCTGGGCTGGCATAAAGGATGTATTTGTTGCTGCTTCTGAGATGAAGTTACTGTCTGTTAACTCATCCCCAGACATTTGCACATTCTTGGCAGTTTCGCACATTCCTCACCATATGCTGAAATGCTTTGTCCAGCCCAAGCTCTACAAGAGCTGGGCTTTTTTTTTTTTTTTTTTTTTAACGTAAGAAACATGAGTTCTCTGTTTTCACACAAAATCTAAGAAATATTTTCTACTTAACAGAGCATCAACACTTCCCCCAGTTATATGCAGAGTACACTGATACCTAAAATTAAAGACACTTATTTTCATCCTAGCACGCTACACATTACAATAAGTCAGGTTTAGTTTCCTGTCTCAAATGCTTCAAAGCACTGCTGAAACTACTAAAGCCACAATAAATGAGGATGTGAGACATTTGAAACAGGATATTTACCAAATATTTGCATACACACCAATAGCATTACCAGGTAACAGTTTGCCTCTCCTTGCTATGATGCACAATAGATTTTTCGTTTTTAAATTTTAGAATCGAAAAAATAGTAAAAAAACCACCCCAAAATAGAATAGGCTGCAGATACACCTTTAAAAGCCCTTATTTCTGATAAAGAATAGACAAACATTATTTTCATTATTTTTCTTAAGCATTTCATTACTGAAGAAAATGAACCCTATTGTTTCCAACTTCTGGAAAAGAACAGAATGCCAACATGTTTAGAAAATTTGTTCAAAATAAGTGGGCTTTTATCCCATTTTTAAATAGTCACAAAAGCTGAAAATTTATTTAGCTTTGTTTTGTTAGCACACTAATCCAAAAGAGAATGAAATAACTTTGTTGTGGATACAATATTGCTATGCTTGTCATAAATAATAAGATTTGGCAAATTGCAATAGGTCAACCCGTCCATCCAAATTGTGTGAAATGTGAAGAGGGGTTATATAGAGAAATAATGCAAAGTTATGCCCTTCTTCTATTATTCAAATAAGGCCTCCAAATCAATACAGGGGCTTTTTAACTAAATTTTAAAAGTCTCCAGTTTCTCTACATAACCTCTACACCATTTTTGTCAACACAATTGTTTAAGGAAACAATTCCCTCTCACCAATCCCTCTGTTAATTACCTTATGGAAAACATTTTCCAATGCTTCCTGTAGCTCCACTTGAAAAATGCATTTATGCACGAGTGTTGGTTAAATGAATGCAGTGTATAACATTTAAATCAGTGAAAGGTAATGCAGCTGGAGGTTGTAGGGAGAGATCAGAAGGTGAGATGGAAAAGGTGCATAGCATCAGACACAAAAGGAAAGATGAATTAATGGGATATTCAGACACTTAGTGCAAAGGAAGGCACTGAAGCCAAGAGCTGAATGATACTTGTATAAATGGAACTGAATAAATTGTATTTTTGAAGGATAACTTGCAATTTCTGTACAAAATCATGGCTTCCTACAGAGTATTCTGCTGACAGCATCAAGGTGTGCCTAGGCCATGTAGCTGAGGATTGCACCTGAGGGCAAACTTCATACATGTCTTGAAAAACTGAAATCTCGAAAAACTTACATAAAATACAGGCCCTGCTGTTATAGCAGGAACATCACCTGTCTTCCATGAGTACTCTCAGCCTCAGACCATAACTCAGTCCTGTTTAAGCACTTCTGGTCACTGTAGTTTTAGGGTGGCTCTGCTAAACATTGCTGATCATTACAAGGGTGAAGGAAAATGACATTTTAAGGAAGAGATCTAAATCAGCCCCATCCACTGCAAAACTGTTTTAAACTTCTATTAGTTCTTCATGTAGAGGAGACCTTACTTCTTCTGAGAGCTGCTGCAGTGAGCACTCATAGTCAGAGGTGATGGGGTTGATTCTTCCCAGACAAAGCAACCACAGAACATTGGAAAAATTAGGCCTGGTTTAGAAAAGCTCCATGCAAGCTCTGTACACCAGCAGTTCCACTATCTCCAAGGCATTCTAGCATTCCTAACTGGCTGAACACATGAAGGGCACCTCTCTGCTGGCTCTGTGAATTGCTCTGATACACTTGGGGAACCCTGAGAGGACCAGCTTTTCCAGTTCAGGCCTTCCTTGCATCATCAGTTCACTGAGAGGGAGCTGGAGCTCTGCAGAGGACTGGGATATTCAATTTTCAGCTCTCAGAAAACAGAGCCCATCTAATGTTTCAAGCTGGCAAAAATAAACATGAATGCTCATGGAACGACTGCTTTCCTACGCTGTCCCAAGCAGGCTCTGCTGCTCCCTTTTCAATCTAACATGTGTTGATATCCCTTGGCAGTGGGGAGATCCAGCTATAAATAACTCCATCAGGACTCCCAGCAGTTGAGTTCTGCAGTCAGATCTCCCAGCAGATAAATGACTTTAACTGGCATTGCTCAGAATACATTCCCTTCCCACTCAGCTGTTGCTGAAAAATGCTATTGATGCTTTTGTAAAAGCCTGTTTTCAAGTGCATGGAAGTGCCCTGAACTCAGTCATTTTCTGCCTCTCCTCTGGATGGATAACCCTGTGAAATGAATCTTGGACAAAAGTGAAATAGAGAGGCCAGTGATTGGGTTTCAGCAAAGCACTTTAACACATGCTTAAAATAAAACTTTGAAGTGACTTCAAAACTCCACGAGCTCCATCAAGTCAGAATTCTGAACTGGGCTTTGCTGTTTTCACTCAAGTCTTTGTTAAGATACTGGGGAAAAAAATTCCTTGATTTTAACCCTCAGTGGAAACAATCCCTTTTGAACATTAACTATGAGTGAATAGCAACCAAGACTGTAAAGAATTTATCCTGTTTCCACTAAAAAGTCTCTGGTTTTACCACTAAAGAGCGGATCCTCAGAAGCAACAAAGCACAGCACATATCAGAAGGCAAATCACATTTATTTAAAATTGCCTCTACCGCATGTTCCTCTACTATTTCTTCTGCTCTTCTCTCCATTTCCTCAAATTGAGAATATTTAGAAACATTTTCAGAGACAAGCTTCCAAAAAAACCTTTGAATAATCAGGAAAATACTAATGAGTTCTCAAGAACTGGCATTTTAATGCTCATTATATAAAGCTGCATGATGGAGTGGATTGCTTTAAATATAGATGTTCCACTAGGAGGAAGATCATATTTTGCAATCCTGAAAATGAGGCTTAAGGTCCATTGTAAGAGCATAAGTGTTCCTCTTTACTCAAAAAAGGATTGCATAAAGGATTCTACTTGGATAGAATAAAACCCAGAATGAACAGCATGGAAATTCATTTAGAGTTATGAAGCTGTAACTAAATACTAAATTCTCTCTCAGCTCACAAAGCCAAATTGTCACTGCAGCAGTTAATTTTTAATGCTGAAATTACTATCTGCTTTGTGATAGGTGGTCACATGGTCACTGGCAATACTGAAATATTTAACAAGAAACATGGATACTATCTACAAATTTGTTTTGTACAAACTCTCCCAGATAATCCCTAGGTCTTTGTGTTGTTTTTAAGGCCAAAGAATTTACAATCATAAAGCCATATAAAACACTTCAGACATTCTCTTCAAGGTAAAAGTTTTAATACAATTTTTAAGTAGTTAAAAGTCTATAATTAATCATGTTTTCTTCCACTTTAGGTTTGTCAAAAGATTTGTGCAACTACAGCAATTATAAAAACCTCATTCTATGACACAGAATCTTTCCAAATTCAGTGCTAACTTTGTCAAACCTATTTCATCTATCTCAAAGCAGGGACAGCACAGTTACTGTGTCCAGTTATTCTGTAAACTCAGGAACATGAATTGTTCATAGATTCCAGACCACAAAAACAGAAAAAAAAAAATGGCCTTTTCTAAAAGAACACCTTTAGTTCAACAGATGCTGTGTCTTGATCTTAGAGGAAACACCAAATCACTATTGGCTCCATAAGAAAAAGGAATTCAGCAGCTGCTCTCAAAAGGGTTAATAGGGAAGGTAATATCAGGTATGAAATGTGAGGCCTAAAGTTTTCCTATTCTACACATATCTAAATTTTCCCACATCTTTGATATTCACACCTAGAGCAGATAGGACAAAGAATATAAAGGTTACAATTGGTTTAAAAAAATATATAAAGAAAAATTAAATTAATCTGAAACATCACTTGGTGACATTTCATGCCTGATAAATTCCAGAGTTTGGTGCTATGGACCTGGAGGAAGGTGAGACCAGCTGCAGTATCTATAATCAGCACAGAAACTTCCTGGCTGATCGGTGACAAACCCGTGGGCCTCAAAGCTGGCCAAAGGCTAAACTCCACAGCCTTTATTTATTTATTTGGAGGTGCAGTTCAGCACATTAAGTGGCAATTCCCAAAGCTGCAGAGCTACTTGAGTTATGAGGCCAAGGGGCAATTTTCTGCAGAGGTTATTTTCCCCATGCAGGTACAAGTGGTCTCTGGGTTCTGGACGTTGCTCCAATAAAAACAGCACAAAGAAAATCCAGCCACTTTCTGTCCTGTGAGCTGCAATCCCAAATCCTGCTGTGTGGCAAACACAGAGCAGGGACACCCACCCTGGGCCTCAGAGAGCTCTCAGGGCTGCACTAGGTTATGAAGATTGCTAATGCAGAAGGAGCACACCAGACAAGCACTGGGGCTTTTATCCTGTAATTTGCTTCAAGCCAAATGCTGGCAGCCAAGTGCTGCTGTTTGATACTATCCAGCAGGAATGAGCCTCCAGCTTTCCTTCTGACTTCCCTTTCTCTGGTTTCCCAGCCAAGCAACACAGGGCAGTGGCAAAACACACATTCAAATTATTTTCATTAGGCACATTGTTTGTATTCTTGGTCGGCCATGGCAGCTGAAATGATTTTTAATACAATTTTCAACCACACACTGAAGTGAAGGAGAACACCACACTTTTCTTGAAAGAAGCATACTAATCCACTTTTAAAAACATGGAATAGATTTTTGTATCTTTACATTCTAATGTGTGCCTAATCAGGATAAGTTTGGAATATTTTTGGTGCCCATTCAAATAAAATGTTAGAAACAGAGCAATTGCTAGAGTCTCTGAAGCTATTCAGTGACATGCTAGAGCAGCTCTGCAGCTTCAAAGGAAGGTGCATGGACCCCAAAAATAAACAGATGTGGAATTAATCACTCACAAAATAAAATCCCTCTCCATTTATAGCTGTTACTTAACCTGTAACAACTCTAAACAATAAAATCTCAAAGGAATTATTTCACCGTTCACTGTTTGCTGCATACATTTCACATGTGATGTTTATTGCAATTCAAATACTGCTACTGATATTAAACAATGCCTTATGTAACGTTTCAGTTGAATACAACAATTAAAATCCACTCCAAATCTCTGTGCTCAGTTATTATCCTACATTTTAGACAGAATGCTTAGAAAGACACTTAGGAGCTCATTGCACTGGAGAATGTGCCACATCTTAGTGGGGTCTTTTTAATGCTACTCCAGCATTTCATGGAGTAATTGTGGGAACCCAGGGCAAGGGGGATATCCCCCTGTCTGCCCTGGGTGCTCTGACTCCCAGGAAAACACTGACTTTGACCCTCATTCATGGAGAAGGCCTCCTAAGCCTCAAAGTAAACCAGAGACCACAAAATTGTGAAATAGATTGTAGAGAGCAGTATAATATGTCACATGGGTGAGAAATTTAGGTTTTAGGATTTTTAGTATGTTATAGTTCAAGATGGAGGGTATAGGGTGCTGTCTCCAGTTCCTTTCTTCTCTCTTCTTCTTCCTCTTTCTTCTTGGGTTTGGGTGGTATCTTGTAATTGGACAGAAAAATCCGCACTGTGGGCCTTTAGGGGTCAGTTATTGGGTTAGAAAGGGAAATAATCTTGATGTCACTTCTTAATTGGGTAGTTTAGTTTTAGATTAGACTTTAAAAGACCTTGCAGCACGAGGTCGTTGCCATTTTTGTGCTGTTTTCACGCATGCAAGGTCTGGGTGCAGACCGTGTGCTGAAGTCTTGGTAAAATAACAATAAAACAAGAACCTGAAGACTGAAAAAGTCCAATGTGTCTCTTGTTCCTGACACAGAACTGCTCCAGGAGGGTGTCCCCTGCCAGGTGAGCCCCCAGGGGCCAACTTGGGGCCCACAAACTCACAAGCAATGATCACCAAACTGCTTTTGAGGCTTCCAGTGTGAATGGATTCAGTGAGATGCAGAGTTCTCATTCTTTACAACTCACTACCTCAGGTATCCTGCTTTATGATGCATATTATGTGTCATGTTTCAGACAAAGGACATTTCAGTACGGGACACAACTATGAAATACATCTTCCATTTCATTTGATGAGCTGAATTTTATCAGGTTTCTTCCACGGAAATTATATGCATGCTTGCAAATTATTTGAATAAAAAGGTACAAGAAAGGTCTTCAAATACACAAGATTACTGTCCATTTTCAAATAACAGTCACAGCAACTATGCATTACCCTTCCTTGATGCACAGCAGTGCAGAATATTTAAAAACAGTCATCTCTCCATGCTGCACTAGAGATACTCCAAACCACACCTTCCCTGTTTTCTTGGTTCTGAATCCAGACTGCCCAATTCATTTGTGAAATGAACACTGCTCTTGATACAGGTCCAATTTTACTGTTAACAACTCTGAAAATTTGTCTTTTATGCACTAAACTCATCTCTTAGCTATCATAAAGATTAGAAAAAAATCATTAAAATTTCTGCTGAGGCAAGCATTTGGTAAGAGCTGGCCTAAGGATAACTAAATCCAAAATCTAACACTGTAAATGCAAATGAAACAGATGTGGAATTAATTGACTACACCTTTAGCTTTCAAAGCTGCGACCAAATTCTCATTCCTTTCTGTCGTGTGGGCCCAAACAGGATTTTCCAGCCACAGACCTGCACTCTGTGAAGAATGCCAAGGAGCCAGCAGTTGACAAGCTCAAACAAAAGCAGCCACCTTTCCACCAACATGGGGCTCCAGCCAGCACTGGCAGCCCCAGCAGATCATAAACACCAAACCAGGCATGGTTCCATGAAAATCACATGCACTGACACAGCCAGAAGAAAAACCATTAATCCAGGAAACTTTCTGGAGCTGGGGAAGCCACAGGTAGGTTTTCCTCATGAGGAGCCCACCACTCCCTGGCAGCAGCAGGTTTGGGGAAGGGGAATTTTGTGTTTCTCTTCCTTTACACCCGGTGAGTTCCTTCTTTTGAGGTCTGTCTCAGGATCTGCTCCTCACCTGGCAAACCTCAGTCTTTTCCAGAGTAGTCAGGTGTTTATTCCCCACCTATCCCAACAGGAATGTCCCCCCTTCAGCATCAAAGGCTTTCCTGCATTTCCTGCTGTGGCAAGCACATTCTTCTTTCTTTCAAGATTTTTCATAAAGCAGCACAGAAGAAAGAAAGAAAGAGAAAACAATTTCTATTTCTGCTCCTTGTTTTTCTCATGTAGAATGTGATTAAAAATTGTTTACCTAAGGTGATTACTTAATTAGATTCTAGTAAAGATTGTTTAAGCTGGATAACCAATCAGATCCACCTGTATCTAGACTCATGAGAGTCAAGTTGTGAAAGAGTTAAATATAATATTTAGAGCAAGTAAGTTTGTAACTTTAGTATCTTCTTTAAATAGTATATTAATGTATTATAGCATAGTTATAATAAAGAAATCATTCAGCCTTCTGAAGTGAATTCAGACATCATCACTTTTTCCCACCAGGTTCACCTGCATTTACAATATCCTGCATCCTAAGACTGTAGGTTCTAGGACACAGAAATAACTTCTGCACCCAAAGTAGCTTTAACCAAACTGCTAATGGATCATTTAATGCTAATATTATTCCCCATGTCAACCAGTTTTTGAACAAAGATGATACTTGGTCTCTCATTTAATGAATGCTTAATTTTACTCACAGCTTTTGGGAAAATTTAAATAATATTAACCAGGTTTTCTTCTTTTGCTCATGAGGAACCCCAGGAGTCCCTGGCAGTGGCAGGTTTAGGGACGGGGAATTTTGTGTTTTATCTTCCTTTACTCCCAGTGAGTTTCTTCTTTTGAGGTTTGTCTCAGGATCTGCTCCTCACCTGGCAAACCTCAGTCTTTTCCAGAGTAGTCAGATGTTTATTCCCCATCTTTTCCAGTGTAGTCAGATGTTTATTCCCCATCTATCCCAACAGGAATGTCTCCCCTTCAGAATCAAAGCCTTTCCTGCATTTGCCCCCCCTGACTGGTGTACAGGATGCTTTGGAGATTTGAAATACTGATAGCAAAGGCAATGCAGCAAGGAAAAGGAAATGAGGAGCACCCAGTCTGGATCTGTCCCTTCAACAGACAGTGCCACTCTGTCCTAAACTGACAGTTTAAAAATTAGAAGTTTTATAAATAGTTATAAATGTGTTATCTCCAGCAAAAAGTAAAATAAAGAAAACCAAATTAAAAAAAAAAAAAAAACACAGAAAAGGCAACTTTTTTGTACTTCATTTTTACTATCTCTTCTCTCCTCAAAGGACTAAGGTCTTTTATCAACTTCTTCTACTCCTGTATCTGCATTGCTTTAGAAATCTGCACATAATGCAGTGATAGCCTCAGCTATTATTGCCCACCACCCCCTGCAGTTTTCTAAGCATGCAGATTTCAGTAACTACAAAAATAATTTAAGCATGGAAATACTTGACCCAGCCCTGCTTGCAGACAAAATGGAAAAGCTCCAATAACAACTCACCAGGTTCTCCTCAAACCACTCCCTCAGACACAGTGCTGTGGCCCCTGGGATTTGGTTTCGCAGAGCTTCTTTCTCCTGAGGGTCCTCCAGCATCTCCAGGGCCATCTTCAGATCCTCCAGGAGGTGCAAAATTTGAAATGTGCCCAGGTACACTGATGGAGCAGGTGACACAATATCATAACCACCATTAGCGTACTCTGTGGCTGACTTTGTGCCTAAAGAAAACCAAAATGAGGATGGACAATAATGTCATATAATTGCTTTGTAAGGGGCAAATTAATAGGTACTGCATGCTACAACATTTGGACTTCAGACTGACAAGTTTCACTCTAGGCTGAAAGCCTTAATTTCAGGCTTAGAAATACCTGAATTAGTCTCTAGATAAAAAACGAAATCTGGAGAACCAAATGCAAGAGGTGTCTACGTGCATCTCAAAAAAGAATTTTGGCCTAGATCATGTTTGCAATGTCCAAATTACAAATCCCAAAGCTCATCCCAAATCACCTGTAATTTTCCACAGTTACCATGAGATGTCACTAACTTCTCAGCTACACCACTGAAAGTCCCCACACTGCTCAGCAATGTAAAAATGACTGATGCAGCTCTCTGACAAGAAACTGGGATCAAAATAGGTGGTGTTACCAGGTCTAGAAAAATATAAATGACCATGAGCAGGTTTAGGGCTCTCCCACAGAGAACAATACCAAAAAGGTTAGCAATAAAAATAGCAAATGAAACTTTTCTAGTCCTATAAATTACAAAAATTTCTCTCAATTGTACTGTCTCTATCCTGCCAGTCCTCAACACCAATATTATTTTTCTCAACAACAATAGGCACAAAAAAGACCATAACTCATGTATGGAAGAATTATAAATAATACAAATTCTAATATTTCCAAAACTTATTTTCTTAGTACCCAATGTGTTTCAATGAGATGCACACTTAAATCAGCTCTGTTTCCTCAGCCCTGAATTTCAGACCTTGATTTAATTTAATATGCCTTTGTGTCTTTAGGAACAGTCAGGTAGAAAATTTCTACTTGCTCTACTTTTTAAAGTTTTTATTTACAATCCATTGCCTCGTGTACATAATAGATTGTACACATGTCTTCATTCATGTTCTCTCTGGCATAAAAAAAATCAGAATTTCCCTTCCTATTTGACTTAATGGGAGATTTTTTTTTAGGTTTTTGATTATTCACATTTTACTGGCGCCACATGGCATTGAGTATTCATTAGAAGAGAGCATAATTGATGCACACAAGGGGATTTTAATAATCTCCTTGCTGTTATTCTTTTAACTCCTGTGTTTAACATAGTTTACGTGTTAGTAATGAGAAGAACAAAAAATCTTCACGGGGTCTTTGAAAATGGCCTGCTAAGTTTATTTTTCCCCTGAGCAGATGTATCTAACGTGATGCACAAATGTATAAGGAATTCAGATTTTCTTCCTGAACGCAGAGCACCTCTCATTAATCAGTGTTGGTTTGCCTGCTGGGGTCATTTATCTACCACGATCTGGGCATTGCAAACTATGTTTGAACCCAGTGTTTCATTTTACCTGCAGCCTGATACACATCTCATGAATACACCAATACTGGAGGTCCCAGGACACAGAAATAACTTCTGCACCCAAAGAAGCTTTTAACCAAACTGCTAATTGATCCTTTAATGCTAACATTATTCCCCATGTCAACCAGTCTTTGAACAAAGATAACACTTGGTCTCTCATTTAATGAATGCTTAATTTTACTCACAGCTTTTGGGAAAATTTATATAATATTAATCAGATTTTCTTCAAAAACTCTTTCAATGACCCGAAATAGTCTGTCATGTTTTTGCAAAAAAATTGTGTGGCCTGAATTCTGCCATGCGATCCACGTGGGAGATTTTAAATAATGAAAAGCCCTCCCTAGAAATTTTGCAAGGCTCTGTAGTAGGATTTTCCTTTTTTTTATTTTGATAAAGCAACTGCTGGAGCATTTCATGTTATCTTGATCTCTTTTCAGACTCAGAATATTCTGTTTGATCCTGTTGACCTCTACTGCTTATGGGTTAATTTTAATACCACAAGTGTAAGATCTCATCTTAATTTCTGGCCAAGACCACGTCCAAGATAAAGTTTCTTCAATATCCGCTGCTCCAAGGCTGCCACACGAGACAGCCTCACCTCGTAAACCAACCTTGGCTTCCTGAATTACTTCCTTTTGAGGGGAGGATCAGCTGACTGCTCTGCAGGACTTGTGTTCTCTAACCACCAAATGACATTTTCTTATGTGTTTCTATGCTCTCAGCCACTCAGGCCAGCTTGTTTCTGTTCCTGTATCTCCTAATGCAGATTAATATTAAACTATTAAACTGAAAATAGCACATTTCCAAATGGAGTAAGGGCCATTTGGATCATATAACCAATTACATCTTTTCATTCAGCCAGAGAGGCTTATTACATTCTGAGAGATGCACACACAGACTGATATATGACACTGACTTCTTAAGTAGCATTGATTCCTTGGTTATTGTGCCATTTCTCACTCTTTTGGAAAACTCCATGCCAATATTTTCTTTTTGCTTAGAAAGCACTTTTCACTCTAGAAAATCAGACAGGATTCAAAGCTATTTCATAATCAGCTGTGGTGGCTACCCCTTCAATGAACTGGCAATTTAAAATATTTATGGAATGGGAAAAACTGAAAGGAGCATTCTGCTATAGATTGTTTCATGTTAGTATTATGAATATTTTTTATTCATAGGCAAGAGAAAAAAAACCAAAATTCCACACAATTCAAACAAAATCACATAAACTTAATATATTATACCTCAGGTGTGAAAAAAGAAGCTAAGCTAAATACAATTTAAAACAATAATTCAGGAGTTCAGTTAATTGCACTAAGTAGATAGTTTATATAGTCAAATATCCACCTCCATCAAATGTACCACTGTAGCTTTCTCCTGGACAGTATTGGCAGCACCTTTGTTCACCAGCCCAAGAGACTCACTGTGTATCACCTCTTGCCTCAATCCTTGCATTATCATGACTGCAACGTCCCTGACACCATCTGCCTTCCACAGCAAACAATCCCAGGTGATGCAGGAAAATTCAGTGTGCCAGCGATAGTCACACTTTTCGTCGTGCCTTTATTTGATTTGCCTCTACCAAAATACCAGGGAAAACAACACATACACACGTGGACTGTCACGTTTAAGAAACTGATTCCATAAAGGAGAAAATTTCTAAAGTGCTGGAGCACAGGCAGAGCCAGCCAGGAATTCTGTGATTTCTTGAGGCTGGGCATGCCCTATATGCATCCTTGAGTTATCCCAGGCTCCTCAACTGACAGTTCAGACTGGCAGAATTCTCTGCATCCTCACATTTTGCAAAATGCTGAGTTACTACAAAACTGGCTTGCTATGGATTGCTGACGTGGTCCC
Organism: Vidua macroura; assembly: GCF_024509145.1. Classification (NCBI taxonomy): domain Eukaryota; kingdom Metazoa; phylum Chordata; class Aves; order Passeriformes; family Viduidae; genus Vidua; species Vidua macroura. Next base: position 59,977,838 of record NC_071576.1, read on the forward strand.
CTTTTATTCTCCTAGCTGCAATGGAAAATGGAGAACTCCTTTGAATGCAACAAGTAATGCACTTTGTACTAGGGACAGAAACGCAGAAATACAGAGCCCAACTCAGCATTTTAATTCAGAAAACTTCCTGATTTGCTGCTAAAATTCAAATGAATCACAGGCTTGCTTCTCCTATTTGCTTTCCATGTAGTTTCATATTAAGTAGGATTGCACTGCTCGTGAGAAGAGCACACCCTGGAAAACAGAAGTGTGTAGGAGTACATAATTGTATTACTTTGCCTTGCTTTAAACCTTGATATCATAGTGCTGCAAAGCACATGAAGTTTTAGCAGCAGACAGTAAGAATTTGGATGTTCTTGCAGATTAATGGAAATAAAAAGAGATGGTAACATTATTTGTTACCAGCATTCTCTACCATTAACAGCTGTTTATATCTGTGTAGCTTTTTTATAAATAACTGAAGAGGGGAAGAATGCGGTTCAAACATCAGAATTTTATCAATACTCAGGAAAAATGACTCTTACAAAAAGACTAATTTTTTTCTTGAACAAGTCACAGTTTTCCTGTACCTCACTTCTTTTTCCAGGGGTAAACAGGACACAGGGAAATCTTTTGTCGTGAGGTTTATATAATACCCAACACCATGGTTGCCTAGTGTACTACTGGAACACAACTGTTCATCATGAATGTTCACTTCAGAAGAGCAGGAAAAAAAAGAAAGAAAGGGAGAAAAATGTTGAAACTAAGACATTCCAAGTAGCTCCCTCCTGGCCTCCCCAGTCAGTGAGTGAAGGAGGTTAAAGGCAGCTGCACATTATATGTAGGCAGAAAGAATAAAATAAGTAATAAAACAAGCAAAACAACTTTTAAGTTACACATTTCTTATACCCTGACTGTGCAAGTGCATTTTTCTCTCAGAGTTCCTTGCAATTAGCAGAATGGCTTCAAAGAAACATTCCTTTTGGGCAAATACATAACCTATTCAGACAACAGCACTGCCAGTAGCTTGCAAAAATAAGTTACTAGGCACAAGTAAAGAAAGAGGCAAAAACCCTGCCAGGTGGAAAAACCCCTCTCCTCAGCCCATGTTGTGTGCATTCATCCATCACACAGCTTCCATCTCTCCTAGCAGTAGATGTTGTGGCTGATCTCTCCCTTGCATCTTAACTTCTGATCCCCTGCATTCATCCTTTTCATCTCAATTTTTTCACTCTCAAACTGGCCGAGTTTTGAAAAAAAAAAAAAAATCCAGGTGATGTACAACTCAACCACCAGTGGTTAAAAAGAGATTTTCCTAAGAATGCTGGCTCCTTTAGATCACAAATCAGCAAAAAACAACAACCCCCCCCCCCCCAGCAAACACCAAAAACTACATCTATACTGGGTGAGGATGACTTCCTACAAAGCTGAAATATTCATGAGTAACAATATTGACATCTGACCAACAGTGGTTAGAATAAAGTTATAAACATGCATTCCCCTCTGGCCTTTCAGGCAATCATTACACTGCTAGAGAACACATTTTTACCTGAATTTTTACTCAGTGAGCATAGAGGATGTCCAAGTTCTTCCTCTCTCCTTTCAAGATTACACAGTGCAATTTTCTTTGAAGCACAGTTTTCTTTTTTCTCATGAAGACAGCCTTGAAAATGTGAATTTATGTAAACTAGCAGCAAGGGCTGGACAGGACATATTTCAGCCTCCTGCTTCCAAAGCCTCCTGCAGAATGAGTGAAGAGGGAGCTCACCCAATCCTTTCTTCCCATACTCTAATGCAGAATACATCACAAACTGTATTTTGAATCACAGCTCATATTAACCTCTCAAATCTCTGCTTTTAGATCTCTAACTACAGGGAAAATAACTATTAAGCTGGATTAGCAGGAAGCCCTAGGAAAAAAATTTCAAGCCTAAAATCACTACTCACCACATTCAGATGAGAGCTTCACCCAGCTCAGATGATTTTCAGCCTACAATCACACGTGGAATCTTTGAGACAATTTCCAAGAACTGTCTATAATTTCTTATGCAAATTATCAGTGTAATTACTCAGACTTCTTTCCTACATGCTTCTCGACACTGAGCTGTGATGTGCAGCACTTTTAGGGACTGCACACACAGCTACAACAAAAAAGTCTCTCCTATCCAGAAACACAAGCTAAGCAGCCTGGTGAAAAAAAAAAAGGAGGATGGATTATGCAGCTGTGATGGAGGTTTGAGGCTGAGTCTCCATTGCAAAGGAAAAACAGGACCAACACATTTATTAAAGAATAAAATATACTTGCAAAAACTTTTTTTTTAATTACACATAAAAAAGGAGTGTATTTAAGGCCAGTGAAATCAATGGTCTAAGTAAAACAGTTTGTTTTTAGCACAAAATCTGTAATTGTTTGAAATAAGCAGTAGTAAGATCATTCAGTTTGTGAGGAAGTGAAGGAAACTAGTTTCATTAATGTTACGCAGTTTTCATCTTTAAAAGCACTCTCAAATCAATTTCATTAGCTTCAAGTAAGAAGGGGACAAGATACGATTCAGAATTTAATGATATCAAACTTCTTTAAATTTAAATCTTAGAACTCTGTCCTGTTAAACAACTGACTCAGTCATGTACTGAGGAACAGATCAGACCATACAAACTACAAAAGGATCTCAGATTTTCAATCTCGTGGCATTTTGGCCATCATGGTTTAATTGCCTTTCTTTGCCACATGTTGTCTCTGCAGCTATTTATGTTTTTGTTTCTTTTCAGTCTTTCCTCAAAACTCAGTAAAAACAGTGTTGATGTGTGGAGTTTATTTGGTATTACTGCAATGCATTGCTGCACTTTGGTAAGCTGGTGTAGGTGTCCAGGACATGACAGAATTTTTGCTGTTTTATACTAAAAAAACCGGTCTCTTGTCAGGAACAAAAAAATTTAAGTAGCACATTTAAACTCTAAGTATTTTTTCATTTTGAATTAGTTTTAACTCCCATTCTCAGGAAAAGATCTAACTTTGCTTTGCTGGAAAGGCAGAAACACTTGCAAGGGAAGTCAAAGACCAAATACATCAGTAAATCAGTTTGACTTGGACATGCAAAGGACCCCTTTGCCTTACAGCAAACAACTTCAAAGCCCTGTTTTTTAGATAATTAAGTATGAATAGGAAAGATGCTCTCAGTGCTTTCAGCTCTGTAATTTCTGCCCTGTTTGCAGAGGGAATCCATCGGTCCTGCAAGCAAGATTGAGAGGCTCCCCTCTCCACCCTGTGCTCAGAGCCCCATGATTTTGAGAAAGTGAGAAGGGGAAGCACGTTTGGGGACAGCTCTTGCAAAGTGAAGCACCCAAAACTGAGGAAATTCCAAAAGTCAGGTTGCTCTGGCAACCCTGGGGAAGGGATCAGTAGCCAGTGCTGCACAGGCACAAATCAGCACGCAAGGTGCCCTGATTTTCACTTGCTTTTAAAAACACAGAATAAAAATGCACCTGGACACTTATGCAAACTCTTAACCTGAAGGCTACAGCACGTGTAAAAGTCTTAATAAATATCTGGCTATAGTAACAAATGGCTGTAGTGGTTATTCAAGTGTGCACATTTGTTTTAGGTGTTGTTAACAAAATTAAAGGCAAGGCCACAGAGAGCTGGCGTGAAAAATGATGAATTGAGTAAATAGAAAAACAATGAACTGCTCTATTTTTTTAATGTTTAAAATATTCTTAATTGCTGCAAATAGGTTATTGTTGATAGCTGAGGAATTAACTAATTAGCACTCCTAAAAGTCAAGTGTCTGAAGATAAATATCAGCACCTTAAACAAATTTTAAGTGGTAAAAAGTAAAACCCCACAAATTATAAACCATAAATATTGTGTTCAGCTTTTTTATTTCCTCCTTTAATATCCTGGATATTTAAAGGTCACACACAATTTTTATTTTTCCCTTCCCCTCAAGCCCTCATCAAGCCCTTGACACAACTTTCTGGAACTGTTATGACAGGAAGTTAAGTATTCCTCTATCAAAGACCTCGTTTCAAGTAATTTTCTATGTAATTTCCTTTTACATATGTCTATTGCTTTAAGATCTATGCATAAACACACTGTAGTTAATGTTTAAAAAAGCCACAATATTGTAACTTCACAAGTGCTCACCTTACTTAATGCATAGGAGTAGCAAGATAAAAAGTGCTCTAGGTATATTATTTATTTTTTTCAGAAAAAATAGCTTAAATCATTGATTGAAAAATAACAGAAAAAGAGGAAATGCACCAATCATAACTGAAGCATAGCCTTTTAACACCATTGTAATTTATTCAGAAAATGCAAAAAAAACCAATACAACTGTTGTTGCCCACTTACTCTGATCTACAATGATAGAAATTGCTTAGTATTTAAATTATTCTCTTTTGCTCATCATTATTTTAACTGGTCAGTTCAGTGCTCTGGGGTGAAATTCTACAAAGATTCCTATTACAAACTTACACACCTTTACTGCAGAAACCAAACTCTGAGTTTGAAAGTATTGTGAACCTTGAACAGGATTTAAGTGACAAAAATATAAAACTGTCTGGAAGTGTACAAATGGAAAAGAACAAAAAGAAGCTATTTTCTAGCCATTCTACACAGTCACAGCTGTGCCCATCAGCTGCATGTCAGCCAGCACAGAGTTCAAATGAGACCCACCAGCACCTCCTCAGCACACAAAAATAGGATTAAGTGCTCTCTGTCTGGTCTGGGCACTTTCAATCCCTCATGAAGCAGAGCAGAGGTGTCCATCCTCCTCAGTTAAAGTGCTGTGAGACTCAGTGAATCCTGTGATGACATGTGGCTATTCAGGGGTGAAGGATGAGGTCACCAGGACATACTGTGATTTCCTTTTATTTATCTAGGAACTCTGTGAAAATTTTATTCCACAGAACCTAAAGCCCCTCCAAAGGAGTTCAAGTGAGTGTCAGTACTCCTTTTTTTTTTTTTGTTTAGAAACAAAGTTCTAATCACTTATTAGAGGTGATTTAATAATCCCCACAAACAGGTCCTCCTTCAAATTCTGGCTGGTAAATCCCATGAGGAAAATATATTAAACTTGAACTAAAAGCCTCTAAACTTGAACTAATTTCATCTAGAGGCCCCTTTTCCAGCAAGGCTGTGGGCAGTGGCTGGGTTTCTAACACAGCAGCCAAAGCCATGAGCTGCACACCAGCATTCTGCCAGCTCAGGAGAAGAGACTTCAAACATGAGTATTCCTTGCTCAACTTTTTAATTGTATTTACTTTTTAATATTTCTGTGCTAATACTGAAGCATTAATACACATTCATGTGATAACACATTTAACTTTCTCATTATTTTCCAGTGAGCAATGATTGCAGGAGCTCTGGTTAAAAGGAAACCCAGTAATTACAGTGATGACTTGGTGAATTTGAAGAGACTCTGTAGCAAACTATATTGTGATGGGAGTTTTTAGACCTTACAATTAATGGTCATTAATCACAAAGGGGAATAATGGATTTACAAAGATGCTGGAGAGAAGCAGTTGGATATAAAATATTTGTAAAATAAAAACTCTATTAATTTGTTATGATCTATTGCTAAGAAATATAACCAAAATCTACAGTCCTATAAAGAAAAACATTTTAACAAATGGGTACAAGCTGAATAAAAGGAGAAGTAATGACTAGGTTAAAGCTCAGAGGGAAACAATGCCAAAGTCATGCACCTTAAATGAAGAATGAGTGGATGGATCTGATATATGGTGCATTTTTTTTAGAGGAAGCCTCTGTTTGGAGTGCAAGTCACTCCAGCTAATGGCTAAGTGATGTGCATTGACAATCACATTATCCTTTTTTGCTATTTTAGTCAAATAAGGCTAATCATTTAGCGTGCCTAATTTATATAGCTACGAGGGCGGGTTATCAGTACAGATGTACCGAGGCATAAAAGACTTGGGAACACTGACCTATCTGTCAAATTTGATCAGGCCCAGTGAAATTCAATTTGTTAATCTTGCCTCACAATCCTCCCCTCATGCAGTCTGAGCTCTAATAGGTTTTGTGCTGCACTGAGAATGAGCACGGGCTGCAGTGGGACTTGGCTGGATTAATCAGAGTCATGCATGAGAGATGTTACCTCTTGGAGCAGAGGGTAGGACTTCTACAACTGGAAGGCAAGAAGTCCAAATCTGTAAATACTTGTGATATATATATATTTGAATATACCCAGTTCTTACCCCAAAGGACAAGGCCACAATCCAATATTTTATTGATAATGAGGTGAACGAAACAAATGGGGGCTGATCAAAGAGATGCTCCCTTTTTGCGCGTGTACATATACATTTATACTCAAGCTTCAAAAGTTCAACAGTGTCAGATATACATCTCTGGACTTCTCTAAAATGGGAATAATGCTAACTTTGTGCCTAAAGATGATGTTTCTGAGGCCAAGAGAAGCATGTAGTACTCACTCAGGCCTCATTGCAAAAGAAATGTCTTTTTTATCAGCTACCTAAGTTTACATCAGTCATGAATTTTAAACTCTGTCTTTGAATCCTGGAGATGCCCATAAAATCTGGATACAGTGAATTAACACAAGCTCTTAAAAATTGCTTTTTTGCTGTTTCCTGTCAACACTGAGACCAGCTAGATTCGTACAGATGATTTTTCCCATATTTGAAGCTCTACCTGGATGGGATGTTTGACAACAAACCCAGATGTTTTCTGCTTCAAAAATAATATTCAAGTCGTTTTGGCTTGGCAATTTGACCTTATCAATATGACAGCTGAACCTATTTTTAAAGTGAGCTTGAAGAATCATTATCCAGACATGATTTTCCAATTCTCCACTGATTTGAGACTCTGGGATGACATGCAGTGTTTTAATGCTTGATAATTATCTAATTTCACGTGTGCTATTGATTGTGTATACTATTTGAATAATTCCTAATTGCTGTCAGCCTCTTCTTTACTACATGTATTGTTTTGCTCTGATGTTTCTCCATGCTTGTAACTAAAGGATGTTAGGGATAACAACTTTTATCATTATCAGTCCTGGTTTGTTTCAGTACAGTCTTAGAGCCATCCTTTCAAAGGGGTTTTCTACCTTGTTTTTTCTTTCACCACCATACAGGACAAGAGGCCATTCCTGTTTTCCAGTCCCTGCCCAAATTGCATACAGAAGCTTACTGGATTGAATTAGGAAGAATCAAACTCGAATAATCATTCTGTTCCTCAGTTTCAGACAAATTGGGATAACAGCTGTAGCCAAGTATAGACTCCAGCAGATCTACTTGGTCCTTCAATCATGCCAGAATATTCAAGAAATTGCTCTGGAACACACAGAACATTGGCTAGAGGAGAATGACAACAGACTTAACCTGTCTTAAAAAGTTTTATCTATTCCTGGCAAAAGAAAATAATAAAGAAATAAATTAATTTTTCCTAAGTATAGGAAAAAATTAATATGTTTCCTTATTAGTACAGGTAGATATAACTCTGAAATCATATGGGAAGCATTCAATTAACATCCATGAGCCTTGACATAGGCACTGTCTGGGAAATATTTTGTTTCTTCTCCCATTAGGTATCTTTATATAAGCCTGTTCTCAATGTTGTGCTGCCTATCAGTGGATATCAGACTGAAAATATAAATAATGCAAAGTCACAAAGTCAGCTCTCCTGGAGAGGCTGTCAATCTTCTTGTGACCACTGTGGAAATAAACTCCACTTGCCACTGGAGTTTATTTATGCCCAAGTCTTTTTAGTTTAGGGCTTGGTCACCAGCACAGAACAGCTGTGATCAGCTGATTTCCAGGGAATAATTCTTCCAATATTTGCTTTGCTTCTCTGCATTACTGTTCTATACCACCAAGACAGCCAAGTGATGGGGATAAAAGTGATGTCATTTGAAAACCCGGGAAAATTTAATTCTATTCCTTATTTATCAAGATTAAACCCTGTAATGGTATGGCACAAATAATCTGAAAAAGGAGCAGGGAAAAGAATATTAAAATCAACCAACCACCCAACCAAAATAAAAGCTGTCATCTGGCCTCAATTTTCTGACACGAAACTTAGGAAAATAAATTATTTTCTCAGGCTGTCATATATTGCTATTTAACCAGTTATGCCACATATTAGGAGGCTATCTTTCCATACCATGAAAAAACACCCAACACTAAACTTCTATTGTCATAGCCAGGACTTGCCTCACAGCTGATAGCTCCTGGGAAAAAAATAAGTCTTTAATCTGAAAAGCAATTTAAATACAGTGACTCTTTTTTCATTTTCTTCCTTTTTCTGCAGCGTGGAGCCATCAGTGCATCCATGATATGCCCAATGTGTGCAGAGCTGTGAATTAATCACCACAGAAGAGAGACACTGAGCTCCATTTGTGTGCAGCTGACTTCTGAGCACAGCTTCCATGGCATCCCAGGGCTTGCAGTGGTTAAAAAGTATTCCAGTTCCCTAGGTTGTGAATTATGGTTTGGGACTTGCTTTTCTTATTCTCTCCTTATACATCTGAGGGAAGTTCAATGCTTCCCTATCTATAGTGTTTTGTTAGGTGTGAAAAAATAAAGTCACACTAAACTTCCATTGGTTAAAATCTTGTTAGAAAAAGGTTTTGCATTCAGGACAAGGAGATATATGTGTGATTTTTCCTATTTGCCTAGAATTTTTTCCATCAGTGTGAAAAGTCATTTCAGTTATATCTGTCCCATATTCTTATTTACAGTTCTGTGTATCTCAGCAGTCTGTTAAAGCTTGCACATTTAGAATAAAGTGAAGACTCGTATGAGGATGCAAAAAACAAACAAACCAAATCCTAGTGATTGTTTAAACTAAAAATCTTGGATAATGATCTAGCCTGATGGTGACATTTAAAGCCCCATATCAGTCTCTGGACAGAAAGCTTTCCTACAAGAGCAGGAAGAAGATCAAGGAGCAGCACAACTGCAGCAACAAGAGGCAGATGCCATTGGCTTCATCACCAGGGAAGAAGGCTCAGCTTGGGTGTCACTATTTAGATTTACAAAGCTTTAGTGAATTCTTTCCCATTGTGCACAAGTGAGATCATGGCCCTCCCCTGACACTCCTTTGAGGAGCCCCTGCTGCATGGTGTGTGAGCACAACCCCCAGGGCATTAGAAAAGTGATGTACATTTTTATGTATACACACAGATTTTTACATACCTATATGTGCTTGTGTTTGATGCAGGTATGTATTATCCAGCTAGCCAGAAGTCTTGGTGAGAACTCTTTTTTTTAAACCACATTAAAATACAAAACTAACATATGAAATATGGAATGGTACCACATCGCTGAGGATGCATTTCAGTTACCATAGAGCATTAAAGCAAAGCAAACCTCTCTTACGTCAGTATTCACCTGTCTGAGGGGAAATTGCAGGGTTTATTTTACTTCCAGCTTTCTCCACACAGCTATCGAACCAGAGTGTTAATAGTGACATCTGCTTGTCAGAGAACTTGATAAATTGAGAATAATTATTAAAAAGTAAACCAGACATAGTTAAATCTCAAGATAGTGTGGTGCAAAATAACGTGTTGTACCTGCAATGATGTCATCCATTTGCTCCAAAGCTGCTTCCAGCATATGACTGGCATCAGAAGCCATCCTCTGGGATTTCTTCAGATCTTTACTCCCTCTACTGAAAAGACAGAATAAACACCATATACATTACACTAAATAGCCTGATGGCAAAATATGTCACTGTCACATTACACATTAGGCTACACAAACAAAATCCATGCTACAGCTCAGTAATGCAGCCTAGTGATACAAAAATACAGATTAGTAATAAGAAAACTCACAAAACTGTTCCTGCTCTTGCTAGATGACTTGGGAGTTCTGATTAATTTTTTAAAGAGGATTTTACTAAAACAGTCAAATGCAAATAAGAAAATCCCAAAGAATTTCAAATACTGGAAGCCCAAGATTCTCCTGCTCCTCACCCTTAACAATGGTTTCCTAGATTCAAAATTCAACATATTTCAGCCTTTTCCTCTGTAGGGAAAAAAGAGGATTGACTAAGGTTCAGTGAGGGAATGAAGACATGGGGCAGAACATGCCTTGCCTATAAGCAGAAATCTGTAGGAGGTCTGCTTTTTGATTTTTGCCTTAAGAGTAAAGAAAATTCTGAAATAGTTTTTACTCCTCCTTTCTATATCCCCATTCAGCCTTTACACCACCTCTTTCATGGCACCAAAAACCCCATTTTTTCTGTTCAAATAACCAAGATGCCCCAGGTATGAGTTCTCTGAAGTCACTGCTGCTACTTTAAAACAGGACTAAATACATTCAGGTTACCATCTGACATTGGGGATAACAAAAAAAAAAAAAAAAAAAGAAAAAAAAAGAAAAAACTTCCAGGATGATTCTTCAAATAACTGAGCTTCTGGGTAGATGTAAAGGCAATGGGCTTAGGATTCCAATGGCACTGAAGTGCCACTAATATGTTTTTATCATGGGATTACTTGTGCTAAGAATTCAAGTAGTTTGAATTGAAATAAATATTACAATAAAAATTTGTACCATCCAACCGAAATTATTTCCTTCTCTTGAAAACTAAGAATCCTGAGACACGGGCTTTTCTCCATGGTGCTGGTGAAACACACCCAAAGAAAGCTAATTTATTAAGAACCTCTGTGTTATCAGCATTCTATGTTGATTCCAGTTAATGTAGATAACCCCAGGATAAAGAGAGACAGATGCAGGAATGAGTCAGAAACTGCAATATTCTCATTTGAACTCTGCCATTTATAGCTTGTCACCATGGGTAAGCCACGATTTAACTTCAGATCACATTGATCTGAAGAGCAATGTGAGAATGCCTCATCCTTACTGTCACCCGAGGCTCAGATTAATGTAAATGAATGAGTGGTTTTGGTCCCTCAGTTTTTTTTTTGTCAAAATAATCTTTTAAGTACAAGCAATGCTAAATTTAACCAAAGTACGTGTCACCCAAATATTTCATTTAACTGCACTGGAAATAACATAAATTGTGCTCAGAATAATCTGGAAAGTCATTAAGTCAGCTGATAAAAACTTAAAATTTCAGAGTGCTTTCTTTCACACATGAGCTTTCCAGACACTCCCCCTGATCCTGCTGCTTCCATTTGTTGGTTTTTGGGAGACTTCCATCTTCTGTTGCCACATCACAAGCCACCAAAGACCTCTCAGCTGCAATGATCCTCCTTCCCTGCAGTATTTCCTCTCGTTCAAAGCAGCCATACCACAGGGAATAATCACCTCAGTGACAGGAAATCCACCTACAGGTGGCAAACAGGTGCCAGAGGGGCACCAAGACTTCCCATGCCACCAGCCACTCCCCCAGGAATGCATGGCCACCAGCTGTGCTGGGAAATCAGGGCAGCAGATTTCTGGCTCAGAGTTAGAAGGCAGAAAAAGAGTGAAAAATGCTAAATATAGCACAGAGTTTCTAATCCTAGGTTGCACTCCGTGGTTTTATTTGTGATGAAAGCCACTGGAGCAGCACATGGCTGTTCAAACAAGAAATGCAGGATGACATTTCTTGTTAACATCTGATACAGCATTTCATCATTTGTAGTGACAAAGGCACAGAAAATGCTGATACACTGCATTACAAACTTGAAAACTGACTGATGGAAAAACCTCCCATCAAAGCCTTGGCAAAACCCAGAAAGTTTTGCTGAAAAACTCCAGCAGAAGTGAATCTTCTATCTCCTCCCTGCCTCCACAGTCAGCCCATTTTCTCACCTGTACCCACAGTGTATTTGCTGCCTAACTGCACTCAGCTACAGCAAAACCTGCTGCTCAAACAAGGATTTATTAATGAAAGCAATGTTCTTTGCTCCAGAGAGATAATGTAATATTACTTGCTTGACATCTTTTTCTAGACAGACCTGTTGTGTGTGCTCCAGGCAAGCCTCACTTTCCCAGACACTCCCTCCTTACAGTTTGGCTGCTCTGAGCAGTATTATGAAAAGAGCTTGTTAGATCTCCTGGGCTTTCAGCTACCATTTCTGGTCTAATTCTATAGAAATATCATAAACTGGGGATTCTTTTGAAAATAATATTAAATAACAAGACACTTGTAACAGCCCCTCAAACAGGATCCATCTATTTGCTGGCATTTTAATGACAAATCTTTTTTACAGGTTTCATTCCCGAATGACATCAACATATGCAGAATACCATGACTTATTTACTTATGTAAATACATACATATATTTAAAAAAGAAAAGTTTTTGCAGCTTTGGTAAGGACTGAACAAAAGCTACCTCTCACATTACAGTACAAGCTTCAATATCAGTAAATTCTAAACTTCAGGATTTATTAGATTAATTCATATGCCAGCAAAATACAACCAGGCTACTCACCTTTTCAGGTCTCTAGGAGGAAAAGAATTTACTTTTTTGCCGGACAAGTAAAAATTCCTTGCTATTAATAGCCAAAGTTTTACTGTTAAGCAGACATAAGTCTAAATTATTATCATCCCTTCTAAGCCACATGCTCATATTAATTTAGAGCCCAGCCCACAGAGATATTGCAACCTTGCTTGTTATAGTAGTCTAAGTAATGACATCTTCCAGGAAGTGCAGACAGAGCCAACTGGTCTGAATTCCCGAAATTTATTTTGCTAAAATAGTTTTGCACTGTACATCCTAATCTGAGATTTGCATTTCAAATAAAATGAAAAATCTCTGGTAGAGCTATTGTGCTCAGAGCCAATATCCCTTGCAAATTTCTTAACCTACATTCTCTATGTAAAACTACAACTTGCTGTGTCCAAAGGAGCACAATATTTGACAGACATGTTCACTGTGAGCAAGATGTTCTTCAGAGCTATGAAAAGCCTTAATTAAATTTGAATCTTTCATGGCTGGCTTGAACCAGCAGCTGCTCAGAGATAAGAATATGAACAAGATTAATTTAGGCAACATAGATGTTTTCCCAAGGTTGCTCATAATAATGAGGCTACCAACTTTATCAATTACAAGGGGTGTGTTTTTTGACAGAAACTCCAGATCTTGTCTGTGGCCTACAAATTCCTCTCACATTTAGCTGACACACATAGTAATTAACTACCACCACCTTTTTTTTTTTTTCATAGGATGAATAAATAGATGCTTGTAGACTCTTTAAATACTCAGATTCGAGTATTACATTGTTTTCTACCTAATGGCATAATGAAATATCAAGTGCCTTGGACAAGCTCAGAAGTCCTCCAAGTTTTCCTTCAGCTGCAAGAGGACTCCTGCCCTGGAATGCAGCAATCTGCCCAACTTCCACCCTCTCTTTCCCACCTTTCTTTTCCCCCAGCCACACTCTGTGTAGTGCCCAGGCAGGAGCACATCCCTCCAGCTCATGGCTCCATCAGTTACAAAAGTTATGAATTCATATTTGGATCCTGGCCTTTGAGAACCTGCTGGAACTCCCTAATTAAGATAATCCTTAGTCCTAACTAGCAGTCCAGGGAACAAATCATCTCTGATGGTCACTAGAATGACTGCCTAAGGATTGCTACTTGTGCAGCACCTTCCAGGGCTCTCCAGCCAGAAATTTATCTGACAGCTGGGAGAGCTGGGCTGGCTCAGCCTGGAGGAGAGAAGGCTTCAGGGAGAGCTTCCAGCAGTTTTCCAGTGCCCAAAGAGCTGGAGAGGGACATTTCACAAGGGCAGTAGTGACAGAAAGAGGGGTAAGAGCCTTAAGGTGAAGGAAGGCAGGTTTGCATTCAATATCAGGAGGAAATTCTTTACTGTGAGGGTGGGCAGGCCCTGGCACAGGGTGCTCAGAGAAGCTGTGGCTGCCCCTGCATCCCTGGGAATGGGCTGGACTGGGCTCTGAGCAGCCTGGGATAGTGGAAGGCATCCCTGTCCATAGCAGGAGGGAGGAACCAGATGATTTTTGTGGTCCTTTCCAACCCAAACCATTCCATGGTTCTAGCTTAAATTCCATTTATTTCTTAATACAGACAGTACTTGCTCTATTTCCCCTTCATATGCTTCACTGGAATAGGCAGAAAGGCAAAAATCCTCTTCTTTCATTGATTACCCATTCTGTTATAAGTTAAATCAAGGCTGTTTCAGAGGGTTTTTAAGAATAGCCAGAATAGGAAGGAAAAAAACCAAGTTTATTTTGAGCTGGAAAGTGTAAAGTGCCCACAGGAAGGCAGAATGGGCAGCCCTAAAGAGAAATATCAATTAGGCAAAGTTGAACAAAGACCTGATAGCAAATTGCTTCAGGTAGATGGCAGAACCGCTAAAGTCCCTATTCAACATCTTGCTGGGAATCCTTATATGAGGGGATATCCTGAAGTGAAGCACCTTGGCACTGCAAAAACACCATAATTGTGTGTTACTGACAGAAGTCAGAGCAACAAGCATAAAGCAATGATGCTTTTAAACATAACATGCTAAATAGTTTGATTTAAAATACAAAGGGAATAGAACATAGTTAAACTTACTGCACTATGAAGTGGCAACGTCAAAGCCAAACATCTCTTTTCAAAAATAAACCATTAAGTTTGCTAATACAAGTCTGAATTTCAATTTTGGGGGGCACCAGAAGGTGAAGGAAAAAAGAAAGCCCCCTTTAAAAAATGCTAGATCTGACTGATACCTGATGCTTTAAAACACAGATCACCTCAACTCCTCCACAGGCCTGATGGATATTGAGTTACAGTTCCTACTGGTACCATAACCAGATTTCCTGACTCATGTTTGCACAAAGTCTCATCCTTACATATAAAAGCTGACGCTGACAGAATGGCATGTGCAAAGTGAGCTCCCTGCAGCTCCTCTCTGTAACACTTCCAGCAACTGCAGGAAGCCCTTCATTCCTCAGTGTTGCTTTAAACTTTGCCCATAAAAGCTTAAAAAAGCCCTTCATCATTTAATTTCATGTTGTTATCAGATATATGAAGTTTTCCGTGTTATACACAATATAAAGGAAAAACGTTGTAGCTTCCGACTTTGCAAATCCTAAAACCAAAATTGCATTAATTGTTACTCTATTAAGTCCAAAAAGTCTAATTTTAGTTCACTTCTCTGTCATCTAGCTAGTTAAAATTAAAAAAAAAAGCAACACAATGAATAAATAGTTTGGATATAAACTTCAGCTGAACAAAACACTACCTGATAAAACACACGAGAGGAAAGTCTCTGAGACAAAATACGAACATTTCTGCTCTTAAAATAAACACATACAGAAGTCATATCTGGTATTGCAGTTCACATCTAGTTCAGAGAGTTTTACAAATAAGAAAAGTTTAATCCTCAACATTTCAACATTTAAAACAAACTGTGGGGTGGTTTGGTTTTTTTTTTAATTTTTCCTTCCAATCTCACTGGCCTCAAGGTCACAGCTCTGAATTTTCTTCCATGAAGGTCAACATTGCAATGAGATCTTTGAAGCTCCTTAAATCCAGCTCCAATGCCTGGGAAACTGCTCAGACCACACCTTCCCCCCACCCCCACATCGTGTAAGTAAATTCATGCTCTGGTAAATTGAGAGGTGAGGAGTTATAGTAAAAATAAACACAGAATTCATGCACAAATTAACTCTGCCCTAGAGTAAAGCAGAGGACAAATCCTTGACAGAAAAGGAGAGAGATTAGGAAGATAGGATAAGCAAAATTTTCAAAGCTAGCCTCTGTAAAACTCCTAGAGAATTAGACAAACTAAACAGTGCTAACACAGGGCCAGGAGATCTTATATCTCAAAGAAATGCATGCAGGTCCAATTTTCAAATCTTCTCCGTTTCTTCAGTTCCTTGATGCACAAAGAGGATCGCTGTAAAAATCAGCTGCCTTGCCAGCAAGGAGCAGACACTCCCCAGGGAACTGGCAGGAATGCTGTGGGAATCATTCAAGGGGCAGGGCATTTCTGGTTTTTAGAAAGATGCAAAAAGATGCATCATCACACGATGACACAGGTGTGAGTGTTCCTGTGCAGAGTAAAAGCCACGGATCTTTACAGAAACAACTCACCATGGATGTTTAGAAGAGTGGAGAGCACTAAATTCTCCTTAACATGGGCAGACTCTGGGATAGGTGAGGCTCAGGGAAGGAATTGGCACCAGTGGATGCTGAGGTACCCCAGATGGGTTTTTCTGCAGCAGAGTCTCAGAAAAAAGGGCAGGGTTGATGACCCAGAAAACTGATGTCCTGCAACCCAAAGAGGCAATTCTTATCCACAAGATATCTAAGGTAAAAAAACCTGAGGTCTGAGCTGCACAGAAAAACAGTTCAACACAGACACAATGAATAAAAACACCTCTTATGAATATTTATTATTACAAAACTATCTACTCTTGGATTACTCTGGTTATAAAGTTCTGTCCTCAATTTCCCTCAGCTTTACAAATGTGACACAAAGGTTCTTGTGAAGTCTAAACTCAGCTTTAGACCTAAAGGCTAAAAATGTATACTAAAACATCAACTTTTTGACTCTGCAAAATTAATTTTCATATGAATATTTTTCCCCCTTTGAAACATTCTGTGCAGCAATTTATAAATAACACTCACTAGGCTGATTTAATGCCACTAGGCTGGTTTAATATTACCCAACCTGCATTTGTGGATACAAATATGCTGAATTCATACTAACAGGAACTGACAGCATCAAGCACTTCTGTATAAATTGAAGCTTCAGTAGCTATTTTGAGGAAAGTGTCTGTGGGAAACAAAGAAAAGAAAAACATACTTCTGCTAGAAACAGCAAATTCAACAAAATTGAATCCGCTTGGATTAATGGATCACTATGAAAAGCACCACATCCCACATTACTCAGCATATCAACAAAAATATAAATTTTAACAGCTGTGCCAGTTTAATGCCTGTGCTTATAAACAAAACATTCCCATCTAGATTGCTTTTTTTTTCCCAAGGATATTTTCAATAATCTTCAGGAGGCAATCTTCAACTTTTTCCTCTTTCTTTGCCTCAAGAATAGGTACAACTGTTGTCCCCAAATAGGTTATTTCACCTGCTGGGCCAGAGACCAACCCACACACAGAGCAGAGCTGCACCAGTTGCTAGGGTGGCTTTGTTATTTTCTTCCTTATCTTGGGAATTCTGCCCAAAGTCCCTGTGGCCTGTAAATTCTGCATTCTTTGTGCCTGCTGTCAGTGGTACATCCTTCTCCTCAAGCTTTGTTAAGCTCTGCCTAAGTCTGAGATCACTGATCATGTCAAGCCCTAAGCTTTAACAAGACAACTCCAAGGACAAGTAACTCATCATTCCAACATCTGGACATCGTAACCAAGAGGCAAAAACTCTTCACAGCAAGTAAAACCTTGGTATTAAAATGACATCTTTTGTTGTTTTTGCCCTCCATTATCCAGAAAGTGGGACATCCTCCTCCCTGCAGAACTGGCCAACGCTAAGAAATAATCTGTATCAAACCCTGTGCCACAGCTGAATTTTAAATCCCAGCCTCCTGCCATAATTGCTTTCCATACTTAATGGAGCAACATGATTTTCTAATTTTGAAAAAAAAAGGCATTATACAGATAGGTAATGCTGCAAGACAGAAGAGTAGCTGGACATCCAAGAGCAACATTTAATACTTTTAAGATTCACAGAGGTGAGAGAAGCATATAACATCCCCCAGCTGAAGAAACATTATTACAGGTGGCAAGAAGAACACAACACCCTTTATTCTTGTTTTTCCAGTGAATCCCAGAGGAAAAGTGAATACCAAGATGCCTAGAGACAGATTAGGCATGCACTGAAACCAGAAGCTGACTTCAGAAGGGACACAGAGCAGCCAACAGTGAATGTGTGACAAGGCCTCCTCAGTGACCTGTTAGATGGAGGAGCTGTATTTGCTGACAGAAACACATATTTACCTAGGGAAGGCTCTTAAGGGATTCACCTCCCTGAAAACCCACTCAAGTGCTCAGCTTTTGTATTTCACACATCTGTGTGCACTGCTACTGTTTTGACTCTATCACACAAGTAAAACGGGCAATAATTCTATAACAAAAAAAAACCCAAAAAACCCCAAACCTGTATATCCAGTTTTGAGTACCTGGGGAAAAGATTTTATAGGCTTAAAAAGAGTTCTGAAGTGCTCACTGTGCTGCTTCCACAAAGTGGATACTCCTGTGGTACAGGTTACAAAAGAGATCCCAAAATTGCCCTGTAATATATTGCACCTTTTAGTAACAACTGTGAGAGGTGTTCTCAAGTTCTTTCCACCCACAGAGCCCATCATGCAGTGTCTGACATTTCAAGGTTTATTCCAAGTTCTATACAAATGTAAAATTAATATGTTTCCATGTCAAATCATCTTATCAAGGGTAAGCCAAATCAATGTAAATTTTTCCATATTTGTTATACATGATGGGAGGGACTAAGATAAGAAAAAGCAAAACCTCAGTTCCATGCATCATTTTGAATTTGCAAAACTCTGAATGTATGTGTCATTTCCAGATAGAGACTGATTGCTCAGTAAATCTTTCAAGCCTCCACTTCTGAGTCTCTAAAATTTCCATATTCCAATTCAGTAATTTTGGCTCACAGATTTGCTAAGACACCCAATCCAGAAAGCTTTTAGAAACTTTGCAAATCAACTGAATGCAAGAGCTGAACCCAGGAACAGACCTATTCATAAACTCAGTGCTCTCCTGGGTTTTATAAACATATTTACAGCTGAAGTTCAGGATGCTGTCAGCATCATACATCACTGGGGTATATTTAAAGGATACTTTTTGTTCTCTGAATTCCCACTACTTTTAGGGCATGAAAAAAACTTTTAGGGCAAGTTAAACCATTATAATGAACACACACAGGATTTCTCTAGATTCCTTTCCAGATAAGTATTTTGATAAGTATTTAACAACTTGAACATGAACAATGACACAAAAGGATTTGCCAAAAAAATAAAACTCTAGCTAAAATTCTACTGCGTGTTACTTCCAGTCCCAAGAACTCTTTCATATGGTTGAAATAAATAGAAAAAAATCCAAATGCTAGAGTATAACTGTAGCCAAAACAATATATTGTTAAACATTTAATCAAATTCTGCTGCTTCTGAGATAGACACCTTTGTCCTGACAGAGCAGAAAAATGAAAAAGAATTCTTACATTACTTTAGAGAGCCTGAATGCCATCATAGCAAAGCCTGAAGTCATAAAATGCACTGTCAAAACCAGGAATGGCACCTGGGGGCACGCTGATTGCCAGGCTTTTACACATCCTGCTCCAGAGTATTTCATATTAGGACTCAGAGCAGCTTTTTAGAACTATTTGAAAGTCCTACTACTCATATTTGGTCTGTGAATGCACCTATGGAGTTCCCTGAGGTAACAACTCAATCATGTATTTTAATGCTTGGTAACAATGCCTTTATTTGACCTGTTTATTAATACAGCCACAAAATGAAATTATTTCAGGCTAATGACTTACACAGTCCTTTAATCCCTAACAGATGATTTTCCTGCATGAAAGGTTTGTCAGAAGTTTCTTGCATGTGGGGCCACTTGCATCAAAATCAAAATAAAATAAAGACAAAAGACTAAAGTATTGAAATGACCATCTGTTGGATAACATTGTCTTTTGCTCCTATTTCAGGAGAGAAAAGAGAATCAGAATTCACTATCAGTTTCTTCAGGTTAATTAAATTTTCCAGAAAATGGACCAAAGTCTGCTTCCATATCAGTATTTGTGGCATCTTTGTACTCTTCTACTAAATTAGCAACGAAATTTTGATTTGCTATTTTATAAAAGAGAGATTTAGTCCCCTTTCAGTTGTTTTCAAACCTCCAAGTGGAAATATTCAAGTCAGTTTCATTAATTCCAAAAATAATATAGATCCTGTCAAATCCTACTTGAAAAGAAGAATATGGTCATAATGGCAAACACTAAAATACAGTTCTGTCATGAAGAAATTTTTTCCTCTATTACTGTTTATTGATAAGGGGTAGCTTTTCTTTTAGAATGTGCTCTAAACATGTAACAGTTCTGTTTACTCATTAGTTAAGAAAAGCAAATAAAATTCATTTACAGTGAAATGATATTTATGAACATTATGCTTGGTATGGCACTTTTATCAGTCTCTACTAATTTGGAAGCTCTTCTAAGTACCCAAATCTGGGTTTCCAAAGGAAGTGAGCAGCTGCTGCTCCCATTTGCAATTAGTCCTGGATAATCGGAAGCTTTGATTAAATAAAAGCTACAAGTGGCTGGTGAATCCCAGATAAATTTTAAGAGTATGAATTCCTTTTATAACAAACCATTTACACTGAACACAAGCTCATCTCCCCATGCTAAAAAAAAAAAAAAAAAAAAAGTTTCTAAAATCTGCCTTTTGCCAGTTAAATGAGAACCAGCTGTGCTTCACAATCTGCAGAGGAACCTGAAGATGCTACCAAGTTTCCTAGCTAAAATGAAGAAAGCAATCAAGGCAAAACAGATTTGGACCACAATTCTTGAAATAGTTTTCTAATCTCTGTCTGATTTATAATTATTGTGAAATGTTGCCCACACTGGGCATAGTATGGGTGAGTAACTATTGAGGATTATTCACTATTTTTCACAACAGAGCAGCAGCATGCTCTGCAAAGCAGGCCAGAACACACCTCCTTCTTGCACAAAAGCTTGTTAGAACAACTTTCTTTTAGTGACAAAAGTTCTAATATGATTTTCTTTTTATACATACAAAGTCTGCCAGAGCAGACTGAAATTGTGCTTTACGGTTTCAGGTAACATTTCTACTTTGCATGCATTCACCTTTCTTGAATTAAAACATTCTTCAATTTAGAAATAATTAACTAATAATTTATAATGCCTGTGACTGAAATTTTCAGGTTTAATATAATCTGTACTAATACTAAAGTACTTTGTACATACACTTACATTTTATTTACAGAAGATTACTTCAAGAAAAGAAAATATTAACTAATATTAATTAATATTAATTTTGCTTTTACTTTTCTTCAGATGTAATGAACACACTCTTTAAGAGAATAACATATTCTACTTTCATAAGTGGTTTGTGCTTATTTCCTACCTATCCACATAAGACAGGTTATCTCCCCAAGGTGTTTGCTAGGGATTTTTATTTTTTTGTCTGGAGTGAGACATCAGAATTCTCCTGTTTGGGAGCTGATTGGATTATGTTCATTAGTTTATGATCACCCCAGAAACACACTCATAAATCTTACTGCAATGCCATTAGAATAAGATGTTCTGATTATGCTTTTATTAAAGCAGATGCTACCATCTGCACTGTAGAGGAATAAAAATAAGATTCACTACATTCAAGAGACACTTGGCAAATACCTTCCCCTTAACAAATAAGATTTCTGAAATAAACTTTGGGTTGAAAATAACGCAAATTGGAAATAAAGTTACTTTTTTTATGAGCAGTACATAGAGAAGAAAGGAGGCCACCCCAGCTAAGTCACCTCTGAATGCAGAGACTGACCAGACTTGTTTTCAGAAGAGGATAAGGTAGAACAGGAGTTCCCATCCTCTGAGTGCTGGAAATTCAGATTAGAATGCAACAGCTTAGATTTATCTTCACTAATTACTTGAACTGGCACACAATCTGTTGATCTTAAAGAGTATGAAGACCTAAGCAGCAAGTGAATCATTCTCTCTGAATATTCATACACTGCTCTAATGAAAACAACGCTCACAGTCAGCATTGGATAAGCAAGACTCGGAACAGAGGCATCCTTTGGACCTTTTTCTTGACTTTGGGCATCCAGTCTGATTTCATCCCTCCAAACCAATGCAAGGTTTCCTTGAAGGAGAATCAGCTGATCTGTTTTCTGCAAATTCACATCTGCTTCAGGAAAGCACCATCGATTTGCCACACCATTTCCTTGGGTGATATGCCAAAGGCTTCCCATACAATCACCAGCTCATACTTGCAACTGTTTGGAAGTTGGGTCCATCATTTGCCATTCCTTTAATGACACACACTATGTGGTCACATCAGGTTTCTTGTCTTTACCCCTCTATAAAGTGCTCTATTTTAACCTGTATTCAAGCCTCAACTTTTATCCTCAGTTACTTCAGATTTAACCTGGAAAATTTGACTAAACAGAGAAACACGGAATGTATTTTACATATCACATACACAGAGTTGAGAAAACCACTAACGGTTCCTCATTTGTTTGTTGATGATCTGACAGAGAAACAAAGCCCTGTTTTAGGCATTTGAAGACACCACATTTTCCTTTTTGATCTGTATGAAAATATGCCGCTCTTTCCCCTCAGCAGGTTTCAGTCACAGGTTTTGCAGAAATACTAGTGAACCACAAAATAGTAATAAAATCTTGCTGTACAGGTTATCAAATTAGAGTTTCAAATCCAGGTTGTGCTTAAAATCCTCTAAACCACTACATTGGAACTTGGCAGGTGCACATTATAAGCACGAATTGACCTAGACTGGCAACAGTGCCATCTTTTATGTTTGTTTCAAAAAGAAATTATCCTTGTAATTTAACTGCTTTGTTCTCTGCATCAGTGAATTACCAGATAAGAGCAAAGTGCCACTGAGAAATGGTTTTATAGCAAACAAACACATGAAGATGGAAACAAAAAAGGTAACTGTAATGCTACAATGTCAGAGAGACTTGAAATAAAAATGCCACACTAAAACATACAGGCAGAGTCATCTAGCTACAAGAAAATAAACACCTTTATTTCGTTGCTTAACGTGCATCTATGTAAAAGAAGAACTAATATGTTGTAAAGGTGGAAGAAAGAAGACAGGAAGAAATTCAATTGCCACAGGTTATCAATCACCTCAGAGCTGGTGCTTAGACAAAGTTAAAGATTAAAGAACAGATTGAGCAAAGGTGGGGCTCAGTTTCTTCAGCTTCAAAGCAACAGGTGAGTTGATAGCACTGAACAGACTGGGGAAAACTCAACTTAATTCACTGCTCAAACTTTCCAGTTCTCAGGGTATTGACTCAAGCAAAAGTTATTTCATACATATCTACAGAACTCTGGTGTCCCTCCAGGGACATCCACTGCTGCTAAACCCTCTTGAGTAGCTTAGGAGATTTTCAAGGTTATACCTGGAGAGGTTGAAGTGATCTCTGGGAAGGGGGTGGCAAACAGGAATGAGTTTGCCACCCTCATCTGCTGCCCTAAACAATGTCATCTTCTGCTGCATTGCTATTTCCACACCCTTGGGTATTTCTGGAAAACACAGAAAAGCCTTTCTTTGTACAGCATGTTCAGTGATTTTGCACCTACACTGAGGGATCATTATCATAAAACACATTTCCTTATTTATCATTCTCTGCTTTGATAAACTAAATCATCACATTATAGACTTCTAAAGCAAGGAGGAGGTTTCATCCTATTGCTGTAAATGTCTTTTCTGTGGAAGGGAGCAGGAGGAAGGTGGATTTTTTTGCTAATAAGCAGAACCCTATTGAGGCCCTGCTTTACCTGTGTGAACAGTCCTTTGCTAACCTTACCAGGTCAAGGTTGCCTGAGCTCAAACAAATCCTTAGCTGCAGGGAAAACCAACTGAGCTTCTGGTCTGCCTCTGAGTAGCCTAATAAGAGTGAAAGCAGTGTCTGGGCATGAGTGCCTCGTAGGGTTTTGTGGGAGTTTGTTTGTTTTGAGGAGAGACACCAGAAAGAGGCAAACAGGAAACAAGTGAGGTAAATGAGGGCTGGAAGCAGAGCTGCACATGGAATAACAAAGATGTGGCTCAGTGTCTCTTGTTCTGTTTCATTTTCTACTCTTTTGCACTCACAGGACATTGTCCCTCTGCCTTCCCTGCCTGTTTGCTGACACAATCAGCTTGTTGAGGAAGGTGATTATTAAGGTCTCCACTCTACTCTTGTCCATCTGTCCTCCTCCCATGCTCCATTCAAACTCTCTCTGCCACATGGAATCACACATTGCTGCCTCAGAGCCTGCATGGTCTGTCTGGAGAAACCCTGGCTCAGTGCAACAAGCATGACAGGAAAATGGGAGAATGAATTCAAGAACCCCAAAAGCACTTCTGTGGTCTGTGCCTACATCAGAACTTTCTCCCTTTGCTACACACACACATCCCCTGATCCCTTTTCCACACTGCTGGAACCACATGAAGATAGATGAAGTGAGATCAGATACAGCAGGAGTGAGGGGAAGATAACTCTTATTATCTCATCTTTACCTATTCCTTCCCTCCTCATCCACACGTGGATAGGGCTGCTGGTGTGAAATCAGGATGGCAGCAGCAGTGCCCTCTGCCCCATCCCTCTAATCCCTCTGCTTCCTGGGGTGGGAGATGAAAGCAGCCAGGGAACCTGGAGTCAGGGAACAATGCTCCCAGCCCAATTCCTACCACGTTCCAGCCACACAGATCAACCAGTTTCTGCCCCCTCCCTTTAATTTGGGCTTCCCATAGGGCAGACTCCCAGATGGGTGACAGATAAGTTATATGTTTTGTCAAGACATTTGATTACTACCTGGCTCTGGTAAATAAAGCATTTAAGTTTTCAAAAGTGATGCTAACATTAGTTCAGAAGAGTTCCAGGCAAGTCATGTGTCTCTACAACAGAAGAAAACTTCAGCAGTCTGTGGTGAGACCAGTCTTGCTCTGCTTAAGTCCTGTTACTGGGGACTTCAAATTATTTTATACATTATAAATTATATTATTATTATTATTACATATTATTTTTGCACATATTCTGGCACCAAGCTACACCTGTCCACAAGACAAAGCTAAGGTTCTTTTGAGTTCTCCCTCTCTAACTGACACTGGGTTTCCTTCGGGTTCAAAACGCCTTTACAATTGCTCTCAACTGGATCACGAGCATGTGGATGGAAAACCCATATCATTTAAAAAACAACAACCCATGTTTGCTTATGTTTGTCCCTTTCACTTTGACCTTTCACTTCCCTGGTATACTGAGTTTTACTCCAAGTATTTCTCCATTAGAAAGACTGAGAGAAACGTAAAGATTCATTAGTTTTAAAGTTCATACAGCAGATGCAAGTAAAAATCAGGAACACAAGCAAAGTCAATAAATAAGCATGGAAAGCTGGAATTCTGCTTTCTTTGCTCTCCCACCTGTTCTTTCCACATCTCCATAACAAGTTTCGGAGCAAAGTCTTTTATGCACTTATTCATATATTACTTAAAAAAAAAAAAAAAAAAAAAAAACACAAACAAAACAGCTCCAGAAAAGTGTCCCTCAGTGATTCCCCGCCTTCCACAACCTTAAAATTAAAAATCTGAAATTGCAAACGACCTTTTTGGCCACAGAAATACAAAGCGCGGTACACGCAAATCTTCAAAAGCACGCGTTGCGCTACACCCACGCACAGCCAGACCTGCCAAAATGATACTCAGCATCTTCTTTGCCCCATGCAGAGCTGAGCAAAGGACGATGCACGAAGGAGGGTGGCTCCTTATGCTTCTTAAAAATGTCAGGAGGAGGTATTTTCATCAGAGCAGCGCGAACCGCGAGCGCTAGCCCATGGGACTGCGGAGCACTTGGCATCCTCTCACCTCCCGTATCTCTGTGCTGCTCCAACAGCCAGCTTCATCTTCCAGCCGCTTTTTCCTGAACACCCTTTAAACAACCTCCTTCTCACCGCTGTGACACCCCCACATACCGCTTTTTTTATAGTTAATTGTCAAAGCCTGGGGAGGGGGGGAAGCGGGAGGGTTCCCACCGTAGCGAGCTCGGTTGCAGCTGGATGTCATCACTGACAGCGCTTGCTGAACCCCCCGTCCTACGCCAACAAAGCGCTTTATTTACCGACCTGCCAGTCCAACTCGAGTTTCGGAGAATAAATATTTACCTTACAGGAGCCGCGTCTGTTTGAAAGCCCCGCTGCCGGCGGGATGGAGCGGGGCGAGCAACAGGAGCTGCTGCGGCCCCGGCGCCGGGAGCGGCCCCGCTCACACACCCCGGGCCCGCCGAGCCCGCCCCCGCTGACCTGCTCCTGCTCCTCCTGATCCTGCTCCTGCTGATCCTGCTCCTGCTGATCCTGATCCTCTTCCTGATCGTGCCCGGCGGTGTCTCCGGGACAGCCGGAGCGCTCTCTCCGCCGCCTCCCGCACCGAGGGTTCGGGCGGCTGCAGCCGGACCCTCCCACGCAGCCCGATCCCGTTCCCGATCCCGCTCCTGATCCCGTCCCGATGCCGTTCCCGATGCCAGCCCCGGCTCGGCCGCGCTCGGGGCCGCCCCCGAGTGACGGCGCCCGGAGCTCCGGCCCCCCCGCTCCGCGCCGGGCAGGTGCTCCAGGGAATTCCTGCGCTCAGGGAATTCTCCGCGCAGCGTTTCAACCCCTCGCTATTGCCGGAATCAGAACGATGTTGTTTTAAGAAGCGGTACCACGCGTGGTTTTTTGGCGCTTTTTTTCCTACGCCCCGGGGGGTTTTCCAGGTTAACGCAGACATAGTATTGACTGAGAAAAACACTTAACTGCTCCAAAGTTTTAAAAATCAGGTGTTTCTCTACGGAAAGCACTTCTTACATACGTTAATTCTCTCAGTAAAATAACAGCATAGGTAGTTTATATTGTTATAACTATTTCATATCACCCCCCTGTTGACTCTCGCTTAAAAATCAGCCTCTAATGCTCTGTTTATGACTGAAGAAGTCCCTAGAGCAGGAAGGCTCCAAGTACACTAACATTAAACAAAAACACACTCATGAAGCATAGCTTTCCTTCTGTCTCTAGAGATTCCAGGATCACTCGTAGAAATACGAAAAGTGCTGAGAGTTTTGGTCATTGGGAGTTCCCCGGTCACTTGGGGTGCCTGGCTGAGCAAAAATCTGATAAAGGGTTTCTGTTGACCAAAGGGGTCACCTGTGCTGTACTGGCACAGCTCTTTCACAGCAGCTGAGTGCTTCTGAGGATGTCAGTTTCCCGTGGAGCTGGCTGAACAAAAGTAACTCCTTGGCAGAAAGTGAGATAATGAGATTCCAGACACACATACAATGCAATTAACGCACACTTTTCATTTTTTGTGAAGTGGTTGTATTTTGACCACCACATTTTGCTGTCTTCCCTCTGGCTTGATGATGTCTTTCACCTAAATAGTTTAAGCATGTCTAAAATACACGTTGTTTTAAGGTAATTTTGTCACTTATAACAATTATCCTCAGTTTTAGAATCTCTTTTTGCCTAGAATAATCTTGAGGTGTTAAAAGTTGTTCCCTGTTATCAACTGAGCCACTCTCTGACCTTGGAAAGAATTACATGTTATTTCAGTTTTGCTTTAAACTTACACGAAACACCAAGGCTATGAATCACATACCAGATATTCCAGATAGGGGGTTGGACCTCACGTAGAGAGCAGACATGCCCAAGGTGGGAGAGAGAGAAAATGGGAAGTGAAGTAGAATGCCTTTGAAACATCTCTGAACATGCTAAAGAATAATTTAACCTGGCAAGGATCCATGGGCTGTGTATTAATTTGGCTTTTGAATGTTTCTTGTCTTTTGTCTCAACTTTGAGGTAGTCCTCCTAAATAGGTCATGTAGAGGAGCGGTGAAAATTACACAGGTTGATAACATTTGCAATTTTCGTAATACTGATACCAAAAATTATTGGGCAGCACTGCTTGCTGAATATTGCTCAACCATTTGGGAAAGAGTCAGTGGAACGCAGAACAATCTGGGCAAAACTTAGTTGAAAACTTCCCCTCCTTTTTCCCAACTCACTGGAGGGCTAGGACAGGTGTCTGGACAACTTTCCACACGATAGAGGCAGCACCTGGGAGCTCATTGACTCTGAGATGGAGGGTTCCTCCTGTCCTGTTTATTCCTGCCCTGGAACTGCCAAGCCCCTGCTGGTACATGCTGTTCTCCAGCGTTTCTCTGGGAGAAGCAGTGTCAGGCAGTGCCTGGGAAGGCGAGCATGGCCTTGCCCCAGTGCAGGGGAAGGGCCTGGAATGGGGAGGCAATTACTGCCACTCCCTTGGGAAGCACAGGCAGGAGCAGAGGGAGGCTGGGCACAGAGCACAAGCCCCTGTTTGTTCATGGGTCATGATTTTACAGCTCTGCGTCTTTGCTGTTTGACATCATATTGCTGCACCACCAGAAGGCAGAGAGAATCTTAATTCTGGGCTCCCTTTAGCTTGTTGGTCCTGTCTGTCCTGTTTAATATCATTGTAATAAGTGAGTTAGTTCTGCACCTCTCTCAGTGTAGTGGGTTCAAGGAGCACACCCTCAGTTCCAGGAGCTGTGCTGCCCTCTTGGCTAATTACCATTCCAGAAGTGCCCCCTTCAATGAGAGTGGTTTGTGTCTTTGCTGCTGTGGTGCAGACCCATGACTGTCACAAAGCTGGCATTGTGCTAAGTCCTAGCCTCTCTTATGTAACAATGGGGTTTATTCAGGGAGAGCAGAATCATCCTTCTCGGAAAAGACCTACGAGAAAAACAAGTTAGGAGCCCCAAAGCAGAGCACTGCTGGACATGGCTTTACCAACCATCTTCATTTCTTCCATCTTAAAAAACAGAGTTATCTGTGACATCTCCCACGTGAGATCCCACAGTTTATCCTAATGAGATTTAATCACCAGGGTTTGTTCTTATGTTCTTAAAACTTACTGAGCAGACCTGACCAAGTTTCTCTTCCTCAGCATCACAGTCACATTTTGGGTCACTTTGGCAATGCTGAGTTTCAGTTCAGGCCAGATTCCTGATCCTGCAAATGTGCCTGAATGGTGCTTAGGCTGATGCATCCAGGGGTTCTTTCCTTGTGCTCCTTGCCCTGTTACTGGATGGTGCAGAAAAGTGGCAAAATGGATCATAGTCCCTGAAGGGTAAGGGCCAAAGCAAGACTCTGAGATGAAGGCTCTAAATGGCTGCACTCCCTGGATAGAAACTCATGGTTCTGAGGTAGGAAACAAAAAATCATCTTTTGATACATCACTTTGCAGTATGTTCCAAAATTTCTGTTATATTTGCTGAAAGGTTTTTATGAAGCTGTAAATTTCCTGTTTATGAAGGAGAGTAAATAAATTAGTTGCAACTACAGTAGTCGAAATTTCCCCAACCACTTGGGTATTTTAGTATCAAATTGTTCAGAATTCACAAGATTTCACATCCTCCTTTATGAAATGTTTTCTCCAAGGCTATAGCAAACGTTAGTCACAGGGTGATTTCACTGCTTCCCCCAAATCACAGTCCTCATAGGCTGCAGCATTAAAACAACAAAGAAACATTATGGTGCAGGATGGTGAAAGCTGCAATACTGTGAAATCTCTTGTTTTTGAAAAAAGTGACCCATTGAAATGCTCAGGGATTTCCTTTCCTGTAAATGGGGATAAATCAGCTGCAAACAGGAAATAATGTGTTGGGAGAATCCTTCCCCATGGACTCCGTGCAGCTAATCCATTATGTCTCACTAGAAAGTGTAGCCTGCTTTATCTTTAGCTGAGATTTGTGGTCAGCCATGTCACCAATTTCCTGTGCCACAGCCACTCTTTGAAAACTTTCTTTTTTAAGTGGTTTATTTTATTTGGTGGAATGACTTTGAAATATTCAAGTCGAGAGCTTGAATAAAGATGTTTTGCCCCTACATAAAAGTACAAATTCTGCATTTAGAAAATAGAATACTGAGATTTTGCAGGATAGCTACAGCTACTTGATACAAAAACTCTTTCATTTTTTTTTCCTTCTGTCATCATTTAGCAGAACACATGATATAGAGGTCTCCTTACTAGGACAGATATGATGCAGTTAAGAAAAAAAAATCCTTAATATGTAGATGGTTTTGCCAGAGAGAACTATACTTGTTGAGCAGTTTGGGTTTTTTTCCCCCCAATCTTCCCTTTTTATTCCAGAAACTTTCACTGACACATACTGTCCTTAAAAAATCCTTTCAGGAACGTGTTGTGCCTTTCATTCAGCATTTTAAAAAACATTCAAGCAAGCCATTAATGCGGTTGCTTGCTGTAACTGAGATTACACCTGAGACAGGTGGAATTATCCAAATTTAGGTGGTGCTGCTGCAAGAACTTGGCGCCATCTCGTGTTCAGCCTTTAAATCACTCGCGAGTCGTCCTGAGAGTTTCTGGGGTGGAGTGTTCGTTCTTGGCTCCCCCAGGCAGACCCAGCCTCTCCCTGTTGAGGCATTTTATAAATTCTGGGGTTAGCAAGCCTGCCTTAGTAAATCCAGAGCTGGTGGGGGGCAGCTGCAGTCTTTTCAGGCAGGCACAGCTGTGGAGAACATCTGCATTTGCTCTCACCATCAGGCAGCTGGGCAGATACAGGATTTATACCATGTGTGGCTGAATGTATTTGTGTAGAGAACACAGCCCCACATGAACTGGTGTTTCAGCTCCTCCCATGAGGTGATGTTCAGTAACGGGATTTGTTTCAGTCACAGCATTGGGGGATTTAACAAATGCCTAAATTTGTTGTAGGAGAAAAAATAAAACATGCTAGAAAATCTTATGAGCTACAGAAAGTGTTATTAAGCTGTTTCTTGACTGAAAAGATATCTGTTGTCATATTATCTCTTCAGGAAATCTAGTAATTTTTTAAAAGGTATTTCTTATTTAAAAAATTCACACAAAATCCTGTATCTTCAAACATCAGGAGAGGCCATAACAGCAGAAAAACTCTGAGTTCAGCTTACCTGCAAGCTTGGAGGCAGGACACAAGCTGGGACACAAGTTTTGTCTCTTTCCCTGATGGTGTCCTTGCTCACCTCCGCGTGTCAGGGTGGTGGTGGCTCTCTCCCAGCCCTTTTCCCACAGCCCCACACCCAGCTGCAGGTCATGCCTTCTTTTTGGTTTGAGGCAGACCCGGGGCAGCTCTGGCTCAGCCCTTCGGTGCTGTGGTGGAACAAAACACCCTGTGCTGGCTGAGCTGTGGGCTGGGACGAGTCCCAGCTCTCAGGCAGGCAAGATTAGCCTAAGCCCCTTTCATCTAACCCCAAGGGCAGCTCCAGGGGCTCAGCTGACATGCAGGAGCTCTCTCACATGCCCGAGCTCTGCCTTTGTTCACTGGTCAGCTCTGCTCTGGTGTTTTCTGCTCTTTGCTGAGATGTGGCTTCATCTCACAGGGCGTGGATGGTGCTTTCTGTGCAGATTAAAGAGTGGCCAGTTGCAGAGCTGAGTCTCTGCTGATTCACATCCTAAGTGGCAGCCCCAGAGCAGTCATTAAGGTCTGCTACAGATAAGATCCCACTGAAAACCCCAAACCCCAACCCAAGGACAGGAAAAGCAGCAGATCCTGATCTCCAGGGCTTGTCTTGGACCCAGCAGCTGATAACCCACATGGGTGTACCAGAGCTTGCACGGCCTGGAAATTGTGAGTAATTGACCCTGATTGACACAGCAGTGGGAACTCCTGGATTTACAGGTTCCCTGGGGACATGTGACCTGGTTTTGCACAATAGAGGTTTCCTGTCAAAGAACCCTTCTCGACTCTCTGAAATCGGAATTTTAGCCATTTTCCCATTTCCTTTGTTCCTCTCTCTACCCTCAGAGATAAACTTGGTGTTTTTCTGAGACTTGATTTAGCACCTAAGACCTGTTTTGTTTATCCAGCAGATTGCAGGTTTTCAGCAGTTCTTCACTCTTAGAGTTTGGTGGGGTTTTTTTTTGTTTTTCTTTTTTTTATGTCTAAGGAGTTTCTACCTTCTGCCCCGCCTTTGAGCTGTAAACACATTTTGTAGATGACTGCCCATATCCTGGTCACTATACTTTCATTGCATTTTAGAACTAACCAGGAAATTGCCTCCTGATATATTTTTACTTTCTTAAAATTAACTAGCTTAGAAACTGGACTACACCTTGGGGGTAGAAGCTGTACAGACTTCATGCACATTTTACCATGTTGAGACTAGAGCTGGTGGAGAACCAAGTTAATTCCAGCACAAGCTCTCTCAGAAGGGTTGTTTTCAGCTTGATCTCAGTGCCACAGCTGCAAGAGTTCTGATTGACTCTGAGAGAACCTGTGTTTCACTGCCAATGACCTCTGAATCCTCTTGTGATTTCATGCTGATTGCAGCTACCTAAGCCTCTAAATAAACTTGTCTCTGTTTGAAAAACCGAAACTTTGCTTCTGTGCTTTGCCATACTTTCTGTTAGCTCGAAAACACAATTAATCATAGGAAAAGATATTTATGAGCGCTGTAAATGTTGACATTTGGGCAGTTAGCAAGTCTATTCAGGTAATTTGCAGTTTAATTTTCTTTACACAGATCCAATCTAAAATTTGAGATGGTTTGTTATTGTGTGTTATCATAATTATTTCATTCTTTGCAGCTTCTGAATGTACTTTGACTCTTTGACTCATAATATTATTAAATAGTTAGGGGGTTCTAGCTCCCAAAAAATCCTCTCAGAACAGGAAATAATGATGGTCAGTCATCTTTATTGTGGTTCTGATATTTGTTTCAGTGCAAGTGTTCTGCTCTTGATATGGAACTAGAATTTTTTTTGCATATTTTAATCCCCATTATTTTCTTCCTAGTGTGAATTTATGTCCAGCCAAAAGAAGTACCTCAGTATCAACACCTTGCTGATATGACAACAGCTGCATTTCTGTCATAACTATAGATTTAGACAGTGGTTTTCTGATCCACATCTGAATTGTGACTCGTGGATTCAGCCTTAGAAGTGTTTCATTTTTTGCTGTTGTAAATGATTTTTTTTTTCCTGCTGTTAACATCTTAAGATTTCTTCTGAGATTTTTAGCTGAAATATTTAGGAAGATGTTATTTTTTTTCAGGCTCCTTTAAAAACCTCCTTGATTCCTCAAGCCTAGTTCACCATAGGAGAACCTAAACCACTGGCTTTATCCAGTGCAGCTGCAAACAGATGAAACATTTGTTTTTCTGAAGTAATGGAATGAATAAGGACAGGAATTTAGCTTCTGCTTTGCTTTTGCATCATCAGATATCCTCCTCCTGTGAACACACCACATTCCTTTTAAAAAAGTATTCACATCTTGTTTATGAGCATTCCTTGCTGTTTTTCTGGTTAGTCGGTCATGTGATATTGTATGTCCTCACCAAACAGCCCCACAAATTCTTTTAGTTTGGACACAAAACAGGGCTGAAATGAAAAGCAATGTTTACGGGTACTGACATTTCCAGTGTTAGTTTGGTGTTGTGAGTAATATCAGACAACGTTCATGTAAATATTTCTCTAAAAATTTTGCTTGTGGACATGGTAAGCAGCACCTTCCTTGCTCTCTTCCTCCATTAGAGGGAGTCAGTAAAGTCATATCTAGTGAGAAAACTGCAACTTAATTATCCCAGCTGGATGTCAGTGCCGTGCTCTGACTGACAAACCTGTGGAGGTTTGTCAGGTGGGTGGAGAGAACTCAAATGTTTTTTCATAAAAAAAAAAAAAAAATAGATCTCTTCTGTTTTTCAAATATCAAAACATAAACATACAAACCATTGCCAACATATTTTGAATTGCTTGGATAGAAAAAAGTGCAATCTTCATATCTGTTGGTTAGTAAAACAAACATTGTTTTAAGTTAAAACACGGTGAGGAAATGATTTATTCAGAGTGTATATTTAATGATCTGGGCCCCTCGCCGCAGGAGGGGCATCGAGGTGTTGCAGTAAGTCCAGAGAAGGGCAGCAGAGCTGGGGAAGGGTCTGGAGAGTCCAGCTGAGGGAACTGGGGGTGCTTAGCCTGGAAAAGGGAACACTCAGGGAGATCTTCTCACTCTCTACAACTGCCTGACAGTTGTAGATCAGCCTCTTCTCCCAGGTCACCAGCGACAGGAGAAGAGAAAACGGCCTCAAGCTGCACCTGGGGAGGTTCAGGTTGAACATCAGGAAGAAATGTCTTCACTGAAGAAGTGACTGGGCTCACCCCCAGATTGGGGTGACCCTGAGAGGTGGTAAAGTCTCTCCTCCAACCCAGGCCTTTAAAGAAAGACTCAGTAGTCTTCAGTCATCTGGTCTCAAGGCAGTTTATTGCAATAATCTCAAGGCACACAGACTCCCTGACATTCCTTCTGAGTCCTTCTCCCTCTGCGTCTCTCTCCGTCTCCTCCCGCCCCAGGGGCTGGTGCCATCTTTTATATCACACATTATGTGTTAAATGTTTATAGTTTTTCCCCAATGCCTATCACCTATATTGAACAGTGATTTTCTACTCTAAACCAATCTGGGAGTGCCAACATCACCAAGAACATGGGGGATAGGAAGGAGAAAGAAGGAGGGCAGGGCACGCCCAAATCCCTCCATCTTAGAACCTCTGACCCCCATGTACAAAACTCAGACCCCTCTGTACAAGGCCTAAAACCCCCCTGTACAGCACTCAAAAATCCTACCTTTCACTTTGTGATTACTTCTATTATAATATCTAAACTTTTGTGATTTCTTGTTCTTCCTGCAAGGTTAGTAAATTGTTCCATGGATCAAATTCAAAGCCACAGGGGTTTCCAGCTACCTGCCAGGGTCTCAGATGCTTCTGACCTGGGCCCAGAACATCCAAGACTGTCTGAGGGACACCTTGGGTTCCAACAAAGAAGTGGTTAAACATTGGAAGGAGCTGCCCAGGGAGGTGGTGGGGCTGGAGATGTTCAAAGAAGAGGAGCCTTGGCAGACAGAGCTGTGGTTTATTTGACACGGCAGCGTTCGGGCAAAGGTTGGACTCGGTGACCTTGGAGCTCTTCTCCAGCCTCAATGATTCTATAATTCTCATTAATTACAACTTATACATTTCTTTGAAATTTAATAAGAAGTTATTTGTTTACCAAACTGACTAGGAATGTAGTGGTAACAAATATGCAACAAGAATGTGAATATGTTGTTTTTCTTAGGATATCAATGCCACAGGGGAAAAAAAGGATTCAGGAAAGCATGGAGGTTGTTTCAGTTTGTTTGCATGCAAGCTCTTTAAACTTAGAGCAATACATTTATAACTTTACTGCTGTCATTAATCCTGAAAATTCACGTTTGCATTTTATGGCCAAACAACAGAATAGGAAATGTGTCTTTTTTCTGGATGTACTCACTAGCTTTCAAAGTGGGGGAGTAAACAGGGAATTCATAGCATTCAGCAGAATTCCTTTTTTTGCTAAAATGATTACTGAAATAGAACTTTTTAGAGGTCCTCATAGGAGGTTGTGTTTTTCACAGTGATACAAGTTCTGCACACACTTCAGAGATGATTGCTGCTGGGACTGAAATATCTGATTTCAGACAGTTTCCTCATTTTTTGGGGATCTGTATAAAGAGGATCTAAGGCTTTACATCAGGTTTTGTACCTTTTCTGCCAAAGCTGTTTTTGCAAGCATGTCTTAGGTTACAAGATATGTCTGGGGGTGTGTATTCTATTCCCACCTGTCAGAGCTGGGGCAGTTCTCTGCTGTTCATGGGGCAGTTTTTTCTTTATCTCTCCCACAGCCAATCCTCCCTCCAGGAGATCTCTTCTGTTCATGGACCATTAATTATTAATTATCTTCTGTTCATGGCCAGTGAGTGTCCCTGCATGGCTGAGAAAATTCCATCATCCCATGGGGACATGCTCCGCCCAGGGGAGGAGCCAAGCATTCCTACCTGGATACAATCTGACCTTGGAACAGCACAGCAGCCTTTGCCCACTGCATTCCCAGAGGAGCAGCTTTCTGCCCCACTGCATTCCCAGAGGAGCAGCTTTCTGCCCCACGGCATTCCCAGAGGAAGCCCAGGCCCATCTCCAGCAGCCCTGGAGCTTCAGAGGAAAACTCCAGCCTTGTCCAGGATCCTGCTCCAGCAGAAGCACAGCTGGCACTGCAGGAGGGCTGAGCCCCCATGGAATGGCACTGCTGCCACCACCCTGACCCACAGGCTGCCAGGGCCTGCTCTGACTCTGTCAGTGTTGTGTTTTTTTGGTTTTTTTTTTTTGTACTATTGCATTTGTATTTTTAATTTTCCTAGTAAAGAACTGTTATTTCTATTCCCATATCTTTGCCTGAGTGCCCCTTAATTTCAAAATTATAATAATTCATAGGGAGGGGGTTTGCATTTTCCATTTCAAAGGAGGCTCCTGCCTTCCTTAGCAGACACCTGGCTTTACAAACCCAGACACAGCTGTACATGTGGCAGTGGAGGGCTGGCATTAAAGCAGGATGCAGCTTGCAGACACATTAAAATTACTCTTGGAAAAACTATGCACTGTGAGCATAAGGCCAAAGCAAATCTTTGCAGCTCTTCTGAGGAGAGCCATCTGTCTGTGAGAACAGATATTGATTTTAAATTGAGAATGTGCACAGGAAATGATGTTGGCACCTTCTCTCCTAACTCTCAGCTGAAGAGAATGGACAGTGATAATGCCAGCTCTGTAAGGCCTTCAGAAGAAAAAGCCTTTGGTCATATGCATAATTTAAAATAAATATTCTGATAAAGCATATGTGCTGTTTAAATCAAATAGTCTGAAAAATCTATATTTAGAAAGCCCACAAAAGCACTTAATTCTGTCTGGGTATTTGTTAATAATTGAGTTAATAATAATAATAATAAATAAATAATAAAAATCTCCTAACCCTCAGCTGAAGAGAATGGACAGTGATAATGCCAGCACTATAAGGCCTTCAGAAGAAAAAGCCATTGGTCATGTGCATCATTTAAAATAAATATTCTGATAAAGCACATGTGCTGTTTAAATTAAATAGTCTGAAAAATCTATATTTAAAAACCCACAAAAGCATTTAATTCTGTCTGGGTATTTGTTAATAATTACAGAGAGTTTCAGGAATTATGTAAGAAGTAAAAAATACAAGATCAGCCCTGCTCCCAAAAATTCTATACAGAGAATTAATTATAATAAAGGATTGGATAACAGAAAAATATATAAGATGTTCATGATCTAACTCATTGCATTAGCAGTTATTGTTCACATGTTGGATTCCTTCCTTTTCCAGTTAATTAAGAATAAGAAAATTATAAGTAACTTTGAGGTCACAGAACAATGCCGTGTAATAATCCTCTGTTAAAGAGGATTATTCCTTTGCTTGGACATCCTAATGAAAATATTATTTCTAACCTCATGTATCACAAATATAGGAGAAGGGGACCCAGATGAGACTTATAAAATATTCCATTTCTCAATGATTTTATGCCAGTCGTATTTCAAAGGCAAATGCAACATCAGATCACACAGACAGAGTGTTCCATGTACAAATACAGAAAGATTGGTCCAGTTGAGTAATATTTGTTCAGTTTTGGAGCTCCCAGTTTCCAGGAGGGGCACAGATTCCTACTGAGGAAATAGACACTTGATAATAAGTTCATTTTTCTCAATTAAGATCCCAGGGTGGCTCAGACAGTGCCCCAGAGACTGCTCCTCCTCTCTGCAGGTAACTGCTGTGTGATCAGTCCCCTGCCAAAATGCAAGGTTGCTCAAGCCAGTCTTGTTCCTGGCAGTGGAAATTGTTAGTCCTCTGTCACTGGAAATTTTTGAGATGATTGTCTAATGCCTAACTTGACTGCAGTTTGAATTATTTCTGTCCATTGGTGAGATGGGGAACTTGTTCTTCTCCTCTGCTTTACAATATTACAATAAATATTACAATAAATATTACAATAAATAGTACAATAAATAGTACAATAAATAGTACAATATTACAATATCTGCTTTTGAAGCTTGGGCTTCTTTTGGAAATGTGAAAATCATTCCTGCCTAAGTGTAGGTCTTTGCTCTTGCCCTCACTGCATTATCTCCCATGACTTTTCTGCCCATTTTTCAGATTAATTTTGGTAGGAATGAGTGGACCAAAAATTGAGTCTTTGCCAAGAGCTGGACTTGATGGTTTGACTGCAGGGACCCAAGGCAGCAAAAAATGGAGCCTCTGTTTGGTCTGTGTTCATCAGAGATGTCATTGTCCTCTTCTCACAACAGGGAGTGAGGGGAATACACTTCAGCGTGTATCAAGTCTTTGAGCTCACAGTTTGAGAAAAATTGCACCCTAAAAATGCCTCCTGATCTGGTAAAGTCAGAAATGGCAGCACCACTCTGTGTGGCTGTGGTTTTGTTTTGAATCCATACAAGTGTTACAGGTAAAACCAACCATGTTTTTCCCTACTTAAGGTCTGAATTGCCTGCACAGACTGTGGGGGTTGTTTAACACAGGTGGATTTTTCTTTCCACTCAGATATAGTCCCAGCACATTCTAAAGTGGGTATCTCTACAGCTGCTCCCCAAAATCCCATGTCCTTCAGCATCAGTTTGTAGATTAGTTGGGTGAAGACAGTATTAGGAAATAGAAAACCAGGTCAGAGTCTGCTAGGAACTCTCAAAAATTAGCCACCTCAGAAGTATTTACTTTTTGGTGTAAACCTTCTAAAGGTTTATAAAATAAAACATTTTCCACAGATTTTTTTCTCCCTTGTTCTCATACTCTTAAGAAAGAGTTCAAAAAGCCAAAAGAAAAGCCCCAGTCCTGTAATCATGGAGTAGGGGTTGACTCACCAGATGGGGTCTGTCTTTAATAAGAAGGTGGTTTGCAATAAATATGACACTGGCACGGGGAACAGTTAAGAAGGTTCCTTTATTAACCTTTTCCACATAAAGGTTTTGCTTGTTCAAAATTATTTTTAAAATAACAAGGGCTTTTGGTATATTTTTCAATAATAAATTCTGAGACAAATGACGCCTGTGGTTTATGCTGCCAGTGTGAACGTCAGGAAAGAAGACTGAGCTATATCCAGATATCACCAGCAGAAAGGTGGATAGACATTGGAAGGGGCTGCCCAGGGAGGTGGTAGAGTCGCCATCCCTGGAGGTGTCGTGGTACCTGGTCAGAGTTTGGACTCAGTGATCTTTTCCAACTTTATTCATTCTGGGATTCTGTACATTCCTTTTTCTGGCTTAGGGCTGAATGTGGTGGAAGTGTAATAAAATGTTATTTTCATATATGCAATGCAAACCCATGGGAAGTTCAAACAACTCAAAGAGCCACAGGTCCTGATTTCTGCCTTCGGGAGGAGCTATTTCTTCAGTATTAGGAGAGCTGCATTTTAATGGTTTCGATTCTGCAGTTTCTTTGCTGAGCTTCCATGCACCTCTCTGCAGCTGTGTCCTGCAACTGAGTGGGAAACAGCACAGGGGGACAAACATGCAGCAGGGTGACAGCAGGCAGGCAACAGTTGCATTTTTTAGTGATAAACCCACCTGTAAACAAACATGTAGTGTGTGTTTTTCTGACATGGTGCCTGCTTGAGTGAATGCTAAAAGGGGCTCTCATCCTCCAGATCCAGGCAGTGGGAATGAAGAAGAAAAAGAGACAGGAAGATTATTTTCTGTCAAACAAAATCTCTGATGGACACTGTAAAAATAAACCCAGTTAAACTGGCATGCTCCTAGCAGCACACTCTGCTCTACTGGTAAGTTGCTTTTAGCAGTCATAGACCCATAGTATCCACAAAATCCAAATAAGAAAGTACACCACTGTCAGAGAGCTTAAATTCATCACATGGGTGTGTCAATAAACCGAGAGAGCTGAAAACCTTTCTGTCTGTGATAATTCTGGTTGCTCCAAGTGCAAATAGGATGTAATCATTGCAGGTTATTCTGACCTGAGCCACCTTTCTGTGGAAGAGATGGCAGAGGGAATGGAGGGCAGGGGGAATGAGGAACATCTGTGCAGTGAAAGCTGCTCTCACCGTGGCAAGGGGCAGTCACAACGTACTGCAGGAAAAGGATGAGGTGACTGCAGTGTCACTGAAGGGGTGAGGGACCTTCAGCACAGCCAAAGCACCGAGGAGTGCTGCTTTTGCTGGGAGGATGATGATCCTGCTGTCAGAGCAGAGGGCATTGAATTCCCCTCTAGAGGAGGGTCTGGACATGAAAAAGCAAAAAGCCAGTGGTTCACATGGGATGAGCACAGTGGTTCAGGCAAAATGAGCACATGGAGAAAGCGTAGCATAAAAGGACTTGAATAACAAGGACAGTAATGGATGTTATCTAGATGGTGAAGTAGAGGTCATAAACTCATTTGTGTTTTTTGTTCCTGACGAAGACTCCTCTGTGTTCGTCCCCTTGTACCGATTCCATTTCCATGGTAACAATCGTATCATCTACCTGAACTGGAAGTCAATGCCCTCTTTCATGCAGTCTTGTCATGGCTGTCTACTGCCTCCTGACAGTCCTTTGTCCTTGCCTTTTGGAGACTGCTCTCTTGGAGCAGATGATTCAGTTCAGATATTTGTCATTCTTTCCTTTCTGTTTCTGAGCACACGGTCCCTTTTTTTTTTTTTTTTTCCCTTTGTCATCCGGGAGTTAACCAAACGTCTCTTCTGACTTTCTCAAGAATACATGCTTGTGTGCTATCACTTATGAAAATTAATGAAATCATATATATTTTAGATATTACCAGGAAGCTGGAGGACAGTGTCAGCCACATTCTTCTTACAAAAATGTTAACTGCTCAGCAGAGCAGACCATATTCACAGATGTGACTCCCTCAGCTGTCACTGATGCTGTAAGCTCAGAGGTATTGCCCATGTTCCACGTTCTACCCCAGCTCACAGCCTGTTTCCCAGCTTATTCCCTGCTGCAGGACCAGTGGCCTGGTCAGTTTTGTGCTCCGGGAAGAGTGTGAGAAATGCTGAAGTGATGTAAATTGCTTTTTGACTATGTCACAGCCAAGGTGAAATGTACCCAGTGAAACTCCTGGATGAGCGCAGGAATGGGACCCTAAAATATCCACGGGAATTGAGAAAAACAAAAGCAGCTCCAAAGTTCATCTGGAATAAAATAGAGCAAGAGTAAAGCTCAGACTAAAAAGTGCTCCCCCTCCTTCACCTCCAGGGCTGGAGGACTTTCCTCAGTGCCTCCCACAGACTCCCTGTGTGGTGCTGGCACAGTGGCCCCAAGGATGCCAGCTCCTGCCCTGCCCTGTCCCTTAGGGCTCCATGCAGAGGACATGGGATCATCTCATGATGCTCCTGGCACAGAGCCAGGGGATGGGGAAGCTGGGTTTGACAGTGAGCAGTTGTTTTAGACTGCTGGGAGCTCTTTGTGCAGGCTGGCTGTGCCTCCCTTTGCTGCTGATGGGATGTTTGGGTGCTTCACCCCCTCTTGGGCTTTAATTTTGGGTTTCCAGGGCAGCAAGGCTCAGAGAAGACCCTACCTGAGCTTTTGAGGATTGCACATTTGAAATCTTTCTATAGAATAGTGACATGGGCTTTCTCTGTAATAGTGTGGCCAAGAACCCCTTTTCTAAAAAGCAGATTCAATCCATATTTACACGCAAAGACTTTATTTCTTAAATAGAGAAACTTACACATCCTTTCCAGTAAAAGTTCTCACAGAGGTGGCTGATACCATTTTGCATGTACATGTTTGTGATTTTACAGAGGAGGGATAAAAGGCCAAATGCTGCCTTTAACCCTGTGTCTGCTGTGACACAGGAGCAGTGCTCCAGTCACTGAGCCTGCTCAGAATGATAAAGCTCCTTCTGCTGAAGGCAGAGTATCACTGGTGCAGCCCAGCAGTCTATATACTCCTAATTGTACTCTGGAACTCCTTTTCAAAATCATCCCCTGATGTCTGGCTGTTCTCTGGAAGCTATTTTTAAACAGAACAACAGCTCTTTCAGCGTAATGAACAAAATGGGTTTTCTGTAGCAACAGCTGTGGATTGCTTTTCAAGTACCATTATTTGTGGTTTTCAGAGGAGATTTTTTTTGTTGTTGTGTTTGTTTGTTTGTTTGCTATTAGACATGCAGCTGTCATTAAAATAAACAAAAAATACAGTCTGTACCTGTGTTTCACATTAAAAGCCTTTTTTTTTTTTAAACACTATTTAATATTTTTAACATTATTTTTGAAACAAAAATACCTGGTGTCTATCTGTGACTCACAAGCCCAGGACTGAGCAGTGCCATGCCCTCACCTGCACTATTGTGCTCACCTGAGCCACCTTTTCCTGGAGGTGGAGGATGGGATGAGAAAGATTCTGCTATAATTAATGGAAATGACTTGAAACATTGTGGAAAATGCCTCACAAATAGATGCTGAAAGAGATCTAATGAGAAAAACACCAAAGAGTGACATGTAAAACCTTTAAAAGTAGTGTGTGATACAGAAGAGTTCACCTAGGAACATTCCTTCTGACACACAAACAATGATATGCTCAAAAAATAGTGAGAAGTGGCAACTTGAAGCTGAAAAAAGTGAATATTGGGCTGCAGCTAATGTACTGGCAGGGTCAACAGTGGTCTGTACTGTGGATATAGCAATATGGCTAAGAAGTGTGAAATTTTCATGGAAATACTCCAGAAGTTCAGTGAATAGCCTTGATGTGATGCATGAAAGTTCTATGTTAAATATAAACCATGTTTGTGGGGCTGTATATTCCTACACTTTGTGGTGTAATAAACCTCTCCTGTTAAAAATGATCTCTAATTTCCCTGGAAGCATGTGATTTTCTGTAGTGATCTTCAGAGTAGGGAAGGTTGTCAAACTGTGTTTTGGACAGGAAGGATTTCTGGTTTGATTTCCATGGCATTGAAACAGCAAACATTGTTCCAATAGGAAGAGAACGTGTCTAAATGGGCTATTATTTTTTTTAATTAACCTTAGATTTTAATTTGGAGGTGGGGGGCAGGGAGGGATTGTGCATGTATGATATTTAGTCATCATGTAATTTGTATTAATTCAGCCCACATATTCTTTGTTTTTATTTTATTTTTATTTGAGATTACTGGGGTACATAAGTCTTAAGTTATGCAAAACGGATGAAAGTTGTAATGGATGGGAATAATGTAATTTTAATACACAAAAAAAGGCTGTGTTGACGTGGGACTGGTGGCTTTTAGGTCTATTTGAAAAGCTGCTGAAAGTTTTAAACTTTCTGCTCCATGTGAAGCTTGTAAATGATCTGGGATCCATCGCCCCAAGCGAAGAGCTGCTTTTCTTTGGGATTGTAGTGTATGGTGGAGTGGCCACCCTGGCGTTTCGGGAAATGCAGCCCTGGGTTTGTGTGAGCACTCAGAGCACCCAAAACATCATAAACACACTGGATGCGGGAGGAGCCCCCAGAAGGAGAGTTGTAGACCACGTGGAGGGTGTTGCAGGCCATGAAAGCTGCCTCAGCATCCCTGCTGCTGCAGGGCGTGTCCCAGCTGTGCTCCACGGCCATGGCGACCGGGTTGATTTTGGTGAGGACAATGTTCCCCCGGGTCTCTGGCTCTGCATGGAGGGCCCACAGCCCCTGCTCGTCGAGAGCCAGGTCTATTTTTGTCTGTGGAGAGAGCTGGTAGGCAGGAATCCTCCCAGCCCCTGGCAGCAGCATCTGGTCAGCTACGTTTCTTCTCTGGATATTGAATTTAACGATCTCGTTCAAGGAGCCGTGTCTGTGGTAGAAGAGGAAACCCTGATAGATGACGTGGCCAGTTCCTTCCCAGGGCAGTGGCAAGGGGACTCTGCGAGCCTTCAGAGTCTGATTGTTTTCCATGAAAGCCATGATATTTGCAAATTCCAAAATCACGTTATTTACAGAGCCACTTAATAAATAAATCTTGCCGTGCTTTTTGCCAGGATCTTTCATCCAAGAGCCATGCTTTCCTCCAGTCTTCTTAACTACCTTCAGGGACCTAATACCTGCAAGCATGTGGTCACAACCTGCAAGGAAGTAACCAAAGACAAAGAAAAGCAAAATTAGAGTATCTGTAAATTTTCTAGTTGCCTTTCTTTGAATTACTTTTAATTCATCTCTAAGGCCTGAGTCAATATATGAGTAAAGGTGTCAGCAGTGTGGCTATGGTAAGTAGTGCTGAAAATAGTTTTCTGTGATATATTCCTGCTAAGAAAACTGTGGTATCTTCATCTACCTGTAGAGGGTTGGGTTTTGTTCTATTACACCAGTGTCACCCAAAACATTTGGATATTTGTGTGTCTGAGAGGAGACCAAGAGCACAGTTAGTGATTTTGTGATTATTCTTGTCTGTCCTTTTACAGGGCTATACTTTTTACTTCAGAGAACTGGCTTCTGGTTTAGATCAACACACTAAAGTAATCAGATTTATTTCTTGTTGGAGGCATACAAATTAAAATCGATTGTATAGTATTTTTGTTTCAGGACTGGTCTTATCTTCAGATAGCCTCTTTTTTATGCATTTATAGTATAAACAGAAATAATAAGAGATCAGCATAACTGAAAGCCAAAAAAACTGGGCTATCTTCGCATTCCCCTTCTCAACACCTGCACACAAAGGAGCAAGAGCAAAAATATAGATCACACAGCCAGGGGTGTGCATGCACCGAGGTGGCCTTTGAAGGAGCTGCTGTGATGTGTGTGCTGCCCATTCCTGTGCCAGGAGCTGGCTGGTGGAACCACCCAGCTCTTTACCTCACTGAGGGGTTAAAACTGGCGTCAGCAGAGAGCGAGTCACAGCTCTGGCTTCTTCACGTTTTGTGTGCACTCTGCAGGGACGTTTCAGACCAGAAAGCACCAAGCCTGGGAGGACTCAGGCATTTAGACTCTGAGATCTTTATCAAGCAGCATCCTTTCCAGGAAAAAAAAAAAAACAAAAACAAAACCAAAAAAAACCTATTGCAAAGCGTATTAACAAGCTTGTTTACCAAAGGCACTCATAAATTACAGCATTTGAAGTTGAAAGAATTGCTTTCAGTGGAGTGCAGCCATTTCAGTAAACAGGACAAACAAAGCTCTAAGGCAGGAAGTTCTGGCAGCAGATGAAATGGAGAAAGCAAAACCAGCCCCCCTATTTGGCCTGATACGAACCTATTGAAGTCAGTGGCAAGACTCCAGGTGCCTGTAGAAAGCAATCTTTATGTAATTTGTGTGTACTGATACCCTCTAATCAAAGCTTTTGGATATTGCTGCTACAGCGTGGAATTTTTTTTCCTGGGAGTCCTCACTCTGGAAGTGCCTTCCCTGAGCAAG
Organism: Vidua macroura; assembly: GCF_024509145.1. Classification (NCBI taxonomy): domain Eukaryota; kingdom Metazoa; phylum Chordata; class Aves; order Passeriformes; family Viduidae; genus Vidua; species Vidua macroura. Next base: position 60,022,600 of record NC_071576.1, read on the forward strand.
CCACAACAGCTCTGTCAAATCTAACATTTATTGATAAGATAGATTAAAAAAAAATTAAAGCTGCTGTATCAGAAACCTTAGGCAGCCTTAGCAGCATCTTCCTCTGCAGGGGAAATAACCAGATTTTTTTCTGATTGTTATTTTCTGTGCAAACTTGACCCAAACCCAGTAACAAAGCTGGACTTAAAAACCGTCTTTTTCTGCTAGATTTTTGAAGTGACTCAGCAAAAATAATCATAGAGTCTGTTTAAGACATGACAGCATAGAAGCAGAGCTGCTAGAGTTGAGGCTCTTCCTACTTTCTCTAAGTGCTGTAAAATCTGCACAGGGAATACTTTTGACATCAAATTCAATGGGAAAAGCATCTGACTAGTACTCACAGTAGAGAACAAATTGAAAATAAAGTTACCATGAGCTGCTACAATAAGGTTAAAAGTAATAATTTCCAACAAAGGAAAATGGAAAGTAATTTTTCCCCTCTGAAACTCTCAGAAAGATACAATTTTCAAAGTGCCTTAACCACAGTCAATTTCAAAATCCCCAATTATTTTCCTCTCTGAAAAAAAAAATGCCTAATGTTCAACAATTCTCCAAATGGAAAAAAGAACTATTGATATTCAGAGCACTGAATTGTGGAGTACAAGGAGAGCTCAGAAGCAGAATAGGTGAATGCTTCAGTAAGCATCTACCCTAATAATGATTTGCTTGAAAACTTCAAGGAAGAAATTGTAAACTTATGTGTAAAATTAAATCAGCCTAATTCTGCTGAAGTCAGTGGAATTGTATAATTGATGATGTTAAAGTTCTTTTACTCACTTTAAAAAAAAAATCAGTTTGTATTTCTTACTATTTACTCTTCATTATATGTCTATAATATATAGGTTTAGATCCATACCACAACTTTTTAAGGTAAAGATAATTATAAAATGTCATTTGTTTAAAAAAAAAATTATAGATTGTGCATTTATTCTTCATGCTGGGTACCATAAGGCTTAATTTTCAAATCAGGACTAAGCTTGGCTTATGGCCAAGCCAGTGTGTTCTCTTATTAAAGGAGAGGAAGGATGATAGAGCAGGAAAGTAAAGCAGGTAAATATTGTAGAAATTAATTAAGTATTTTATTAACTCACTTTTGAGTTGAGGTTTTGCCCCTGCCTAGTCCAAAAAGCAAAGACCACCATTAATTCCTTAGTACAGCTGCAGTACTCAGAAATTTATTTTTCTGGGACTTTGCAAGAGCACATCTTCAGAGGATTTTACCTATTTATTATTTTATAATAAAAAGTAACTTCCAGAGAATTAATTTGATATGCAGTAGATTTTCTGCAAAGTAAATGTTTGAACTGTATTTTCCTCTCTCCCTTTCCCATACCTTTTTTTTTTTGCATATACATGGGTTTTATAAGTCTAGTATTTACACAGCCCAAGCCCCCTTGCAAGAATCTGTGGTATTCACGCAGCTAATGAAAATCTGTTATCCCTGCATCAGCATGCACACGTGGGACTGTTCACACCGAAGTTCTGAGAAACAAACTGTTCTTACTTGCGTTAAACATGAGTTTAAGTCTCTTTTTTTCTTCCGCCTCTTCCAGCAGCTGCTGTTTCAGCAGGTCCTCGTGCACTTCCACGCAGGCGTTGGAATCCGTGACAGATCCAAAGTAGTCAATGTCCCTCTGGGCGTGCTCGACCCGCCTCAGCAAATTCTCCACTTCGTCCTTAAGCTCAGCCTTGTCGCTGCTCAGCCCTGCCAGGCGGGACAGCACCGCCTTGGAGAACTCTCGGAATTCATCCACGTATTCCAGCACGTCTTGGCTGCATTTCTGCAGCCTCTTCTTGAGTCAGAACACGGGAAGAGAACACATGGACAGGCATGGATATTCCGTGCACATCACGGCCTCACTCACGATTGCTTTCACAGCCCTGCACCCACCCATTCCAGCCCAGGGGGGAATAGTGTTGGGTGTCTGTGCGAGGAGAACATCTCAGACTGGCACAAAATTCAAAAGTCTGGACAAAAATCCACATTTTTTTTTTTAAACTTGACATGGTTACTGACAGCCAGATACTTTGTTTTGCTGCCTAAAGAATGAAAACTGCTCTGATGGAAGCAGCCAGGGTGCTTAATGCACCATGATGAAGGGTGTGGTAGGCACATTTTTCTGTCTCTCAGGATTTTTTCATAGAGGAACACAGAGAGAAGAAAGAGAAAACAATCTCTAGTTCTGCTCCTTGTTTTTCCCATGTGGAATGTGTTTGGAGAATTGTTTACCTGGGGTGATTGCTTGGTTGGATTCTGGTGAGGATTGTTTGAGCCTGGTGGCCAATCCAACCCACCTGTGGCTGGACTCTCAGAGAGGGTCACGAGTTGTTGGTTAGTTAGATATGGTAGTTAGAAAAAGTAGGTTTGTAGTTTTAGTATCTTCTTTAAATAGTATATTAATGTATTACAGCATAGTTATAATAAAGAAATCATTAAGCCTTCTGAAGTGAATTCAGACATCATCATTTCTTCCCACCAGGTTCACCTGCATTTAAAATAGAAGGGCTCATGATCTCTGATGATTTGCTTTCCATAAACTTTCTGGAACTCCTCCTGTACGACCTCTGGTGAAGCAGTCTGAAAGAGTTTTCTGCAGGAAATCTATAGCTATGAACATTTCACATGAATATACCTCTTCTGACAAAGGCAGAATCTATTTTTCATCTAGTGTGGCTATTTTTTTGCCCATTTAAAGGTGAAAATGAAAATACTGAAATGCTATAGTTGAGGAAGATTAGTGTTTGAGTGTTTGGGTTTTTTTTTTTTTTTTTTGGTTTTTTTTTGTTTTTGTTTTGTTTGTTTTTTTTTTCCTTAAATTATTGGTTGTATTAAAAAAAAAAAAAAACAACCCAAAACAGCAACAAAACAACAAAACAAAAAACCAACCAAACAAAGAAAGCCAGAAAACTATTTCTTTACAAAGAAAGCCAGAAAACTATTTCTTTACACCTAAATTCAAATTATCAGTGTTTTCCAAGGTAAGTAATATGGTTCTCTGTTGCAATGCAGCTGCTTCATTGGTGCCCTGAAAATAGTTCAGCTGCCACTTTAGGAAGATGAAGAATTTGAGCAGATCTTTGGTTGGTAAGCTGTGCTTTCCATGTTTTCCTCCTCTCTCCCCCATTTATACAAGACCATAAGTCCCCAGGAAGTTGCTTAATTGCATTCTACAAAACCTTTATTTTAAATATTTTCAAGTGCTGTCTTCAGTATCTGCCTCACTCTCTGTCCTGTTACTTTTGTGCCCCTTGCACCAAATGCCACAGGTTACCTCATTTTTAATGGGTGCCAAAGGAATAGGAGTTGCCAGGTGAAGTTACTCCTAGAGTGGCAAAGAAAATTTAAATCTCCATCCACGCAGTGGGAAGAGAATATCAGGTTAATCCTTCTGTGTTGAGAAGATAAGACTAATGAGGGCTTTGTACAAAAAGGGACTTCAAATCAGGCAAGTTAGAGCTTCTCTTTAAGTCTGTAAATGCAAGCCAGGAGCCAGGGACATGTCAATAATTAAAAATAAACAATATATGATTATAACACACCAATACTGAAGAGGTATTTTGCAGTACTGGTAGCTTTTTACTATAGGAAAAAAAAAAAAAAAGCAAGAACTGGTACATTTATATAAGTAATTGAAAGGAATTCAAGGAATTGAAAGGACTGCATTTCGGTCTCTCAGATATGAAAGGTTTATTTAAAGTGCAGGTACGCTGCTGGTTTGCATGAATGTGTCTTGAACTACACTTCCAGGCAGGGATATCTGCACACAGGAAAAATACATGATAAACTTTTATCTCCTTGCTAATAAATATCTGACAGCACTTCTACTGGTGACAACATGTTTATACTTCTCCCTAGGATGGTCTGTGACAGCTCTACATAAACATTTGCATTTTTAGCTAAATTCACTGATGCCATTAAAAAAAAAATACAAATGATAACAGAATCAAACCATAACATTATGAAGTTATATCCTGCAACAAATGATGTGCTAATTTGGGATCATTACAGTTAAAGTTTTAGCAAAGATTTTACTCATTCATTTGGAAAAAGCTGGAAATTTACCCTCCTGATCTGATGTATCCTACAGACTGTCCTGTCCTCGGAACATCCACGCATTTCCAAACCTCTTTTGCTGCAGAAGGATTCAGCAGGCACATACCTCCAGAGACAGAAAACGCTGGTCCATGTAGCTCAGCAGGGCTGCATCCTGCATCATGTACTGTGCTGCTCCCATGATGCTCACGAGGGATGGAATCAGCAAAAAATGGACTTGTAAGGCTACCATTGCACCAGAAAATTTGGAGGAAAGTAGTGAACCAGTTCTGTGGGCAATCCCAAACGCTGCCAGTCCAAGGTCAAATGCAATTTACCACCATCTGAAGTGAAAAAAAACAAGCTAAAAATTACCAAAAAGTTAAAAATACTGTGGCTGAAACGATTAAAAGGATTTAAAATGGCTGTTGAATTCTATCATTAAGGAAGTAATATTGTGGCAGAGGGACTGAATGTGTTTATTTCTAGGAGCCAGATGACTACTTCTCAGTTTGTGATCCTATGATCAATCCCAGATGTTCAGCACTGAGTCACATCGAGCCTGTAGGCCAAATTTTATTAAATACAAATAAAAGTAATTTATTTTCCCCTCCTTTCTCCTCCCATCTGCTTTCCCCTGTGACCAACCCTGCAGAGTGTGCTCGGTGCAGGCCAGAGTGGATTCACAGTGGGTGCAACACAGGCCAGCCCTTCACAGGGAGGTCTGGTGCTTGATGTCTGTGCCTGTGAAACCATCTAAAGCAATTCATTCACTGCCACTATCCAGCCTATTTACAGTGGCACTGGAAACCAGACATAAAACTGTTTTTAAAAAAAGTTCCTCCTCCTTTTTCTCTTGACACTACTTTTCCAGCTGAAAACAATACCCTTTACACAACTCTGTGTCCATTTAGTGGAGTCTGTAACAGACATCTTTTGGAAGAATAATTCTACTTAATCTGACTTACAAATTAATTACAATTAACTTACATGAACCTACTGCATTTGAGGCAATTCGTATTTATTTGGTTTCATAATTTTCCTGACTGAATGCCTTGTTTGGAAAAACTCATGGCCATGCTAACATTCTATTTGCTAGAAAACTCTGTGTTAGGAGCTTAAAAAGCTCCCTTTGTATCCAAAGCCAAGCTGGACGCCTCTGTTTCTCAGAATTCTCCACCTCTTCACTTTTTCCCCCCTCCCATTTTTCTTTTTCTTCAGTTTGTTTGTTTGTTTTTTTTTGGTTTTTTTTTTTTTTTTTTTTTTTCCCTCCTTGTGTTTGATTTTTGCACAGTGGTTATGTGTGCTTTGCAGGCAAATTTCACCCAAGTGCACAGAGCAGTATTCTGTATTTTAGTATTGCTTTACCCTAAGAGGGGCACACAATTTGCCAGCTCCTATTTACAGGCACTGCCAGTGATACACAGAGAGTTTAATATTTGATTTTTTAGTCCAGTGACATTTCACTTTACTCCAGAGCTCCTGCTTGAGGGGACAGAGAGCTTGCCCTGAGAGCAGAAACCTTGGGAAGTCTGAATTTCCTTGATTCTGTCCTATGGAACATCTTGACATTCTTTTCCACAAAGTAATCAGCTGCAACACCAGGGAAGATCAACAGAGGGAAAAAAAAAATCCCTTTTCTAACCTCTGAGGTGAACCTGGAACCCTTCAGATTTGTTCTCTGAGTTTCATGTCTGTGCCAGGTAATAACTGGGAGATGAAGATTATGGAATTCAAAATTACAAATTTCCTTTCACACAAGCATATTTAGAAGTCAAGATACAGATATAGAATTTCTTTCCTTTATCTTAAGACAAGGAAAAGAATGTAAAAGGTAAAATATCTTGAACTGCTGTACACCCTTGATAAGCTTAAACATTCTGCATATGGATTCTGTGAAGTTGCTCAATCATTTCTTAAAATCACCCACAGCTGAAAGACCAGATGGATTCCTACAAATCCTAGAAATCCTTCCAAGGATTTCTACAAATGAGGCATTCCCATGTTTATTAAACCATGGCCTTGTGGTAAATGGCAGTGATGGTCCACATCCAATGCACAGTTCTGGGAAGGCATGCCACAGCACCTGGCTAAGTCCTGAGCTTTGCTGGGTTTTTACATTTATTTTGCTTTGGTTGTTGTATGCTTTCCACTTCTGTTCAGCCTAGATATACACAGAAATGTTTTTTGTTTCCCAGCTACTTATAATCTGTATAATAAACAAACAAATATATCTATCTATATCTATATCTATAGCTATATCTATAGCTATATCATCTATATCTATATCATCTATATCTATATCTATATCTATATCTATATCTATATCTATATCTATATAATACATCTTTATCTCTATCTCTATCTCTATCTCTATCTCTATCTCTATCTCTATCTCTCTATATAATCTATATCTATATGTGTGTCTGATGGTGATTTAAAGCAGGATTGTTTGGCATGTCTGGGAAGACACTGGTCTCAGTGCACAGGATATTACACACTAACAGAGCAAAAAGTTTGCTTTTAACTCAAGGAACTCTTTTTGTCACGACCATTACTGCCTTGATTTGAGAGACCTCAAAGGGAGCAAGTGTATAAATGTAGGTGAATATGCCTTTTCACTGTTCTTGTCCTCTCTCTGGCTGAGATGTTATCCTTTTCTTGTCAATGCTGCTTCTTTGCTGCATTTATCCCACCTTTTTACCATTTGGTGTCTGTTTTAACAGCTGTTAGATATTTTCAAAGGGAAAAATAGGCATTTTCAGCTCCATCTGTGTTTGTGGTTTTGATTTCAGATGCTGGATGGAGCTTTATGTGTTTTAAAAAGTAATGTTGAAATCAGTTCAGAGTGTGTACTTGATTTGGGGGAAGAATGACATTTCTTTAAGATATTATTTCACTCATATGATTGCATTCTATGTTTTGTTTTTTTTAATAAGTCCGTTTCTTTCTGTCATTTCAGGTGGGATAACTAGAGAAGTGCCACAATAAATCAGGTTCTTTTTCCTCCCGTCCCAATCTGGTTTCTCAGCTCCCCACTGGAATCACAAGACATTTTTTATTTTGAGCTTTGGGAATATCCCTGACTCCCAGGGCTCCCTCACCCATTTTCCTTGGCTTTTTCTGAGCCATGGGTGCTGTCCTAATGCCTTGCCCTGTGTTATTACAGCCCTGAAAACAAGTGGGAAGCCCCCACTCCTATCATTTAGTTCCAAGTAGTGCACAAATACACTGGATTTTACTCCCAAACTACTCGCTAGCCTGAAATGAGGTTAATTATGTTTTCATCTTTAATTAACCTCAGCATGCAAAGCAATAACAGATGAAAAGGAAAAATCAGAGTCTGATTCAGAGCTTTCTTCTGATTTTATACACACCTGCCTCAGAAAAATTGCTGCTCAGCCTGATATCCCAGTGCTTGTGTGCTCGTGTGGGATTTTGTTTGTGATTGCAATTTTGTTTCTTTTCCAGCTGCCTGTTTTGACAGGTTTTGATGCTGGTGAATCAGACTGATGCTTTATATTAGTAATATAGGGAGTGTCATGGTCTACTTCTGTATTTTCTAATTTTATTAGGATTTGGGTCTGCAGAACCAAGTTCCTTGTTACTACTGGCTAGTGGTCTAATGCTGAGATCTGGGAGGTTAGAAAATATCTTTGTCACCGTGGGAAATCAGCACTTAATTCCAGTTCTGCCACTGCCTTTTTGTTGTTGTTTTGGTTTTTTTTTTTTTGGTTTGGTGTTTTTTGTTTGGTTTTTTTGTTTGTTTGTTTTTGTTTGGTTTTTTTTTGTTTGTTTTGTTTTGTTTTGTTTTGTTTTTCCCTTCAGTTTTATACCTTAGAAAGTGACTCCCATTTCTGTAGAAAAGACAAACACATGCAGTCCAGGTGAAGTCTTTCTGTGGTGCTCAGCTGGAAAAGCAGTGCTGGGAGTGATTGATATCAGTCAGGAACACAGCGATGAGGACTGGCAGAATTTTGGGGACTCGTAGAGGACTCCACTAGGCGGCTCCCAAGCCCTGGGAATTGCAAGGCAGACTCGGCTGGAACACACAATTCCAAAGCCTCTGAGGGAGTTAGAACACGCAGAGGGAAGTGTGGTTCAGTGGTGCAAAACCAGGTGGAGGGAAAGCTCTCCCAGGCTTTAGGAACGCGCTGTTACAGGGCTGAGCTGGCAGGGTTTGGGGTCTGTGCCACCCCAAACAGGGAATGCCAGAGTACCTGGCACCAGCAAGAGCTCGGGATGCTCAGCACTTGCAGGAAAAATGAGTTGTTGCATCAGGACTGGCTCTACGAATGAAATCATAAAAGGGAAATAAAGCTGTACTCTATTTGTGTAGATTTATTGTTGGAATTAGTGTCTGGGTTTGAAAAGCCAGGTGTCTGCTAAGGAAGGCTGGAGCCTCCCTTGAAATGGAAAATGCAAATGCCCTCCCCCTGAATCATCATAAATTTGAAATTAAGGGGCTCTCAGGCAAAGATATGAGAGTAGGAATAACAGTTCTTTATTAGGGAAAAAAAGAAAAATATAATAAAAATGCAGTAATAAAAAACAACACTGGCAGAGTCAGAGCAGGCCCTGGCAGCCTGTGGGTCAGGGTGGTGGCAGCAGTGCCATTCCATGGGGGCTCAGCCCTCCTGCAGTGCCAGCTGTGCTTCTGCTGGAGCAGGATCCTGGACAAGGCTGGAGTTTTCCTCTGGAGCTCCAGGGCTGCTGGAGATGGGCCTGGGCTTCCTCTGGGAATGCAGTGGGGCAGAAAGCTGCTCCTCTGGGAATGCAGTGGGGCAGAAAGCTGCTCCTCTGGGAATGCAGTGGGGCAGAAAGCTGCTCCTCTGGGAATGCAGTGGGCAAAGGCTGCTGTGGTGTTCCCAAGGTCAGATTGTATCCAGGTAGGAATTCTTGGCTCCTCCCCTGGGTGGAGCATCTCCCCATGGGATGATGGAATTTTCTCAGCCATGCAGGGACACTCACTGGCCATGGACAGAAGATAATTAATAATTAATGGCCCATGAACAGAAGAGATCTCCTGGAGGGAGGATTGGCTGTGGGAAAGATAAAGAAAAAACTTCCCAATGAACAGCAGAGAACTGCCCCAGCTCTGACAGGTGGGGAATAGAACACACACCCCAGACACATCTTGCATTTCTAACCCAAGACAATTAGTTAAATGATAGAATCATGGAATATTTTGTGTTGGAAAGGACCTGTAAAGCTCAGCTAGTGAAACCTCCCTGCAATGAGCAGGGACATCCTCAGCCAGAGCAGGTTGCTCAGAGCCCCTTCCAACCTGGCCTTGAGTGCTTCCAGGGATGGGGAATCCCCCACTTCTCTGGGTAACCTGTGCCAGTGTTTCATCACCCTCAGTGTAAAAAATCAATTTCCTGTATCTGGTCTGAATCTACCCTCTTTTAATTTGAAACCATTGCCCCTTGTTCTGTTGCTCCAGACCCTACCAAAACACCTGTTCCCATCTTTTCTATAAGGTCCCTGTAACTACTAAAATAATCCAGAGAACTCCATCTGGACATGGATCATGAAATAGTCTGGCATAAAAATCAACCGTGTGCAGTTCCTTTGAATGGTCTGTTTGTTTGTTGCCAAACTCAGAATCCCAGTTCTGTTGATCAAAGACAATTCCTAGTAGCTCGAAACTTCAATCTGTACGAGCCCAGAACTAAACAAACTTTGAATTACACAATTCAATATAAACCAACATTAAAATTTTTGCTGCTTTTGGCTTGTTTTCCAGTGTGGAATCCGCTCATGAATATTGTCACTAAAATTCGTTTTGCTTGAATGTTCATGTTCATTAAACCTATTCACAGGAGTGCAGTAGTCAAAATGACATTGCTTTAAATTCAGAGTATTTACAGGAAATGATTATGACATTTTCCCACCTCATTTCAGTTGAGAATGCCTGGTGTGGTTTTTTAGTTATGTTTATTTTTCAAACAGGCCTTTTAGGCGTAAGGCATGACTTCTGAAAAGCTGAAAAAGATACTTTTTGAACTTTAAATGCCTAGGATGTTGTGTTTTCAGGTTTTTTTAATTGTTTATTTGGGGGCTTTTTGGGGGGTGGTAGACACTGACAAGGTACCATTTCATCATGTAGTATTGTTTCATTTATTGTTGCAGTGAAGAAATGGGTTCATAACCTGTACTTAAGTGTTGCAAAGAGCCAAGAAGGGCTCTGTACATACCTGGGAAAGCTGTGAAAATTTAGCAAGTAAGTCTCCCTCTGGGCTCACTAAATGCCACCAGCTGGTGGAAGAAATACGTTTAGTGATGATGAATAATGCAAATGTTCGTGGGTCAGTGGCAGGTATGGAGAGAGTTTGCGGCAGGGTGATGTGCTCTGGGACTGCTCAGCGAGTTCAGGACTCTCTGGTTTCCTTGTTTCAAACTAAACTCTGATCCTGCTCTGAATTTCTGAGTGGTTGCTGATGTCACGTTCAGAGATTTGGTGGCGGCGACGGCGCCAGGAACTCGAGCTGAGTGGAACGGAGTTGTGCTAGCAAGTGTCCAGTTAAATCTGCCCAAACCCTACATGACAGGAAAATGTCTATGAACTGGGGGAACTAGGACAGAAAAGGCCCTGAAGGAGTTGCTGAGAATGGGTGAAATAAATTGTGCTGTTTTTGGTTTTTTTTTTCACATTACCAGTAAAAATGAGGAAGACGGGCCAAGCCTGAACTCCAGAGTGACGCTTAAAAACAAGAGGTACTTTAAAAATAATCTTTTAAAGAAAAATCAAAATATGGTAAAAGAAAAAAATACTTTGGATTTTTTCTTGCTATTTATATTTTCTTGCTATCACCTAAATCCTGCTCTGAAGGTAAGAATAACATGTGTTCTCACTTTTCTACATGGGAGTCTTGAGATTTCTACTTCTGGAAAAATTTGTTAAATTTTTACACTGTCTGAGAATACTTCTCTGGACGAATTCAAAATCAAGAATTGCATTCAGGAACTGAGCTAAAGAGACATATTCTGACTTTAAATGGTGATCTACATGTATAGATTTTTGTGTCTCTCTAATCTGGTCCCAAAAGTAAATTTCATAATTTCTATCTTTTTTAATTCCAACTTTTATTTCTGCCAACCAATTTATGATCTCAAAATTATTCTTGATACATGCCAGGGAATCTAAGCAAAATAGACTTAGTAATTATAGTGCAAAGCAGGGGCATGTGAGCTAATAAGCACAAAAAAAGTGCATAAGAAGAGAGGATGTTTTTAGAGACACATTATTCTGAGTATTAGTTTAGGAAATCTCCTGACAGACAAGCTGCAGGTCAGGAAGGGGTGTGTCCATTGGACCTGCAGAGCAGTCAGCTGTACAGTGTTTCAAACTGACATTTTTCAAAGCCCCTCCATGACAAGACATGTCCATATTTTCATTCCCTGTATGCTTCATATTATGCTGTGCCCAATCTCTGAAAGTGAATAGAAAATAAGACATTCACAGGAGACTCCAGATTAGAGAGAGTCCCTTCCAAACAAACACAGTGAACTCTAGGCATGACACATATGTAAGAAATGGGTTTTGTGGCCTGTATGCTCTCTCTGGGGTCAGCACTATCACATTTGAAAGTCAGTGTATCAGATGAAATGGTCCTGGTGCCAGTTGATGATTAATAATAAAGCAGATGCACTATGCTGCCTGGAAAGGATATAAACAAGTTAAGCTGTCATGAATAATTGATAACCATTTCTTTAATTCTTCTTTAGAAGTCAGCTTGTTGTTTAGCAGTGCTACCATTGTTATACTCAATCCATTCTCCAAGCTTTGTCATATCTCCAAAATTAATTATCTCCATCCAGGAAAAGGTCACGCGTTTCTGTGCACAGTGTACAGCATTCCACAGTGCTGTACCAAGTGGATTTGATCTGTTCCCTTTGACCTGTCAGGGCTCAGTGCATGCTGAATTTGTATGGTTTGAAATGTGAGCTTCTGCTGAAAACATTTCAGTCTTGTCAGAAAGATATGCAACTTACAGAGTGCTTTCTGAGGAAAAAAGCTAAACACTTGTCTTAGGAGAGAGGCTGGAAAGGACCGAATCCATTCAGCAATAGATAATATGTGGTAAAATTTTCCATCTCAAGCCCCCAGTTGGCCAGACAATCAGAAACTGTTTCTGTTTAAAATAGAAATTCAGTGCCACCATTGTGGCCTTTTACTGGGTTATAGGGAAAAAAAAAAAAAGAAAGAAAAGCTGTTCTGCCCTGCAAGCTATCCAACCTGGCTCTGTTTGTTTCCCTGAGTAGATAGGGCATGACTAACTCGTCCATATGTTCAAACATAAAATTCCTGCTGTGATTCTCTGCAGCAGAGGACAAGCAGCATCTGTACGTGGGGGAGATATCTTTTCTGCTCTTGAATCAGCCTAGTCCTCCAGTGGACATATTTATTCCTGACACTTGGGAGCCTGCACATTGCTGCATCTTTCAGGCCTGCTGGTATAACAGTGAAATATCATTCCCTTTTCTGCACAGGACACACGAGCATCACACCCAAACATTCTGCCACATCCTCACCGTGTACCCTGTGCACCCCTGCCCCTGGCAGAAGGACTGTACAGTCCCTGTGGAATTGTCACTGTCATTGTCCTGGGCCCAGGAACACAGCTGGGCTGATGTGGAGAATAGTCCCAGGTAAGCAATCCCTGCAGTCGTGCTCTGCTGCCATGGCAGAGTTAGCAGAGAGTCTGTGTGTGACAGTGTTAAAACGTGAATTTTGGGCTGTGCTGGTGTTAGAGCATGAATTATGGTCTGTGTTAGTGCTAACACGTGTAGAGTGTTCTGTATATTCTAATACGCGTGAAAATATTACATATATTCTTTTAGATCCTCTGAAAAAATGATCTCTGTGTGTCTGCCTGAGAGATGATTTAAAAAGATGTCACTGCCTCACATGGCATAAAAGTGACACATCAGATTTGGCCACTAGCTTATTTTTTGTGACTTTCTTCCTGGCCTTCAGTACAGTCTGGTTGCTGGTCCTTCAAACTCCAAAGTGCATCAGTGATTTTCTAATGCCACACCGAATGAAATGGTGCAGGATGTAGGAAGAAATCCTGTGGGATGTTTCTGCAGAGATTTTACAGGAGGAGAGCTCAGTCTTTAATTCTAGGCCTCATGTTTTCCTTTTCCTGGAAATGCCTCCTAAGGAAATATTACAATTTCCTCCATGTTTGGCACGTGCCAGGCATTAGAAGGCATAGACAGCTTTGTAAACAATCTGAATTTTATCCTTTTGCCACATGTACTGCCCTTGGCTCCTAAGGGGCATTGTTGCCACATAGCTGAGGATGTGCCACGGCCTGTTAATTATAGATTAGGCTCTCAGCCTGCCTGCTCCTGCCTCCATGCAGGGCTACATATTTCCTGTTGGTATACGTTTCACGTGGCTCCTTATTAAACCTTTACAATAAAAATATGCTCGTCCAGAGTCTCACAAACAGAGAAAAAAAATTAAGAGAGTGAAAGGTGAATTATAAGAAAGCAATGCAAGGAGACCTGGTAGCCCAGATAATGCATCTGTAGCCCTACTGAGTAACAGGCCCAAAGCTGCAAGCACACTGCTTTTTGTGGAACAAGCAGATGCTGCCACTGGAAAATGTCTCAGTTTGACATCTATGGCCAGATGGTCAAACCTGTGCCCTCTGTATATTGTAATGCATGCAGAGAGTTCTGCCAAGTGTAAAAAAAATAGGAATGTGATCCAGGCACTGTCAGCAGTTAAACAGGATTACAGCAAATTCTTGCATATACAGCCAAGGGACATCAAGACTTTAGTGATGGTTTATGCTGCAGGTGTGCCCCAGTTGTGAGATCTAAGCTTTGGCCCAGCAAGGTCCTGCCCCTCAGCAGCTGTTTCAGTTTAGGATGGGCAGGTACTTGTCCCAGGAGGGAGGTAAGAGGCCCTGGACCTCTGGTGTTGTGGCTTCTCAGTTGCTACTGCTCATGGATTTTGTTGTTCCTCTTCTGTCCTGCTCTAATGTACAAAAAGATTGAAAAAATCCACAAATTAAGTTAGCCTGACTTTGAAATGGAAGCAGGAACAGTTTTTGAGAGCACACAGGGACAGGAACTGAGAGCCCTGCCTCCTAAAACCCATCCATTGCATAGAAAAATGGACTTGTGTTGTGTTTATTGTGCTGGCTCTCCGCTGTTGTGAGGCCATTCAGTGCATCTGCCCAGGTGGGCTGGGAGTTAGGGCACAAGCACAGTCCCAAATCCAGGCTAAATAAGAATGTGGATAACTGCAGTTATTTTATATGGGGATATGCACACCCATGGGCTGTCTTGAACCATTTGTGACAACAATTAGGGGCTGGTATGGCATGGGAAGGGAGAGCTCTTGGCTAACCCTGGTGGATCAGTAATTACAGATCCTACGGAGTGCTTCGTGACGTGGAACGTGCCTCCAGCTGCATGGTCTGCTAAAAGTGAACTCTGGATAATTTCTCTCTTCTTGAAGCTGGCATCGACTAAAATGAGCTGAAACCCATTTTCCTTTCTCCCTCTAAACATTGCCTGGTTTCTTGGCATTAATAAGCAGTTGTGTTTTTCACAGTTGCTGCATTTCAGTCACAAACATGGAAGGTGAAATACACCTTGGGTGAAAGATGCCACAGACCACTGAGTGCTATAATGGGACTTGTTTCCATCGTAGCTATTTGGAATGCAATTGTACACCGGAGAGTCTTTTTTACCTACCTAATTACCTAGTTTTTCTGTCTACAACCAGGCTAATAAACTTCAAAAGCCATGAAAAGATTTTACAGTGCTAGTGGTACAAACAGAACATATGCCTTTATTCTTACTGCTCCAAAGCTTCACAAGCTGTGCTATCCCAATTACCTATTTTCAATGAGCATCATCCCATGAGAAATTTCCAATCCTCTGTAATCAAACTGAATATAGACAAAATGGAAAAATACACGTGGAAAAATCAGTTTGCCCAGCAGGACTTTTGCACAGACTAATCCTTAGAAAGGAATTTCAATCTACTCCAAAACACCTAGGGTGACTCCTCTGGGTAGCAAGTGCCAATTTATGCTCAGAGAAGCACACAAGTAAATGATTAGTGTGATGTACTTCTACTCTGTGCAGCAGTAACCTTGATGCTGTGGAATAGCTGTAAACTCCCCTTTTGTCTCCAGATTGTGACATATGTGGGCTGGCTACTGCAGTGCTCCTTTTGCTTGTATCAGGTGAGATTCACTTTGAGAAGCACTGGGAGTGGGGTGGGGGGGAAAGTTCTGCAGCCTCAGAGATGAGGACAGAGTCAAGCACGACATGAATTCTGGCTTCAGCAGAGCATTGCAGTTTTCAGGAGTTAATTGGGGATCAGTTATTCAGGAAATACGGTTCCTTATCATGAATTTATGTGCACAGTGATGGATGTCTGGTTTGAGCAGTTCACATGAGCACGGAAAAAATGCCACAAAGTGGTTTAATACAGAACAGCATGCAGACAATGCGTGCTGGATCTAGAGCCTTAGGGTAAGCAATCGTTGCATGGAATTGTATTTTTAAGTAAAGAACTGCCTAAAGTTTGCAAATATTCCCATCTGGCACCTCTTTCAGTTTTATTTTTCCTTTTGGCTCGAGTTCAACAGTTTTAGGTGGTGCAGTGTGCTCAGGAGGCTTTAATATCCATGGTGCTTCCCTGCTCAGCTTCCCCCAGTCCTTCAGTGTCTTGAGAGCCAACTCAGAGAGCTTGTGCAGACTTGCTGAGGTTTGCATCATTCCCTTGCTTTTGTATTCAAATACAGGGCTCATGAGAATGATGCATCTAGAAGCAGACTGGGAGAGAGGGTTGATGGCTGCAGACTATACAATTATGCCAGTGTACTGGCATTGTAAAAATATGTTTATCCAAACACAGCAAGTTTTCTGAATAGCATCCAATATAGAATGGTCCTTCAATTGAATTTTAAAAGCCTCTTTTTGAGATTTGTGCTTACCTATTTTGGAATGTCCTGATGCTTCACGTGTTCTGATTTCCTTTTTCTTCCCTTTCATAGCTGCTTGTAATATTAACTCTATGCTCATAAATAAAAAAAAAAAAAACAGCTCTCTTGCCTGAAGGAAGTTTATTGTGTTTTTGTAAAAGATTGGTTCAGGGAGTTGAATTCCACTGGACCACACACGCTTGCAGGAGGAGTCATAAATTTTGCAATTGCAAGCATGGTTAAATCTTTTATTTATAAGTTGGTGTACCTTTTATTCTGTCAGAAAAGAGTGAGGAGAAAGTACTTCTGGTTCATCTGTCTTAAGACAGATGACTATAGTTTACAATTTTCAAACAGTTTGTTGGAATCTCAAACATCAGCGTGAGCTCCTGGGTACTTAGAGAGGCAAATGGAAGACCTGCCTTGCTATAAATAGAAGGCAAACATGTTTTGGCAAACTAATTTTAAAAGAACTTTCATTGTATGCAAAATATTGTGGAGAAAATACAGATTTTGAAGGTCTATCTAATTACGGCTGGCGAACAGAGGGAGCTGGACAGATTGTGGCTTTTAATTCTCAGCACTGCCCACGGGGCTGAGGAAGCTCGGTTCTCCCAGAACTGATTATAATCCATCTGACGTAGCGCTGCCGTCCCAGAGATTTCTGAAATATGGGAATTCTGCAGTACAGCAGCAACAAAAAAGGCTAAATCTGCACACAGATCCATGTTCTGTGGCTTTTGGGCTCTGTCTGCTTGGCCCATGTGCACGTATGTGCATGCGCGCTAATAATTCAGAATTGAGCTTTGTGTCTTTGAAAGCCTCACTTCTTGTTTTTTGGTTTTTTTTCCCAGCTGCATCCCTTGATGTAATAAAAGGTATCGTGTCTCCCAATAAATCTTGCCTGGCTTATATCCTCAGGCTATTGTAACTACAGCAGTGTTAGCTAATTTGCCAGTTTTTGCACGTGTATTTCAGCCAGGCTGTGGAGAAATATAAAATATTTGATGCATTATGTGATTCACTACATGTTAGTATTTAGATTATTTTTAGTCTGGCTTCTGTAAAGAGTTGGTAGCCAGGACAAAGTAGGAATAGCTGGGGAAGCTGTAGAGGTGATGAGTAGCAGGGCCACTTATTTATATCTCAGCAAAAAAATGTGCACTTTTGCAATTACATTTTACATTCTGCTCATGAAACAACCAAATTTAAAAAAAGCTGTCTCTTCACAGCTTTCTGCATTGAGTAGCTTTCAAATTATTAATTAATAGAATAGGAAATGTTTCTGGAAGACTTAATCTGAATAATAAATAAGCAGAATAATTTACTACTCAGCCTGTGCTAAACACATACTCAACAATTCCAGTTCAAAGCTATGTTCAGTGGAAGTTGTATGTGAAGTTTTGGCAATAAAAATTACCAGCAGGAAATTCAAAAGGCATTGAGTAGCTCCATTTTTGTATTACATAAAATGTGTTGTTCTACTAATTGTCTTCCTGGTGAAATAACATGGAAGTCCACCCAGGTATTAGGCAT
This sequence comes from Vidua macroura, assembly GCF_024509145.1. Classification (NCBI taxonomy): domain Eukaryota; kingdom Metazoa; phylum Chordata; class Aves; order Passeriformes; family Viduidae; genus Vidua; species Vidua macroura. The sequence continues at coordinate 60,040,171 of NC_071576.1, forward strand.
GATTTAATTCTTTGCTTTCATTTATCACAATATTTATAATATCAGTTCTTTATTGGCTGAAGTGAGCCAGGAAGAATAGCTGCTTTCTTCTCTTGCTTTTTAAAATGTTACCACAAATCTCCAAACTCTTTTATCTTTTCTTCCAATGTTCAGGGAATGCCACTGATAAATCAGAGTAGAGTATCCATTATGGGATGTATCTGGATGATCATTTACCTCTCAGATGTCCTTCAAACTAATTTGGGCTAAAATAAACACTAGAATTTTCTGTCCTGAGTGCTTCAGCCATGATTTCTCACTGACTAACTCAAATGATTATTTTGTCATTTGGCTTCTCCAAGTCAGGAGGATAAAAAATGAGCACTGTCAATTGAAAGCACTCTAAATAGCTTAGCAGCCATTTCCTTAGGCAGTACCTTTTACTCTTCATTTTGTCTCAATTCCAAATATGACCTTATCTTTATCATTTGTTGACTACTTTCTCAGATTTGCAGCCTCACAAGATGAAGGTGCCTTCCTGTACCCAGGACAGCTCCCACAAAGCTGCCTAAAATGGTATTTTGGAAATGCATCACTATAAATCATTAAATATTTCCACCGGGGGGGGGGAACACATAACCACCCATTAGGGGAGTGGTGCTTTTCAGTGCCTGGCCTGGAAAAAAAAGGAGTGTATTGATGCTGCTGAGTGAAGCACTGATCTTTGGTTTTTGTTCTTCTCACTGTTGTAGGTACAAACACAACCCATTCCTTGAGAAGCTGAAGGCATAAGAATGTTCTCAGGGGTAATTAGTACCAGAAAATATTGTTTTCTCAGACTCTCATGTGGTGTTTAATAACCACAGTAGGCTGTACATAAATGCACCCTGTGATTGTCATTTATAGCCAGGGACCTCAAAATATTTCATGGATGTTAATTGTGAACCATATCCAGTAACATGTATAGGAGAAGAAAATTTATTTTAGTTTCATCTTTCTCTGAGTTTGAAAGTCCTTTTTTTTTTTTTTTTCACAAGCATCTGGAGGTATTAGGACCAACTTTAGTGACTGGGATATTTATTAAATTCACTTTTAATTTGAAAATTAGAACCCAATACTTAACCCTCAAATCCCATTTCATAAACTAGAATATAAAAACTGGATTCCCAATTCGAGGTGATTTGTCAAAGATGACAGAGTTTAAATAAATCCACAAAATTTTACAATTTAATGTTCTATTCTTGCTTATTTATTTATCCTTTATCCTTTCTTGGTAAAAAACCCAAGCATTTAAGTGTCCCTGTAGAAATGCTTCAAAATTGCAGGAATTAGAGCTGCAGCTTAGAGATATAAACTGCTTTTGAGAGAGTGAAAGTCTTCTGGAAGCTGTCCTGAGCAAGCTGGTCCTGCTGTGAGCTGCACTGACTCTTTTTGGACACTTGCACTGCACGAGCTCGGCGTTCTCTCAGCCCGTGTGGTTCCCATGCTGAGCCCCAGAACCTGCTGGAAACCTTGGGGATGCACCGGACACAAGTGGCTTCTGTTTGGCTGGAAGTTGTGAGCTACACTGGCAGAATTTTGGGGGAATTGCCCTGTGTGGGCACACAGGGTCATCCAAGGCACATCCAAAGTGTTTTTACTGATGGGCTGTGAGAGCTCGGTGTGCTTTCTCTGCAGAAGAATAACAGAAATGGCATGGCTGGCTGAAGGAAAAGGAATCAGGATAGCAGAGACAGAGAATCCTTAACAGAGGGCTGGGGTTAGCCAAGCTTGAAGAATGTGTTTTTTTTTTTTTTGTTTGTTCCTTGTGGTTTGAGGGAGCAGGTAATGCCAGCTCTGAAAAGGCAAAATTGAATGTGGGGGGATGTTTTGTTAAAGGTGACATTGATTTACACATGCAAAAAAGGACAGAACTGGTTTCCTGCACCAAGGCCAGGAAGGTATTTTTCTGGAAATCCCCTAAAACCCCCACTGAGTGCAGGACCAACATTATCTGCACCATTCCCAGCCTTTATGACCTGTACACTCCATTAGAGAGGTAAGTGATTGCTTCTGTGTATGACCAGATGTTTGATTTGAAGACCATTAATCAAGGTTCCCAAGGCAAAAGAAACATTAAGCAATTAATTAAGATACAATACTAGACTTGTAAGAGAGTTCTGACTGCACTAATTAATCAAACCACGTAGGAGGATTTTGTTTAAGGAGCTCTGAAGCACTTTCTGATATACTTCAGAGAAAGGAGCTGGAAGTATTGCAGAGGAGAGCTGAACTATTCAATACACCCATCTTGTACTCATATCTGCTGCCAGTATGATGGATTTTGTGTTTTAAAGTCATGGTGAAATCAAGATTTATTTTTTTGTAGTCACAAAAGACTTTGTAACAAGCTGCACTTCGGTGAGACAAGAGAAGCCCACCTTTCCCTCTGCTGAAGCAGAAGAAAACAGCTTTGAATTTTAAAGGTGAAGCCAGGCTACTGTTTTAAGCATTAATTGTGGGGAAATATGTAAAGAATATACAGTTAGGAAAAGCTACATCATGATCATGCTCATAATTTTTAATGTTTAATGCAACAGCATCTAGGATCCATGGTTTGAGGGCCCTCTCTTGGGGACACTGTACACTTCTTGATGAATGAAATGTTCCTGTGTCACTAGCAGAATTTTAAAACTGCAGAAGATTTCTTCATGTTTTCTCATGATGGGCACAGGCAGACTCTTCAAAGGCCAAAGTGAGAGGTCCTTCAGATTTGTATAAACAGGATAGCAACTTTCATTTGGCACTGGAGGCAACAAGGACTGGTCTATTAGCTGATTCTCATTTGGAAGCTTTTCAAATAAGCTCTAATTTTAGAACTCCTGTTTCTTGGTCTGTTGTATGAAGGTCCTGGACAAGGACCTCTAGTGGTCAGTCATGCAGGAAATAAAGTAATGGGAATTAGATCTGATGGTTCCAAGACTGTATTTAAGAAATGTAACCATTACATATGGAAATACGTGAGGAAATACCTCTCTTGACACATTAGCAACTATAGGAAAATCAATGAAATATTGGTGTAAATTTTCAGACTAACAGTTAGTAAGTGAATGGATGCATTTGGTTCCTTGGTTATTGGAATGTATTTTGGTTGGTGTGTCAAGAGACTTCCACAAACTGACTTGACTTTTTGGGATAGGTATTTGTTGAAGAATATGTCTATGTAGAAGGCAGAGAAAAAGTTCATTAATCAAAAAGATGTGTAGCACTTGGAATTGAAAATTGAGAGCCTGCAGTTATTAAAAATTAAGAAGTACAAAGTTTGAATGTCCTGGAAGATCTTTGACAACTGAGGCAGCAAAATGGGTGGGGTTTTGCCGGGCTGAGGCAGGAAGTGAGTTGTGTGGTGTCGCCCTGATTATCAAGAGTTTTCTAAAGCCTTCTGAGTTTACATTCTTGTAGAGAACTTTCCCACACAACTTTCTGTAAATAACCTGTTGTTTTGCAATCTTTCATAGAGGCGGAGAAATTTGATGTACAGGTAGTTTGTCCAGTGTAGTTGGAGAGGTGGCACGTTCACCCTCCAATCCACTGGCATCTTTTGAGAACTATAAAAGATTGGAGTCAGAAAAAATAAATTAGTCTCTTCATCGTGACCAAGGATGTGGTGCGTCGTTTTTCCTTGTGTCATCTGGTGACAGTGTGGGGTTTGTGCCATGGACTGTGGCTGTCAGCCAGGGGGAGATTTGCAAACTCAATCAAGGTTGAACCAACACCAGCCAGGACCAGCAGGCAAGTGGTGGCTGTAGCAGAATTTCTCCAAACCAGGTGAGCATGAGAATAAAATGTCTTTACAATGGTTAAGAGCAAGATGAAATAAAGGAACATGACTGGGGGGCTGGCTTGGCTATCAGCTTGGGAAAGCAGGCAGATGTATGTTTCCATGGAAACCAAAAATGACAGATTTGTTTAAACGGTTGCTTCAGGGCCAGAGTCTTCCCTCAGTGCCCAGAGAGGGCTCACTGGCAGTGGATGGAACAGACAGGTGCCAAAGTGATGAAATCATCACTGGTAATGAAACCATTAATTGGGAGGGAAATCGTGCAGGGGAAGCCGATGCATTTTGGAGAAATAAACAAGCAATGCTCATCCATCTCTGCCAGCCTGTCTTTTAGAACTTTGCTAACTGGTCTAATAAAAGATATTACCTCTGTCCACAAAGTTTATCTTTTTGCCATTGATAAATTATCACGGACCAAACATTGCCATTAAAAAACAAAGGTGACTGTTTTGTTTTAGCTGTTATTTATAACACCCCTTTTTTTTCCCCTGAGACCTCTAGATCTCTTAGGAAAACTTTGGACACCAATATTCATGAACCAACTCAAACTGTGACATGGCTATAGGAGGGCTGTTATAGTTAGGGTATGATTTAAAAAAAAAAAGAAAAACAAACAATATTTTTTATGCAGAAAGAGGTCATGCTACCCTTATTCTCTTTAATATTTAATGGTTTCAGGTTTCCAGTCTCCAGCAATTTTTTGTCCCTTAAATCACACCATCTCAGAGAAATGTTGTACGAGACTGATAGCTGAGAGGGCAGATCATTTTGTGATCATTGTTCAAATTAAATAATGTTGGGGTTTTTTATCACCTATTCCTGCAGTATTTCAGACTTAGAAACATGATAGTGCCACATTTGAAGAAGGATTAGGGCATATCCCAAAATATGAAAGTCTGAAATGAGGGAAGATTGCATCAGGATATGGTTGGGAAGGTTATTTTCATCATAGCAGACCTACATGTCTATACAGCTTACCCCAATTAGTATTTATAAGTTGATTTTTTTAAAGGTCATGCATGTTGCATTCTCCTGAAGTTAAATCTAGATAGCATGTATTGGATGGAGCTACAGTGCTCATTATTTCATGCTGTGTTGTTCAATTTTTTATATTTTTAATTTAAAATCTGTGTCACTGAAGTACATTAGTTCTACTCCAGAATATTTATCAGGCTAAATGGGCAATATTGTTTTATTTTTACACTTCAAAAAAAAAAATTCTACATTTTTTTTGATAAAATAAAAGCAATTCCTTGTAGCCTATCTTCAGTAGATATTTATTTCTTTGAAGTGCATGCTATCAAGGAATTATTGTGAATATTTCTCTTTCTGGGTAAAAGGTGGGTGTCGCCCTGATTTTTTAAGATTTTCTAAAGCCTTCTGAGTTTACATTCTTGTAGCAAACTTTCTCACACAACTTTCTGTAAATAACCTATTTTGCACTCCTTCATAGGGAGAGAGAAATGTGCTGCCACAGGTGGGACCTGAAGGGGAGGAGAAAGAAAACAGGGAAAATCAAATCTGGACTCGGCAAAGTTTGCAGCAAAACTTTCAGTCACGTGATTGGGACCAAAAATTTCATGAAAGGTTCTAGGAACATTATTAATAACTGAATATTATGCCTTTTCATACTGTTTCTATGCAAAATCTGCTGTACCACCTTGATTCCTCTTGTCTTTGATACTACAATGATTTATGCAACACAGTTGACTTTATATTCTTGCACAGTCAAGTTGAATTAATTGATTTTGCTTATAAGATTAGTAAGCTTTTCCCTCTTACCATTGCAACATGAAATATTTGTGGCTTTTAAGTGTACTCAGCCAATACAAAATCTACATAAAACCAAAAAAAAAATTCTGGTACGTGAAAAAATTATTTGGTATAAAAGTTTTGTGAATTTCAGCACGAACATAAAAAAAATAAAAATCTGTTTTATGATTAAAGATTGAGATGATTAAGCCAGAACTACTCTCCTGCTATTTAAAAATCCTCTTTCAGTAAGCCTCTTCCATCCTTCTCCAGATATTTTTGCGTGGCTCTTTTAGGAGCCCTCACTTCTGTATTAATGGAGATGTAATTTAGCTATATGAAGTTTCTTTCCTTTCATTTTCTGTGATGGCACCATTGGGACAATTTGTTAGCTGTCTTTTGTTATTTTGCATCCCTTCTCAGCTTTGATGTAAATGAGTGCAGCAGCTGCCACTCATGTTGGTCCTTCCAGAGCGTGGGGCATGTCGAGATTCCAGCACTGGGCTCAGAGAGTGCTGGGAGCCTGGGATGTGAACAGCACAAATCCCAGTTTTCTCTGGAGCCCTTCTCCAGGAGCAATCCTATCAGTCAAATCACCACCAGCACACTGACATGTCGAGCAAGACAGCAAATAAATCTCAAATCTCTTCCCTTGTCTCCAGCTGTGAGCTCCACACAGCAGGCACAGCCTTGCCAGCAGGCTGCAGGAGACAGGGGGAAACCATCAGCCCAAGGAATTTGCATTTCAATCCCAGTTTGCACACTGGCTTTCTTATGATTTTGGCACACCAGTCCATTCTGACCTCTCAGCACCTTTCAGAAATCCCTGCGTGCACCACAGGCAGATTCCAGAGCAGGAAACGCATCGGGGCCTCGGCTGGGAAAGGCACGTGCTTTATGGCAGATCTCTTTTAGCCTCTGACATCCAGTGCTGACGAGTTATTTTGGGGCAAATGAGGCTTCACTTGGCTCAGTCTGCTGGTTCTGTTGTTTGGCTCTTTATCCCAGTGACTTCCAGCTGATCTTTTCCCGAGGGTGAGCAGAAGTCCCCTCTGCTCTCTGCTGGAGCAGAGCGCTGGGCTCTGCCTTCCAAGGGCACTTCAGTGCGTGCAGGAAACTTCCCGAGGTGAGGAAATTCTCCAGTCACTCCCAGCATCTGTCACTGCACAGAAAGGAAGCAGTGATAGCCTATGATTTGTCACAAGACAAGAAATAACCTTTGAATATTGTCTCATTAGGTACAGGCTTGTTGTTATGGTAATATTATCATCCCAGTTGATGCAGAAAAATGAATAGGGTCGCAGAGCAGTAATTAGAAGACATGTCAGAATGAAAGAATTGGGTAAGAAATAGCCTTTCAGGAAGAGGTTGTTGGCAGGTTTCCCGGGAAGCTTCTGACACAGAGTTGCCTGATCCACCCAACTCCTTGATGCAGTCCACACAGCACAGCAATAATGTGTAATAATAATAATAATAATAAATAAAATAAATATATAAAATTTTCTTTAAAATGATAATACATTTTATATAAAATTTTATTTTATTTTGGTTTATTAATTTATAAATAAATAAATAAAATAAAAGTAAAACTATTAATTAAAAAAATGGCCTGCTTTCTGAAGGAGGATCTTGGTATCAGGACCATTCACTAAATCCTGAATGCACCACTTTCAGCTAGGAGATTCTTTTCTCTACCTGTCCCATTTAGGAACAGGTAGACTTTATCCTGCAGGCTCTTGGGGCTCCAATTATGATACAGAAACCTTTCAAAGTGTTCAGAGTTTGTGAATGAGGTGATCATACTGTGTGCATTCAGTGTTTAATACATGCAGAAAGATGGTTGCAGAAGGGAAGAGTTTGAAGTTGGTGCTTTTGAAAAGCTCAACAGAAGGCATTGAAAAGCAAAAAATAGTTTCTAAAGAGATGGAAGATTAGGGTTGTTAGCATGGGAAAAATCCTTTGCTGTGCTAAGAAGAGCTTTGTTAAATGAAGTGATTTTTTAACCTCATTTAATGAGCAAAGAGTGTTTAATTAAAACAAACAACAAGATGTAATTGTTGAGAGTAAAATTTATCTGGGAGTTAAATAATATCAGTGGGCTGAAATTTGCTGGATGGTCTTGCTCCAGCCCATTGATGAACTGATTTATCTGCTGTTGCAAGAGGCTGTCATGGAATCAGATCTAAGAGTTGTGTGAGAGTTTGGAGATCCTTACAGGTACTTGTTTCAAAGGCAGAGGTGAAGAAGCATTTCATGGTTGTGAGGATATCTCATAAAGCTCAGTGCATTAGTTTTGAAAGTCTGCAGCTGGATCCTGGTTAGGTTTGTAGGTAGCTAAAATTAAGAAGCAGCATCCTGTTCTCTTCCTGTCCCATTCAGCCTTTCTTCCTTAGAGCAGGCACAAGCAGCATTCACAGCTTTCACAGAGGAATAAATGCTGCCTCAAATATTTTCCTGACCTTCAGTGAACAAGGAAAATGTTTCTACAGTTTAAAACCAGGCTTAGGACTTTCTTCTTAGGCTAAAAGAGCTTCATGCCTTGTCTTTCATGCCATTCAAAAGACACAATGGTTTGCACCAACAGAACTGGTAGAGCAATTTTGGTGCTCTTAAAAATACCTTCACAAAACTCTTATGTGAGGAATCCAAGTAGGAGAACTTCTGTGTTGCCACTGTCCCTTTTCCAAGCCTTCCTCATGACACAGGATGTTTAAAATGAAACTTTTAGGCCCCTGGAGTCCCAAACTGACTGAGTCATTGGCTGCTGTGCAACTTCTATTTCAATTAGCAGTGCTTAAATATGTACAGAACACCAGGTATTGGTGTGCAAGGTACAGGTATTTATCTACAAAGAACCATTTTTTTTCAGTTCAAGAGCACTCAGGATATATTGATTCTCAGAAATTACACAGTGCCAGGGCACTTCAGTGTTTATCAGAATATTATTTTCTTTATTGTCACACCTTTCAAAAGGTCTCCTACTCCCTTTTAGCCTGAGCTCACTGACATTTTCCCAAACAGGAGCTAGGCAAGATTCAGGCATCAGTGTTGGTCAGGAGCCTTCCCATCTGAACAGACCCTGGCTGGCAGGGAAGGGAGTTTATTAGTGTGACATGAGCCATTCCATGCCAGGTGGCCTGAGGGCCAACCAGCAGGCTTGTGCATATTAATTTATTAACATAACAAATACACACATAAAGGTTTTTTAAATTTCCTTCTTTTTCTTCTTCTTTTTTTTTTTTTTGTAAAATTAATTGTAATGAAATTCAGTTTCAAATTTTCATTAAAAAAAAATGTCAAGGCCTTCGGTTTCAAGGCCAAAGTTTCGGTTTCAAAGGCTTCAAAGTCTTTCAAAGGCTTCAAATGCCAAAGTTAAAAGTTCCAGCATTAATGCACAGCAGTTGTCTGTTCTTTGATGAAATCACTCAAAAATTCATTTGTGTGCAAATAAAAACTCATTTTCTCTGAAATGGTTTGGAAAAAGTTTTAGTGCTCAAAATTCTTCCTAAGTGTGGAAGTGCTTTAGCTCCCACAATCCTTCATGCTCATGATTTGTTGTATGGAACAAGGGTAAGAACAGAACTTTTCTATGATTTTCTGTGACATTGATCCTTAGTAAAATGACAAATTCAGAAAGATATGAAATGGTGAAAATAACAGACATGTTGCAGGGGGGGAGCAGAAAAGCCAGGTCTGCTGAAAGAACACGACAGGAGCGGAGGCTGCACGTGGTTAAAGCAATGTCTGTGAGGGGGAATGACTTTGAAAAGCCTGGAATTCTGCATGCCCTGCTCAGGATGCCCAGGGATGGAGTCCCTGCAATTGGCACGTGCTGGTGATTGATGCTGCTGAGTCGTGGCTTGGGGCCCAGCAGCAGCATGTACACAAGCATGTGCAGACACCCAGGTCCTGCAAACCGACCCTGCTTTTGGGCAGCCAGGGTGAAACGTCCCTGTCTGCCCAAAAAATGCTCTTATCTGTCAGGCAGGGGCTGACAGAAAGATGTGATGGGTTAGGTGAGGTGAAACTCATTAATTTACATCTTTTATTACAACAGCCAGTGAGTCCCTTTGCTCCTAGAATTTGAGGATCTTTAGTGAGCCAGATCCTAGAGTGTGGCAGAACCTCCCTCTCCAGGGAGCAGAGCAGAGTCCTAAATATAGCTGAGTCTGGAAAGTGTTTGGATGTCACTGGGGTAGGGAATGTTTTATGAGGTTTCCATGTATAAATAAAAGATGAATGCAATTAGTCCTCACCATAGGATATTTCCTTCTATGTGACCCATATTTATTTTTTCCATGGCTTTCAGCAGGAGATGTGCCATCAAATGCCTTTTGAATATCAAAAGGTTTGAACGAGCTGCCATAAGCAGCCCCATAACCTTTTATAATCATCTTTGTGCAGAAAAAAAATTCCCTTTGAAATCCATACTGGCCATTCTCTTTCAGGTTATTACTTCAAATATGTTTTGTAACTCTCTCCTAATTAGTGATTAGGGATTTTTTGGTAAGCTGCAGATGAACAGTGCTATTTTGGTCCCTCCAGGTCAGGGCTGCAGGCACATTATAAACACTGTGGCATCATCTTTTGGACTCTCCACACTTTATTTGTGCCAGTGATGTTCTCATGGTGATTGCCACAGCCTCTGAATTCACCCTGGTTTGAATCTGGACCATCAGGTTAATTCAGAGCCTAAGATTTTCATGAAGCTCCTGGTGGCCAGATCTGCTCAATCCCTCCAGTGTCCACACCTCATTTTCTCCAAAACTAGAATAGGATCAGCAGAGTTTTTAACATTATTAAACTACTGATATAAATTCCTGCTTTTACTGCTGTTCCATCGTGAAATCAATGGCATTAATTAGAATTGCTTGGAGTGCAAGTGCAAGCCCCATGTTTTCTCCAGGAGGTAACAATTTGAATGAACACTGAAGGATAATGAGAGCAGTTTGGGGCATGTTCTTACAATTGTGCTCCTCTGTAACCAATCAGTTTTAGTAAAATGGTGCACCATCACCCTTCCAGAAGTTCCAAAAGCCCCACTAATGGTATTATGTGCACAAAGTAAAGGACAGCTGTTGGTACCAGCAGTGACACTGACTTCCCTGAAAAGAGCTGGCCTTCCCACTCAATTGCAGAGCTTTGAAATCCATCTTTCTCTGGAATTTCTCTCTCCTGATCCTAATTCCTTACTTGAAGCAATCATTGCCTGTTTCTGGTATTGCCATCTCTGAAGCCTTAAGTAATTATGAGTAAGAAACATAGAGGCAAGGGAGCATCATATTAAGGAATAATTTCTTTTCTCTGGATTTATATTCCCCTATAACAGATTGAAGACAGAAATAGCAAGTCAAAACTCAAGCTATCACATGAAAAATAAAGTGGGACATGAATGATTAAGATCCAAAATTCTAGATATTTCAGTGAAAGAAAGTTTGGATTGAGAGCTTTGAAGGAAAATGATGCTGGATACTGCTGACCCTAGGTGTGGATTTTGGAATGCCATTATTCAATTTTGCAGAGGAAACCAAGAGTTTTATACCATTTTTTGATAAGAAGCAATCTCCATAGAGGCATTACTCAGCGAGGCTGTGCAGTGCAATAGAAATGCATCACACTGTTTCAGATTTCCAGTAATTGTGCTGCAGCAGTGGAGCAGCTCAGTCTTCATGTCTGTAAATAGTGTTGTCCAATTAATAATCTCAGTAGTTGTGATCCTCCAAAATCCCTCAGGCTGACGGAGAACCAAGCCAAAAAGAATTCCTTCCGTAGTGCTGAATAAAAGAGACTTAAATGGAGGAAATGAAAAAGACTTTATATAATGTGGAATCATCATCGAGTGCAGAAAGAGCATTTGTCACAATGGCAAAATTTGTATGTGCTGAAGCTTTCAGCCTGTTTCACTCATTGTGTCTCACCAGTGCTGCAAACCCATAGATACTGCTGAGTAAATGATGAATTTTTATTTGATTTTGCATTTGATTACCATGCAGTACATTGTATATCTCGGTCACAACAATAAAAGTGTTTCTGAGTATCCACTGGGTCTTCACGTTTTTGAGAAAAGGCAAGAGAGTGGTAGGTTGACACCACTGAGCAAAGATAAAAAAGTCCAAGTATTTAGACAGAGTGTAAACCAGATCAGGACATGCCTTGTGCTTTTTGTGGTAAAAAAGAGGAGAAATTGATTATGCAGTCTATGACTTGCTGGGACAAACTAGTGCTTGTTGTAGAAATAAACAACAAAAAAGCCTAAAAACATGGAAATTGGAGGTTTCTTTAGAGGTAAAATCAATTTCCCTTCCATAATACCAGTGCTAGCTTGGAAGCACTTTGTAGATGACTGAATTTTAATTATCTTGTAGATGACTGAATTTTAATTATCTAATAGAGTAGCAAAATATTTGTATCTTGATTTTTCATAAGTAAAATGGTGCTATATTGAGACAGGAATTCTCAGCTGAGTGAGATTTTAGCTCAGCTTTGGAGCATAAAGTGTTAACAGTTCCACAACCACTTATTATCCTCTCAGAATGTCATATCACTAATTTCATATGATTTATCCAATTTATCTGTATCATCTTGTGCTATGGTCCTGTCACAGCAGTGCTTGAAATTCTGTTTTGTTTCATTAGAACATGTTGGCAGCTTTTGAGAAAAGGTTTGTTTGGAGAGAAGGGAAAGGTTTTTCTTTTTTTGACAAATCCTTTGTGAATACTGTCAGGCATTGGCTCTTCACTCTCTTGTGGGTGAAGCTGGAATTTTGCACAAGGGATTCCCACTGTCTTTGTTTTTCCTTTTTTTTTTTTAAATCAGTGTGAAGCATTAAATACTTGGAAGTTTCTGGCTTTTTAAATAAGCTGCTGATTCAAAACTAATTTCTGGTTACCTGCTCTAGGTTCAGATTTCAGATTTCCCATTGACTCTAATACAGAGATTGCTTTTGCATTTGACTCTGCTTGCAAAAGCTGTGTCCAGTGGTGAGTAGGACTCCCAGCATTTTCACAGATGTCTGTAATTATTGTATGTTTATGGTAGTCCTTGCAAAATAACCCGCCATCAAAACAAAAATACTTTTACATGAAAAGTTCATGTATTTTCCTTTTTGGGTTTTGAACTGAGTGATTGTAATAAGGCTTATTTTGCAGTGGTGGAATCTGTGCCATCATTCCAGTCATTAAAAATTCCATTCCAGCTAGTAGGAATTTGATGGGTTTTTTTTTTTTTCAGGGCAGAACCAGTGAAAGCTTTAGTGCTGTTTGACAAGCAGAGATCCAGGAGCTCTTTTATGGCTTTCAGGACTTCCTCTAAAGAACCACTGAGATGGATGTGGGGATGCTCTGAACATCCCTGTGTGCTTCCAGCATCCCACGGAGATCTCTGGAGCAAGCTGGGAGCATGAGGCTGGATGGTGCAGCTGAAGGGGCATTTCAGATGCTGATTTGGAAGTGCAGCAATCTGGTGCACTTCTGCAAGTTTTCTTCTGCAGGTTTGCAGGTGACTTCCCAAATTCAATTCCCCTCCCACATAAACTCCACAGTCTCTTTACAGAAAATTTTTTTGGTGAGCTTTTAAGAGAACTACTCCACAGCAGCATTAAACTCTCTTCCCATTTTTATTTAAATTAATCCTGATAAATCTAGCTATAATTCCTTCCTGCATCAAGGGTTTTTTGTTTTTTTTTTTCCATTCAATTTATGGCAATTGCAAATTTATATAATTATCTCTATTTCTCTCCCTTAAGACTGTACTGGTGTTATTGCTGCATTGTAGTCAAATAATTTTATAGTGTTTTAAATAAAAGTCAGCAAGAACAAAGCATTCCTGATTTCTCCTCTTTTTTCTTTTAATTTTGATTTCTCATTTGCTCTTTCTCTACTTTTCAACTTGGAAAGATTCATCACTACCATCATGAGGTACCTGCCTTGATTTTTTTTTTTCCAGTAACAATTTCCAGAATAATTTGGTAGTTGCTGAGCAAGTTGTGTGTGTTACATGCATTAATTTATCTGAGCAATGGTGTGACCATTCTCATTTTGCAAGGTAATGTGCAGTTGAATGGAAGCATCACGTGTTGGGAATTCTTGCAGTGGGAGATGATTCTGTGTTTGACTGTTTGGTACAATCCTGCACATCTGGTCCCTGCAGAGCAGCTTTCTAAACAATCTGGAAAACCTTTTTCTACCATTTACCAACACAGGATTTCTACTGCCTGATCACACCACTGAACTTGAACTGGTAGATTGAACGATGTAAATGGGAAAATTAAAACACAGTGAGATAAATAAACTGCTATCTCATATATATATATATATATATATATATATATGACACATATCTTGAGATATATTACCAAAGCACTGTGTTTTTTTCATGTGGCATAAATTTGCCACTGCCTTTGCTTTCCTGCACTATTTCTAGTATCCACTGCAGCTAATATGCCTTCCATACCACTAGATTCCACCAGTGCTCATTCACTTCTGCCACAAAAAAAAAAAAAAAAAAAAAAAAAACCTGAACAGAAGGAGAGCATTAAGAATCAGAAACAAAATTAATTGAAATTCACACAATCAAAAAAAAGTTAGAAAGGTTCTTAACAATTTTCATCTAAGAGGCAGAAACAAATGTCTTAAGTTCTGTTCACCAGCAAGAACAGGAATGTAGTTAGCATTTTCCTGTTCTAGCTGTTCTTGATGCTGTCATAAATTATGGGGGGGTTTTTTGGGTCTTTTAAGTGCATATTTTAAAAAAAGACAGAGGAGGTTTTGCTAGTTAAGTAACAGAAACACTGCTAACTTTAAAAATCCTGGCACAGAAACTCCCAGGGATTTCAGAGTCAGAGGGGCTGTGAAAACAGAGCCTGACCAAATATTTGAGTTAGAAATTCACAGATTTTGGGGCACAAAATCAATAGCTTGAAGGCCAAGGTGTGGTCAGAGCAGTTGCACAGAAATCACAGATAAGCAGCTTCATCTCTGAAATTCTTGGCAGCTCCATCATACCTGACAGTCTCCATATGTCCATAAACCTTCTTGCTGTGCATTGTTCTTCAGCACAGAACCCAAACCCAGCCACACAGTTTACACTGAAGAATTTGCTTCAACTCATTTTAATGCCAAAGATGATCTGTGAAGTAATTGGAGGGTACACATGGAAGCTCCTTTTTGCCATAAACGGAAAAATTGAAATGATTGGAGGCTGCATTCTCCTTTTATTGAGAGCAACAGAGGAAAGAGGCTAAAATTAAAGGGTTCTATGAAAAACCAATGAGCACGTGCCTGTGTGAGTTAGTCTCTGCCTGTGCACATCCTTTGAGATAACCTGCCTCTGGGCACAAAAGAATAGCTGCCTTTGTGGCAGGGACCCGAAAAAAGATTTCCCATTTAAAAATTCATCAGCTGAAAGTAATAGAACATTACATAATCGGATTATTTTCATAAACTATTGATAGCTTAGTGATGATTTAGCTTTTAATGCTGGCTGGCTTTTGTTTACCAAAAATCTGCTAGAAATATATAGTTCAACTTCTTTAGTGGCCACAATGATTTAGCCCATTCTTTATATTCTGTCTCAATGATGATCAGTAAATGAGTTCTCAGTAATGAGCCTTTGCTGAGGATTGAGATATCACAGAACAATCTTCTGCAATTCTGGATGATGATCTCAGCATTTTCAGAACTGTGAATTCCTTGTCTTTGCCTGCACAACTGCGCTGTCATCTCTGTTCTGGTGAGATAAGGGGGAAAACCAAAGAACATGTCAATTGAGAGACAGGAAAACTGCAAGCTAACAAGCTTCTTCCCATGGGCTTTTTACCTCAAGACCACTTTTCCAGCTGACTTCCCCAACATTCACCTGCATCCCTGACTCCAGGGCTCTGAGATGCTGCACGCATCTGTTTTCACATTATCTCACAAGGACAAGGTGCAGGTTGGCAAATTTTATGTCAATTGCTGAGAACTTCATGGTGGCTAAGCAGGAATCTGTGCAAAACATGACCAGTGGGGAGGTTGGCATCACTGACAAACTGTTCTGGACACATGAGGTCTTCTGGGGGAATGGATACAAGGGCAGGTGTGCTGCTGCAAGCACTCAAAAACTGATCAGGGTTTTTTTGGTTTTTTTTTGTGGGTGGCCAGAGCAAAGAGAGCAGTGGTATTTCCTCTGCCTGAGCTTGGCTGTGTTGCAGAAAACAGGTAATTAAATTATGGGGCTGTTCAGCGCTCTGGGATTCTCAGATGCCCTGGAAGAGATTGGTAGCAGATTGCTATTAGGAGACCTGCTCCTAAAAATCCATTAGCTGGTCACTGAAAGTGATAGTAAGAGAATGTGAGCCTTCTTTTCCCAAAGGCTGTGGATGAAAAAGCTTGGGAACAGCTATGTTTCTGCAGGTATCCATCTGGGCAAAGCTAAGGGAAATTGAATTTGGAATTGAGTGCAGGAAACAAGGTCTGGGGTTCAATGTGGTTTCTGAGTATTTTGCAGAAAAGCTAACAAATAGTGGCTTTTAGAGACCTTCCTGAGATCAGATGGAAGGTGACAGCTGTGGTTAGGAGGTGTGATAGATGGTGCCTGGGGAGCTTGAGCCTTGGCACCTTCAGAGAACACTGAGATTTTTGTTCCACACATGCCTGCGAGGCCTGAGGCAGCTGTGGCTGGGATTGCAGACCTCTCCCAGACATGGTCTGAGCTCCACCAGAGCTGCAGGAGTAGCTGAAGTGAGCCAAATTTATGTGACTGAGAAAAGTGATATCTGAAATAATAAAGTGCTCTCCAAAAGTGCTCTTGGTTAGATAATGAAGCCAACACAGCCAATTCCTCTGGAATGCTTCTTGCACTCGATGGGAATTTATATCAGATACTCCAGGCATAGATGCCCAGATGATTTAGATTCCAAATTTAAAGAATGCTTTATGTGAATTCATATGGCCTCTCAATATTTTGGAGGCTATGAAGATGCTGGGATATTCAGCTTTACAAGTACTATTGAACCTGTTGCAATCAATAGCAATGATTCTTGGCTTGGTGTTTGTTGTCCCTGTCTAAATGTGCTAGAAGTGAAGGTTATATTAGGATTCCAAAATCTCTGCCAGGAATATGCCTCTGAATGTTTAATTTGCATCTGTTGCTGTGTTGTCTCTGTCTATACATAATCTGCTACGGATTCCCTTAAAAATAAAATTCAAAAATAAATTACCTTTATGTCAGAAAGGTCTTGGGGAATAAATTTCATAACATGTTTGAAAATTAGTTCTACAGCAAACTCTTTCAGAAGCCCTGTATTTGGGAAATCAGTGTCTGGGACTGGAACCCCAAAAGCAATTTTCATCATTTAGAAATAACTCTGGTAAACTCTGTTTTTTCTAACTCTGGTCAGAAAAAGAGGCTGGGCAAGGCCTGGGGAGGGAAATGTGCACAGGAACTGTGTGCCAGGAATGTTCAGCTTGGTGTCTTACCTAGGCTGGCTTTATATTTCTACTAGAGCAGAGACTTCTGTGTCAGAAATAAATATCACAAAATAAATAAAATTATAAAATGAATCTTTTAAGATGCTATTTTTTTTTTTTTTTTTGTGGCAGCTGAACAAACATTTTGTAATGCACGTTTTCAGTGTGGTCAGACTCTCCTGGAACTTTTGTTTGATCAAGACCAACCAGCACCTTCCAGGATCAGCCCCTGAGTTTGCACAGAGCATTCCTGAGCAACTAAAGCATAAATACCCATAAAACAGTCACATCTATTCAAATGTCCTGTCTTCTAAAGCTTTCTGGTACTATTGATGACAAAGTGATTGGGACAAGAGAATGAGAGCCGTGCCCACGTGAATGCTGCACTCCTGGTGTGCTGCAGATTTTAATGCTGCAGCTCTGAATCACAGCAAAAAAAAATCCACTTTCAAGAAGACAGTGAGGTACTTGCAGTCTCCTGTTCCTGTAGCCTCTTCCCCTCTGTGAAAGTACTTAGAAAATGACCCTATAAAGGGTTGTGAGGTGCTCAGAATAATAAGGATTATCCAAGTACACCCCCTGAGAACATTCCAGATAAAAACCATGTGGAATATGGGGATGATTTAGATACACACACAAAAAAGTTTCATATTTATGAAATATGAACTGAAGGGTCCAAGTTTTGGCTGGCTCAAAACTCCTGCGTGCTCTGAAGTTTCCTCTAGTTTGTGTTTTATCCACTTAGAGGCTCATAAGATCTTTCCATCCTCTGGACCATGAGGGCTCATACACAGCCCTGCCTTTTGTGGCTGAGTTTACAGACAAAAATCTGCTTTTTGAAATCTTGTTGTGAGGGAGCGTGTGGATGGAAACAGTGAGAAATTAATCAAATGGGAAGCTTATTTTAAAGATGAGGGAATGTGTACCTGACTAAATGCGTAGAGTAAATAATTAATGCTATATATGTAGAATAAACAATAATAATGTACATCAGACTGAGCCTGCCTGGGGGTCCTGTAAGAGCTGTGCTCTGTGCGTGTGCCCCATGGGAGCAGGAGAAACCAGCAGAGGTTCTGCATTTCATGAGAGCTTTTAACAATTTTGTAGACCTCAGGCCTGCTGGGATAGATTGGCCTTACATGACTTTCTCAGATGAGATGTAGTGTAAACATGTTTCTTTGGCTGGAGTTTTCTCAGTGTTTTCCATGATACTGGCTGTTCCTGTGCGGATGAGCAGGCAGCTGGCAACTCGTGTGTGCTCGGAAAAAATGCACTGTGAGGCATCCTCAGCCCTGCTGTAAACTGGTACAGGCCAGGTGGAACGATGTGTCTGGGTTTGAAAAGCCAGGTGTCTGCTAAGGAAGGCAGGAGCCTCCCTTGAAATGGAAAATGCAAATGGTCTCCCTCCAAATTATTGTAATTTTGAAATTAAGGGGCTCTCAGGCAAAGATATGGGAGTAGGTATAACAGTTCTTCATTAGGAAAAAATAAAATAAAATAAAATAAATTTTAAAAATAAAATAAAGTAAAATAAAATAAAATAAAATAAAATAAAATAAAATAAAATAAAATAAAATAAAATAAAATAAAATAAAATAAAATAAAATAAAATAAAATAAAATAAAATAAAATAAATAAAAATGCAGTAATACAAAACAACACTGGCAGAGTCAGAGCAGGCCCTGGCAGGCTGTGGGTCAGGGTGGTGGCAGCAGTGCCATTCCATGGTGGCTCAGCCCTCCTGCAGTGCCAGCTGTGCTTCTGCTGGAGCAGGATCCTGGACAAGGCTGGAGTTTTCCTCTGGAGCTCCAGGGCTGCTGGAGATGGGCCTGGGCTCCCTCTGGGAATGCAGTGGGGCAGAAAGCTGCTCCTCTGGGAATGCAGTGGGCAAAGGCTGCTGTGGTGTTCCCAAAGTCAGATTGTATCCAGGTAGGAATGCTTGGCTCCTCCCCTGGGTGGAGCATCTCCCCATGGGATGATGGAATTTTCTCAGCCATGCAGGGACACTCACTGGCCATGGACAGAAGATAATTAATAATTAATGGCCCATGAACAGAAGAGATCTCCTGGAGGGAGGATTGGCTGTGGGAGAGATAAAGAAAAAACTGCCCCATGAACAGCAGAGAACTGCCCCAGCTCTGACAGGTGGGAATAGAACACACACCCCAGCCACATTTTGCATTTGCAACCTAAGTAACAATGGTGACATTCTGAGGGAAGTGGCTAGAAACTTTCTTTTTTGATTGTTTTGTTTATTTCTGCCCACCCAAGATGCTACAGAGATTATGTCCTGCATTTAGGCAGTTGATGAAATACTTTATTTAATATATGTTCTGTCAAGCATTGCAGGATCCAGAATCTAGATTCCTCCCTTTGCTCTTTTACTTACCTGCACATCCAATCACTAGAACTTTATGTATTTTTCATTGTCCTCTGTTGTCAGGACCTGCTGTGCTAAGAAGAGCTGAGCAAGATCAGAAACTCAGGATTAGTTTAGCTAATTTCTCTGATTATTTCATATAGTAATCAAAACCAACTTTTTTTTTCCAGCAGCAAGAGGAATTCAGTGTCAACTCCTATCAGCATTTCATTTTTTTTAGCAGACAGATGTAGAGGAAGCTTTGCTACAGTTGCTGAACATGTTTAAGCTAAAATCTTTTGTTATCTCTTATTTTAGTTTTCACTCACTCAAAGCCATGACGTGGATGTTTCCACCACTGAGGATGTCTGCAGTGTTAAAGTATTCAGCACTGAATGAAGCTAAAATCCTCTTTATGGCTCTCTTTTAGGTGGCTGCAGCTGCTTTGTTCATTCTAAGGGAAAGATTCTGCAATTAAGAAATAAATTTTTCATTCTGCCAGTACACTTTCTTTGGGTTTCCTATTCCTCAAAAGTATGGAATTGTTCAGTAATGTTTTTAAATGATTGTAAGTATCACCCTTTTTTTTTTTTTTTTAAAGATGGGAATAGAGGAATAATTTAAAATACATTCATATATATAAATAACACCATTTTAGGTGTTACAACACTCCTTTAAACTTTCTACCAGTGACATACACGTTTGCTTTATTGCTCTGCTCCTTCCTATATGAATTCCCTACACTTTCAAGGTTCAGAGGGTGGAATTATGCACTAACAGTGCTCAAGGGGCCCCTGCTGGTCTTTGATTATGTTCTTTTCTGGGTCAGATTAATAATTCATACAATATTTCTTTTGAAAAGAAATATGTCGCCTGTCATCTCCTGTCACCTTTTTAAGGTTTGTTTCAAGCCTCTAACAGGGCTGAGGCTAGTATAAGTTCACTAGAGGATTAAATTTCAGGAAAAGGATAAATTCTAGTTTATACAAGCAGGCACCAAGTAAAGGACATTTTTAAGTTGGATGTGTTTTCTGGATCCTCAGCTATCAGACTGCAAAGCATCTTGTCATGGAAAATGATGGAATATCTATGACATGAGGCACTTAAAATGCAATTGATAACTTCTGATGAGGGGAAAAAAATATCACAGTGGGGAATAAATTTGCTCAGTGAAAGAGCTGTAGAGACAAATAAAATTTGCAACATATTTGAGGGAAGCAATGAATTTTTCATGCATCTTTTATCTGGCTGCTTTAGGCCATTTCATTACTCATAAGATCTTTTTCATGTTCTTTGGGGTACAAAAGTTATTTGATGTAGATTCTATGTGTTTTAGTTTTAAAAGATGGTGTTTGATTTAATGGGAAAAAAAACCAAAACATCAGTTTACCCCAGATTGTAACTAAGTGAGGAAATCCATTTTCAGGAGAGAAATTAATGTCGTAAGCAAGGATTTGAACTGAACACTTTAAATCAGAAAATGATGCCCAGAGATCTTTATTAGCTTTACATTGGCTCATGGTGCTTTTAGGTTTTTTTTTTTTTTGTTTGTTTGTTTGTTTTGTTTTCCTCCAGTTATGTCAGTTTGCCTGCAGTACTTGGGACAGAGTGTCTGCTGTGCCCTTGCCTTCTTCCTCAAGCAAAAAAATCCAAGTGTGGCTTGGCAGTTTCATTGGCCAGGGATGAGGTATTCTTGTGTAGATAATACCCATGACTAGAGATTATTTTGTGTGGATAACATCCGTGGCTGGAGCAGCCATTCCTGCAGGGAACAGAGGAAGAGAGAGGGCTGTCCAGCCCCAGATGTGGCAATGCTTGCTGAAATCCTTGTCAAATAAAGGAATTTTGTATGACTCTGGGAAAGTCACCGCTGTTTTATAACCCTGCCTGTGTGGCCCAATCTGAGGAGAAGCCTGTTAACCTGATTTGTAGCACAGATACATAAAAAAAACCATAAAGAAATAAAATATTCAAATTATTCTCAAAAAAAAATCTCCATACCAAAATAGACAGATGTTAAAATGACTGTGATCCTATGAGAAGTTTAAACAGAAAAAAAATGAAAATCCTATACCTCCAAAAAAAAAAAAAAAATTATCTCTATTCCCAGAAATATAGTTTTAAAAATAAATAATAAACAAAATAATTGACCTTTAAACAACTCATCTTTAAAACAATCATAAGTTAACATAACCCATAAACACAACTATGAGTAAAACTTATAAAAAATAAAAAAAAACTTCACAATTATAAATTTTCCCCAAACAACTACTATTCATAAAAATTAAAAACCACAAGAAAACTATTTTTTTTCTTTGTAGGGAAGTCTCCATGACATTAGCAAAAGAGACTTCTATCCCTAAGTAAATTGAAGAAAAACTATTCTAAAAATAGTAAACTAACTAAAATTTTAAGTTTAATTTCTTTACATTATCATTAAGAAAAAAAAATTATAAAGAGAAAAAAGTATTCTAAAAATATTAATCTAATTCTTATTACTCTTTGTTTTAGTTACTGTTAATAAAATTTTCTTTATACCCTTTTAAAATTTTAAAATTACTTTGCCTTTCTCCCAATCCTACCTCACAACAAAAAATACATACACTAATAATTAACCAACACTAAACCCATCACACTCATAAATACATTAACCAAAAAAATCTCAAAATTAACAAAATCTCAAATTAACAAACCAAAACCACTGCAACTCTCTACTAGAAAAATTGGACTGTGTGTGCTCCTCTTCTCCTAGAACCATGGCCCTGACATGGAAGAAAGCTTCTGCTTCAAAGCAGTCATGCTTCACTCTTTAGCCAAAGAAAATGGTAATTTAACTTCACCTTAAATCTCAGTATCCAAGTCTACAATGATTTGGAGCACTAATTGAGTCAAATGACTGGAGTATGAATAATATTGCAGTACCAAGATAAAGTCTTGCTGTCTCTTGTTTGAAAGAGAAATGAATGTATGGAGGGGAATAATATTTTCTGCATAGAGAGTTGATGAGAACTGTGCTTTTCTTTTACATTCCAACAGCCTGGAGAGATTAATTTCTAAAATATCAGCAGGGATTACAGCATAAAAAACCTAGGAGGGGCATGGAATTCCTCTCTTTTTGAACAGTATGGATATGGTTAAATTGCAGATGAGGGACTGAAACCTTTTAATTTAGTGGTGAGAAAAGGTAGATAGGGCAAAATTATTCTTTGAGGCTGAGATTTCACACAATGACACAGAGAGAATGGCAACAGAACTTGCAAGGGAAGTATTAAGCACAAAGAAATTTCTGTGGAAATAGGAAGGCCTAATCATACATGTAAGTACTTAATCTGTGGCAGAGCTTGAGACAGCTTAGACTGCATCTGGAAGAAAAGGAAGTGACTTTGAGATTATCTGTGTTCCATTTTCTAAGGAGAACCCAGGACTTTTTTTTTTGAGCAATAAAAGCGGGAGCACCTGGTTGGCGTGAGCTGGAATTAAAGGGATCCTTAACCACAGCCTCCAAAGAGCTGATCTGGGGAGAACTGCCAGTGTTTGCTGTGCTCCTGGCTCCAAATGCTTCACCCTGTTCTTAAATTCTTACTGTGCTAGGAGGGTGAGGAACAACTGCCAAGGGATTTGCTCTGCCAGTGTTGGATCCTCTGAGGATCACTCTGAGCTGGGAGAATCCCGTTTCTAAGACAGGTTTGAAGCTTTCTGGAGGTGTTTAACCCACATATCTTTGCCTCACACCAAGCAAAACTGTGCCTTGCTGTTCCTTGCTGTCTGGCTGGGCTAGATGCAGAAGGAAGGTTCATGCTGGAAACAGTAAAGGATGCTGTGGATGAAATCCCTAGTGATTCATCAAAATGCATGTGTGGTATGGAAAAATGAGAGGTTTTTTTCACTATGACCCCCTGTATCTTTATTAATTCCTTCAGTGCTTGCATAGAACTACAATTACCATCACTTTAAAGTCAACAAACACACTGAAAAAGGACAAAACTCTCCCTCCTGTTCTTCTCTCTTATTCAAGTATTTTGTGTTTTATACCAGATATTATAACACTGCTTAGAGGATAGCAACCTAATGATGATTACATGGCTGTCTTGCAGTCAATAAATCTTCTGAATAGATTAGTACAATGTCTTCTATCAAAATGCAACAGGAGCAAAATAAAGTCAAGCCTTTTTACTTTTCTCAGAAGGCAGCCAGTATATTACTGAAATCAAGTACCTTGACATTACAGCTTAGATCACAACTTTCTCCAGTGCATTTTATTCAAAGAAGACTATTTCAATGAAATGCACAAAAGTATTTACCAGAACTTCAATTTGTGCATGTAAAGCTGTATTGTCAAAAAGCTCTGAGCTAACAAATCAATCTTAGGTGCAATGGCTGAGATGCCTTCACTCTTTAGAATGCAAAATCAATTTTCAGGAGAGTTCTGATGGAGATCACCACTCCACCAATACAAATTTCAGGAGAAAAATGAAACCCACAGGATTTCTACCCTGCTGCGACTTTTTTTCTGACCTGTGCATTTGCTATGCTTTAAGAAGGTTTTGCCATATGTCTAATACATAATTTCAGAGTTTCACAGAGTAATCCACAAGGGTCAAACAGTAAATTCACCCCCTGAGTTATTGTAATGTAGTTTCTCTGGAAGAAGCTGCCTTGCTGTGATATTTAACAAAACTCAGACCATAGAAACAAATAAGCCAAAAGAGGTTAAAAAAAAAAAAAAAAAAAAGATTGAGGGTCTGGAGGTGATTGGAGTTATTTCACAGGAGACCTATCATTTGTGGTTTTGAGTGGAGACTCAATAGGTTTCTCTGTTTTTAATCTTTCCTTGGTAGCAGTTAAAAAGCAGGTATCTTTAATGAGAGAACATGATTTTATTTCTAATTCTAAAGACTGTCACTGAAAACTATGGCTGTTGTAAAATCCATTCCCAGCTTTCACTTGCCTGAAAATGTGAAAATAAATAAAAGTGAAGAGATATTCATACCCAATCTTGTTTTGCAGTTTGTTCTCACAGTTATTGGTGCTTCTGCTTTAGGCTGAGATTCTGGGGTGAGATTTTGGGGTAAAGGAATAAACTCTGTGTCTGCAGCACTGCAGGACAGCGAGAGGCCTGATGGGTGGCAGAATTAATTCCATGCAGACCTTCTGTGCTGCATGAGATTTTGCCTAGAACATGTGGTTCAAGATCAGTGGGTATTACCCACTCTGTAGAAGAGGAAAAAAATGGAATTCTCGCCTCTCAACTCTGTCTATTCTTTGATAAAATTATTGGTGGCACATATTTATGCTTATACATAAACCAGGTTTTTCTGCCACTCATTATTCAGAAATCTTTGACATTTAGGTTCTATTTACAAAATTTGATATGATCCTACCAAAAGAGAAAGTTAAGTGAATCCCAGAATAATTAAAAAGTCAAGAAGTACTGTGCACTTGATTTATTAACAAGGAGTAGTACATTTGATAGGTGATGTGCAGTCATAGGTGAACAAAGAATGCTATTTATTTGGTTACTATGCTGTAAGGACTGGGCTATGCTCAAAAAATAATTCCTGCTAGAATTTACAGGTTTTGGGTTTTATTTCACTTTGCTTAGGATGTTGTTTTGTGAAATTAATCCTATTTAATGCTTGCTTTCTATATTTGCACACTATTTTCTGTTTGAGCTCACAAATTGTCTTTTCACAGCTGTAAATTTGGGATCAATGATTTAATAGACTTAGACACACGAAAAGAAGATATGAATACCTTAAATGCACTTTTAAATTATCTGACACTCTTCATCTCTCCTGGTTTCATTGATGACTAGGTCTGAAAATTTAGTAGATACATCTTAAAAAGGATTTGAAATTGCCTTTTAGTTCACATTCTAAAATTATTAGAAAGTTTTCTGGTTTTATGAAGAGCATGTTCAAATGGCAACAAATTGTAAATGAATTTTAATTATGCATTTTAAAAATTGAACTAACCAATAAAGTAAAACAAAATAAGTTCAATGGACTAAGGAGGAAGACAGCTTTCCTGTCTAACTGCTAAGAGATGAAAATGTGTATTTTAAAATGTTGGATATAATTTATCTTGGAACATATGTCAGTTGAGACGAGATGACACATCTGTTAAAGAGAATACTCAAATTGCTGCTCACAATATTAAAGTCACAGTTCTGTTCCAGCAAATCTGTTTGAGAACTTCCACAAATTATATTTCAAGAAATATTATGCCCTTTTTGATAGTGAATCTTCTGGTGTATAGCTCTGGTGTCCAGGCACTTGGCTTTCATTGAGAAAATTGATCAGGTATTTCCTGTCAAAAAAAGAAAATATTTGGTCTCTGACTTCCTGCATGTGTCTGATATGGATAGGCAAGAAGAAAGTAGTGATCATAACATTGTATATTTTTATTCTTTACGGAATTTTTCATAAACCTCTACTTTTCTGCCTTCCTGAGCTGCTTATTACCCATTTGGCACCATACTGAAACTTTCTGCAGCTTCTGCTAGTAAGTAGAATAATGTTTAAATTGCAGATTTTGGCATGGTTGTGATTGTCAGCCCTGAAAGCTTCACTTCAGTGCTATTTGGGGTACCAGAAGTGGGTAAGTCACAGCAGCAAAGGCAGACTGTTTGATCATTAAGTAACACACACTCTGATGTGTGTGGTGAATTGCTTTCTGGTTGTTTAATAATCCTTACTGTTAAACAAACACTGCTAATCATCTTCTGAAATTCTATTTGCACTTCACAATTAACTGTAGTAAAATCAGGGCTGTTTTTCTGCACGTGATCTCAAAACCTTTTGTTACATGGCTTTTTTTTGCAGTGCGCAAATAGAAAGTTTATTTGTATTTGTCTTAATTAGAATTATTTCTAGAGACCTGTTCTTTGTGTATTCAAATCAGAGCTATATGACCTACTAGCCTGTTTTAAAGAAAAGAAAAGAAAAGAGGTGGAGTTGCCATTACAGTAAAAACCTATCAAGAAATAGGGGTTTCTTTTATTTATATGCAATGATGCATTGAAGCTTCCTTTGAGAAGCGGGCTCAGATGATTAAAGGAAGGTGTAAATTATCAGAAATACAAAGACTTTTGGTAGATCTGACAATCAGGCATAGCTCATTTCATCTGGAGTGTTAAAAGCACATAACAGCTTTTAGCCTGAGTGATTAATCCCTTGAGGTTCCCATTTGGAAGCAGAGATTCTTTCTGAAGACCTTGCTAAAAACAGCATCCCCTTCGATCCACACCTCAGCACAGGGATGGGGGTTAAAAAGTTGTTAGAATTATTTCCCTTCACCCCATAATAAATGCAAGGTGCATAGACAGAAGGCAGAGAAGGCTTCAGAAATTCAGGATTCAGCTTCAGCCTGTATAATCAAGCAGAGAGTAATGTCAAATCAGAAGCAGAGTGTTTATCTGATGAAACACACTCCTCTCCACAAATCGTTGATTACTCTTTTCTAATGAGAGCTGGCTTGGGATAAGAGCCAAGAAAAAACACTGTTTCCTTCACTGGAAGTTTAAAGAAGAGCAAATGTCTTCATTCAAACCCATTTCCGGTGCAAGAAAAATTAATCTTTGTTGTTGCAAAATCAAAAAGATTTGAAGAGAAAAAAAAGAGATTTCTGCACTAACTGATGGTATTTTTTAATCTAGTGATAAAAAGTCAAAGCTGAAGATTTCCCTTCTATAAATTAAATTTAAAATATCCAAATGAGAGCTATTCCTCCATAATCATTATTTTTGGACACAGAGTAATATGTATTGGCTGAAAAAAATGCAGAGAGCATGAAGAATTATTTCACCAGATAACTACACTGCTGAAACTCCAAAAGGTTCAAACTGAAGTGTTTGAAAACCATCCTGTAGGCTAATTGTGTTTTCTCAAGCCCCAAGGGAACACATGATATCTCCATGGCAACTGCTCGTTACTTTTTTATTTAGAAAAGTGTTTATGCATCATACTTCACATATTGTCAGGTATAGGGAAAACGTAATACTGGAAGATTTTAATAGTCAGCAGCTTTTCCTTTTCCAGTATTGCCCTTAGTGTGGATATTATTGTTGTGTTTTCTGACCCTAACTGCCTTTTTTAAATAAAGTGTTCATTACATTTTATTTTTGCATTGCAAAACACTTACCTGATATAACAACAACAAAAAAGCCTCATTTCCCTGCATTACTGCAGTGACAATTCAGCAGGTTTGAACTGCCCTTCCCATGTGTGCAAGTTTCATGTTAATTTAGCAGAGGCACCAGAACTGTGGCAGGGATTGACATCGACACCAGATCTGAGCACAACGAACCAGATTCTTTTTGATTTTTTAGTCCATACCTTGTGATTGGTACCTGGCTACTGCACTGACTGCAGACTGATGCAGAATTAGGTCTAATATACTGAAAAGGGAACCCAGGTTCCTGGGAGTGAACAGGAAGCTGCTCTCTGTGGTGTTCAGGCTGGCATATTCAGGAGATGAACACCTAGAGTCTGTATTTGCCTTTCAAATGAACTCTCAAAATGAATGCAAACAACTCATTTTACCTCTGTAACTCAGCTCCTGCATCCACAGGTGGCATTAATGATTTGTTTTTCCAAAACACTGCAACATCTGCACTTTTGCAAGGAGGTGAATTACAGCTCAAGGCTTTTGCCTCTTGCTGAACACAAACCCACTGGCTTTCTGGAAATATTTTGCCACCATCAGTCCTTGACTCTTTATTTACACTGATGATCCCAGGGCTCTGTGGCCATTTCAGTCACCTGCACAGCTCTTGTAGTTGCAGTCATTCTAGAGACTTACTCAGCAGTTTCAGTTTTACCTGCTCATTTTTGTCAACCCCCTCCTTTTGCTACAGCTACAGAATTGAATTTCTTTGTGTTTGACTCAGACCAGGCTGGAGAGCTCCTGGCCAGTTGTCACTACCTGTGCTTTAACTCACAGCTAAAATTGTGCCAGGACAGGAAAGAGATATATTTAACCTGTTGAGGTCCCCTCCAAAACGATTTCTACAGCTTTCTGTACTTTTCAATAGGATATATTTTAATTTTTTTATTTTTAAATTTTTACTTTACCAACAAATTTTTTTCCCTTCAAACATTTGACTGAAGTCTGTGTGCATAAACTCCACATAATGGCATGCTCTAAAGCCAGAATTGATTTAGATGCTTTATGGAATTGAAGTCTGTCCTCTCAGTTTTCCATTCTGATTCTTCCCCCTCTCCTTGAGGAATATGATCCCAGAATGGTGATGACTACACTGCTGCTGCTGTTGTGGTGGTGTTTGGATGCACCAGTGAGGAATATTTTTAAGAACATTTCCTATTGTTTCAATTAAGCTTCAATAAATCAAGGAACAGCAAAACTGCTGTGTGACCTTGACCAAAAATAACACACTTCAGCGACCTGACATAGAGAAAGCAGTTCCCAGACAGTCTGGAGAGTATAAATTGCTGGTCCAGAATAATCACCCAGTAATGATCACATCTATAAAGAATTTATAATTGGTTTTTATGGAAAATGTACAAACAACACCCTTGCCCCAACTATGCCAGGGTAATAATTGATTTATCAATGGCGTCTGTACAATAACAAGCTGCCAGTCGAAGTTCTTGCTTGTCCTCAGAAGAACTTTTAGACTCTTGTGCTAAAGGAAATATTGGAAGGCAGATTTAGACATGCATTTTGTGCCAGCTGATCCAGGCATTTAAGCTGCCTCCATTCAAAGAGGTAAACAACTTGCTCGTGTTTTTCCTTTGCACAAAAAGCACAGCCATAAATCTGTACATTGCCATGAAACTGAACACCAACTACTTGTTACCAGTTGGCAGGAGAGAAAAGTACTGGCTTCAAACGTGGTTGTTGTGGTATTTTGGATTTATTTTTCCCAACAGCAGTAATAAACAGAAGGTGCTGTAGACTGACTGCATCCCATTCACAGTGGCATTGCTTCTCCCAAAACTTAATAGCAACAGCACTGTCGGCATTTATTCAATATTTACCTTTAATATCACTAAAGACGTGAGCTATAATTTTCCAGGAATATTACAAACACATAGTAACAGTCCCTGTTTGAGACTCTCAGACCTTTTTCATCTAATTTTGATTTGTTCATATGCCTGACTTATTGCAGAAGACATTTCTTAATATTTGACATCTCCATTTATGAGGTCTTCCTTTAGATCAGGAGCATTCAGAGCTAAGGCTTCAGCTTTTGGGTTTTTTTTGGTTTTTTTTTTTTTTTTTTTAAATAAAGTATGATCTGCTGTAGGAGCTTTTGGGGCTCCTAAAGAAGCCCAAAGAGAACAGGGAAGTTGCACACTATTTGTCAGCTGGGTAATTGTAAAAACCATGATACTGACTGCACAGGCTCGTGTGTCTGCAGGCAGAAAACCTGGTAGGAAAAATCTGGCTGCATTCTGGTGCATTCTCAGTGCAGAATAACAATGGTGCAAGATAATAATAGAGAATCTGCTTTCAGAATTAATAGTCATATCCACTTCAGGTGTTTTTTGTGATCCTAATGGGTTCTACGTCTACAGAAATGCTGGGGCTTGTCCCTTATATCATAGAGGAGGTTTCCAAAATGAAAGGAAAAAAAAAATTTTGTAGAAAAGAAATGAAAATGTGAAGCATTCCAGAATGCATAATGCTCTCCCAGTAGCAATTTTAATTCTTTTGGTGGAAATCCAGTCCCAGAAACACAAACGTTGACTTCAGCAAGCATTTCAAGCCAGGCTCTTGCACTGTGCTGAGCCCTCTAGGCTGAACCTGAAACAAAAAGAAGCTGAGTAGCTGATAGAAATCTCTCCTTCTTGAGTAATATTTGTATCAGGTAGGATGTTTCCAATTAAGAATTTAGATACCAATTAAAACATTGGTATGCAAGATACAAGGAGGAATGATCATTAATGTAAATATGGATTGAAGGGATTTGAGTTAGAGATACTGAAAAAATCACAATTTTAAGAAATAGGAATATAACCTTTTTTTCTAAGGAAAAACTTCTGTGGATTGCAAACAAACAGCACTAAACTTTGGGGCAGTCCTTGTGGGAGAGTTGTGAGAGATGGTGACTGGAAAATGCAACACATGGGGAAAAAAGGATTACAGTTTCTTTTCTCTGTCACTTTATTAGTTTTCCATTCCTTTTGTCCAGGTTCCAAAATGATAAGTTAATTTCTATGATTTCCATCAATTGACAAATAGCCTAAAAGAGACTTGTTAATGTTAGGTTTAAGAGGAGGTTTATGGAAGAAATGTAATTATGTGGTAACATCTGGATCTTAACTCAGAAACAGAACTCCTGAAGGACCTTCAATATTCCTGCCATTATCCCACACAATTCATGGGTGCAGAAATACCAGGGATTGCAACTCATAAGAAAAAAAAAAATCTCTTTTCCATAAACAGACATTCATTAAAAAAAAAAAACACCAAACAAAACAAACAAACAAAAAAAAAACCACAACACCAAACAAAAAAAAAAAAAAAAAAAAAAAAAAAAACCAAAAAAAAAGAAAAACAGGCAAGAAAGGAAACACAGAACTTAGAGAAACAGATTGCTTTTTATAGCTGTATTTTTAGCACTTTTCACTGGAGACAATTACTGTGGAAAAACAGCTCCTCTAGTGCACTTTTTCTCAATATTATGTGTGTGTGAGTACAAATATACATACAGGGCTAATAGTGAAAGATTTCTAGCGTGGCATCAGTCATTTAATGCATACATTAATTCCCATTTAAACTTTATTTGATCATGTCTTTTAAAGCTACGTTTCTCTAGAAAGTTAATGAAAGATTGTTTTTTCACTAGTCACAAATATCATCTGCTAATTTAAACCAACCTGGGGTTGTTTATTCTGCACCGTAGAGGCACATAAAAGCTGATATTTCCCATTCTCCTTTTTGGTAGAGAAACAAGCATATTTCTCCTGGTGTGCCTGGAGATGAAATGGAGAATCAGAAGATCCAATTGATCCCACATTCCTTTGAAGGTGGCAAAACATCCTGGTGTTAGGTCAGGGTTTAGGGGCCACAGCAGAGTCCTCAGTGCATGATTTGTACTTTTCACTTCTGAAATGTTCTCCTTTGCTGTTGTAGGTATATTGATTAAACTGAGAACATGAAGAAAACTTGTTCCTCCTGTTCACCAGCCCAGGAAGAAGCCACTCACATGCACACACATTACCTGTATGTAGTCCAGTTAAACCAAGTAAATAATGAATTTGATTAAATCAAGGATAATGGAAACCATGACATTATGGTTTCTTAGCATCAGAGGTCGTGGAAGCTAAGGGAATTTTCCAGGAGAAACAGACTGGAGATTTTGATGCAGGTTAATCTTTAGAACCAGTACAGGCTGCATATGTCATAAACTAAAGTAGCATTTCATAAACAGCAATTTTAGTTTATTAGGTAGAGTAGTTAATTTTGGCATCCTGAAATAACAGATGAGACACTTTACTCCATTTCATTTTTATATGTATTTATATGGCTCTGCTTTTTTTGTTTCATTTGTTTTGGAGCATTTGCAGATCTTCTTTGACAACCCATTAAAGCTGTCAGGAATTTTTCTACATCATTGCCTTTAATTCCAGTCCTGTCTCATTTTTTCCCATCACATTTTCCTCTCCTTTTCATCTCTCTTGCTGTTGTCTACTTTTTTCTTTACGGCCTTCTTGCTGCTTTGCTTTCTGATTCATTATTTGAAGTAAAACTTTCTCCATATGATGAAGGATCATAGGCATAAATAACATGATATATTCTTTCCTCCAATATGGGCATTTATCCCAAATGGCAGCCAGGAGCTTCTGAGTAATGTCCTTTCAGAATATCTGTTGGATCCCTGTAGCTTCAGCAGAACATTGATTACTTCTCTGATAATGTTGTTCAAACTCAAAAAGGCTGTCAGTAATGTAGGAAAGATAAGATAAGTGGAAGACCACTCTGAATTTGATGTGAGGAGAAAGTACACTGGAACAAAATAAAATCCCTTAAAAGCAAAGCCTCATAAAAAGAAACAAGGCTAAAACTGGGGGTGTATTTATTATGGAAGGTGTTGCAGAGGCTCAAAACTTTGATATTTTTACTTGTGATCTCTTGAATAGCTGGGAAATACATCAAATAAATGCTGTTTACATCTAATATAGACAGACAAATAGATTTCAAATGTCTAGAGCAATGGGAGCAGTTTGCAATCACGCCCCTGAATTTGTTGCACTTAGAAGGGACAAGATTTTGAGAAGTAATGAGTAACCTTGAGTGTCTACATGCTGATGTCACAAGGGGGCCTGCTCTAAGATCTTGCTGTAAATTATATTTTTCTCTTTCCCTACATGTATTCCCAGCTAGGCCCCAAAAATAGAAGGCAGCTGAACCAGTGACACCTGCTAATTTGGCTTTGAAAGGAATTCTTACGGAGAAAATTCTCAGCCTCCTCACCTGGGGCCTTCTGATGGAGAAGGGTCAGGATGAGGGGTTTGATAGCAAAACAATGGGGCTGGTGAGAAGAACCAGCAGCAGTATTAATTACTGTTCCTTCAGTGGTGTCCCTGTGCCAGCTCAGCAGGAGAGGGGCAAAATGTTTCCATTTAATAACAAGTTATCAGAAAATTGTGCAGTGCAGTTTCCACAGGTATTATTTTTGTTGTTTCTAATGAAGGAATGGGACCATTGTTGGCTTGAGAACGATTTATTGCTTAGATAAACATTCTTTTTAGAGGTTGTGAGATTTAAAGGAGTAAGTAGTTGGTTATAGCTTAAAGTAGTTATAAGGTTTTTGTTATAAGATAATATGTAACTTTCTAGTTTAATGGATATATGCTATAAAGTTTATTTTGTTTTTTAATTTATCATTTTTACTTAATTTTGCTATATTGCAGATACTTTTATTTACTAGGCTGTTGTACATATATGTTTCTATATTACTTTTAAACCCTTAGCTTACTTTTTATAATTACACTTTTACATTATAAACATTTCACTATCTTATTAATATAGTTTTTTACTTACTTAAGGTATATTTTTAATTTAGAAATTTAATTTAATTTTAATTATAGAAACATAAGTTTACGATTTTTTTACTGAATGTTTGAGTATTTTATTTTTACATCAATTTTTCCTAAGTCTGCACATCAAGCTCTTTAATAGTCTGTGGAAGTTTCTGTTTTTTCTGATTCCCACACACAGGACTGCAGAGCAAGTTGTCTGAAAACACGAGGGAGTCGATGGCAGAGTGACTGAATAATGACAGAGCTGCTTCCATCAGGCTGCCTGGTGAGTCCCCTCTGCTGGCTCAGGGGTGATAAGCCATTTGCAAAGTTATTAACTCAGAACTGAGCACTGTCATTCCAGCCTCTGCTGGGCTGAGGCAGCAGCCCTTGGACTGTTCAACCTAAAAAAAGGAAAAAAAAAAAAACCAAAAAAAAACAAAAAAAAAAAACAAAAACAAAAAAAAACAAAACAAAAAAAAAAAAACAAACAAACAAAAAAAAAACAAACAAACAAAAAAAAAAACCACCAAAAAAAACCCCAAAACAAAACAAAAAAACCCCCCAAAAAAACTCCAGGGAGACCTTCCAGCAGCCCTCCAGTGCCTAAATGGGCGACAGGAAAGGTGGAGAGGGGCTCTTTGCAAGGGTTTATAGTGACAGGACAAGCAGTAATGGCTTTTAACTGACAGAGGGCAAGGTTAGATTGGATATTAGGAAGAAATTCTTACTGTGAGGGTGGTGAGACCCTGGCACAGGTTTCCCAGAGAAGCTGTGGCTGCCCCTTCCATCCCTGGAAGTGTCCAAGGCCAGGCTGGATGGGGCTCTGAGCAGCCTGGTCTGGTGGAACCATGAGTTGACCTTTCAGGCTCCTTCCCACTTAAACTATTCTATAATTCTATAAATTATATGATTCTATGATTCCATGATTCTGATACGGACGTTGAAAGGTTAAAATTGTGAGGTGGCAGAAATTCCCTGTGGTTCATAATGGACCTGACAGAAAACATTAATTTTTTGCTACCATCCAGCCACTCTACTCCTCCCCATGACTGTAATATATCCCTCCAATAAGGATGATTCACACAAGCTAATAATATCCTTAAATGAAGATTTAGTTTTTTAATACTGAACAAAAAGAAGCACTGCAGTCCTTTGTTAATTTCCTATGTGTTCTGGACCTTGTATTTTAGGTATGAAAATAAATGAACAGGTTAAGCAAAACCATGTTAAGCAACTTTGAATTATTATTTTATAAGCTGAGGCATATATTAAACCAGGTTTTATTTTTCCTCATTGTAGTCAATGGCAATATTCCCAATTGTGTTATTAAACACAAAACAGGCCAGAAAGCTGGTTGTGCCTGAATTAAAAGAGGGTACAATAGATTATTCTTTCAAGAATTTGGAGCCTATTTAGACCATTTTTTATTTGGGATTTTGTTGTTGGTTTCTGATTTTGTTTTGTTTTTACTGAGATAGCATCGTGCAGTCACTCTTTGCATGAAAAAGTGCACTAAAACTTGATTAAAATATTTTAATGAGTCACTGAGGGACTGCACTGCTGCCTTCCTGTGTTAGATTATATGCAAAAGGAGGGACTGTGCCATGCAAACTCAGGGCTTAAATCACAATGTAAAGCTGTAAAAGGAATTGTTTGCTGCAATTAGGGAGCAGCAACAGTTTGAAAGGCAGAGACTCCAGGTTAGCCTGGCCTAAGAACCTTCTAGCAAACCCAATGGAAAGCTTCCCCCAGAGACTGGATGGAGTCAGCAGCACTCTGTGTTTTCTCAGCAGATGGCCAGAAGGTCTCCAAAAATTAAATCCAAATTAAATCCAAAATTAAATGAAGGAAGGGCTCTAATTCTGCCATCTCAGAGTCGTGGCTGTGACCAGGTTACAGCACCATGGAATCTGCCACGTGAGCTCCAGCACACACCCCAAACTGCAGAAAATTATAAATATACCAACAGAAAAGGCAAAGTTTCTTAGAAGTCACAAATTCAAAAATCATAGATAATGTGAAGGCCACATGAAAAATCTTGTGAAGTCTAAGCATAACTAATATGGATGAGTTAATTTACTCTCTCACCCTGAACATTCTGATTTTTCCAGATAATTTCTCAGAAACTAAGTGAAAGATGCTCACCCAGTGTCTTGGTTCTACCTTGGCTGTAAGGACAAATTCTGAACACATAACACTGATGAAAAAAAAAAAAAGTGGTATTTTGTGTCACTAAAAAACCAGGATGCATTTAAAGGCAGAACAAAAGCATTTGGATGGAATTTAGGTGCCCAAATCCAAATCCGGTTTTGAATCTTTCAGTGCTACTGATATATTTTCGTGAGATTTGGGAAAGGATTAGATCTGTGAGATGACAAGGATTTAAGTAACTTTTATCAGAACTGGATGTGGAGAATCAGTGTCTGAAGAAGACCTGGATACCCAGTTATATTTTATATGAAAAAGATGATGAATAAAATACAGAAAAAGCCTTGGACTTCAGCAGACCAGATATCTGCTGGAAATACAAGAGAGAGGAAACAGTCTGGGGTCTTCCTGACTGTACACTGGCAGGTCTTGCTCAAATAACAACAGCTTATGCAGGAAATATCATAAAATGACATAAATTCTCGAAAAAACCACGGCATTTAGTTTTATAAGTTTCCAAGATTTCTTTTATTACTGTTCTTTGACATTGTCAGTAATTTAGATAATCATACTTGTACAAAATTTTGAAGATTATAGCCTCTTAAACGATGCTTATTATGTTATGTAAATGTTCCCTTTTCTAATGGTTTTTGAACTTTTAGAGTGGCTTATTTACAATTGGGAAAATATAATGATGGGTTATTGGAAATATCTCCATTTTCCCTGAATTTGTTTCAGGAGTAATTTACATTAATATGGCAAAAATAGGATCTGTAAAATTAGTTATAAAATCTTGACAGAATCAATCTTGCAATCTTGACAGAAAGAAAACCACCTGATGGGATTCCAGCTGAAGTTGTGGACATCAGCTTACACCTGTGAGGCAGCACAGGCTCTGACCTCAGCATAAATACCTAGGAACTTTCATGGACAGGCTTGGACCTGGAACTAAACTTAATCTTGAATTGCATCTAAAGTCCATTTCCAGGGGTAGGAAGCACTAGAAACACACTCAGAGCTGTGCCACTTGGAAATGATCTCTCCTTGATCTTCATTTCCCTGGTTTTGTTTAAGGCTTAGAGCTTCAAAGCCAGTCATGTGAATTTGTATGAATATTCATGTTTGCATGTATGAGCCGTGCAAAATTCATCCTGCACAGGTGTCATTCTGGGGGACATTTCCTGATGCATTGGGCAGGAACAAGGGCAATGATGCTTCTTGCTGAGAAGATGAAATAAATGGTTGATCCTTTGAAATGCATTTTTTCTAGATTAGTGGGACACACTTGGAATAAATTCTATGTGTCTGAAGGAGAAATACACTTCTAATGAAAAATATAAATACCCAGGGAAAACCTCCTATGTATGTGCAGTAACTCCTTCTTAGGAGTTACAGGAAGGCAGAGGAAGGAGGAAATTACTTGTAAAAGGATGTATGAAGTAAGATTATGTTGGAGATGAGAAATAGATCTACACTGTACTTTTCTTAGCATTTCCCAGGATATGTCCTGTGTTTTTCATTTTATTGGCTTAAGGGAAATGCTTTTATTTCCAGAACACAAACCAAGGCACGCAAGAGGAATGCCCAGAGTAGGCAGTGCAGAAGGAAATGTCAGGGACTGAAGGCAAAATACTCATATCAGATTGCATTCTTTTGTCTACAGTGATACTGGAATTCATTCACCCAGCTCAGTAAAACCCAAACCTTCATCTTTCTAAAGCCACCACAGGGTTTTTTCCAGAGACACAGTGAATGATGTGAGGATTCATGATAGAAGAGGGTCATCTTCCTTGGCTGGGTTTGTTCAGCATCCTCTACATAATCAGGAGTGATGCCCACCACTCACGACACCAGGATGCTGGAAAACGTGTTTACGACTTTATTTAATTCAAAAATACAACATGAAGGAGAATTTGTTCAGAGGATTACCTGGGTTGTGATTTATAGTTAAGGATAGAGCAAGAGAAATAGTGCAAAGCTCACTTCATTTTTAAAGATAATAGTTCTTGAAAAGTTAAAGTTCTTGAAAAGTTAATTTCAGGTAGCCTCAAATTAAATATTGGAGAGTCTCACCCTTT
Source organism: Vidua macroura (assembly GCF_024509145.1). NCBI lineage: Eukaryota > Metazoa > Chordata > Aves > Passeriformes > Viduidae > Vidua > Vidua macroura. The sequence goes on from NC_071576.1 coordinate 60,077,748, forward strand.
TCCTGTATAGAAGACACCACTCTAGATGGGCTTCCATTTTGCCTAGATTTCTCATCCTTCCATTTCTGCTGCGTTTACATGAGGGTATTTTTAGGACTTTATATTTTCCTGGTTGAGTAGCATCAGAGTGCTGTGAATAGCTTAACAATTCACTGGAACTTTACAGTATCTTAACCTGAGAGAGCAGATTCCTAATTACAAACTGAGCCCTGCTGGTACTTACTGGAAATGGGCCATTCCTTTCCATCCACGCCTGACTTTACTCAGAATTACTGTAACAGAAGCACAGCCATCAGTAGGGGGATGCAGAAATCTTTACATTGGAGGAAAAGAAGATTTTTGTGTCAGAGATGATCTGCTTTAAAGGCAGATAAGGGAAATTTTACCAGCAGCAGAAGGGAAAACACTCAAAACTCAAGGTCTCACACAGCTTGTCCATCAGCTTCCAGGCACTGGTAATGCTGTGAAGGCTCCAAAGGCCCATCAGGGGAGGATGAGTGGCTCCTGCTCTCACTCTGCTGCTTCTTTCCCCAGGATCCCCAAAAGGGAACACTGAGTTCTCCCTGCAGAGCATCCCTGGCACAACACTGCTTCAGAGCTGTCACACTTGGCACAGGAATTGTGTCAGTAGGTGGAAGGAGATCAAGAAGATACTTAGCATTTGTTTTAAGCTCTTGAAATACACACCAGTCCTTTGATTTTGCCTGACACACAGCCCTGGGCAGCACAGAAATGTGTGTTTATGCACCCCCTCTCCTGTCCTGTTCCTTTGGTAAGCAGATCAGAATGGGGAAAGCTCAGAAGTTTTATGAGTGTCTGATGTGTGTGTCTGGTTGCGGGGAAAGAAAAAATATATTACTTAATTGTCAAAATTGGGAAGTCTGGGCAAAATTCTGGAGCAAAAAGGCTGTGCTGCCAGACTGAAGTTGTGATGGCAGATGCAGATTGGTACCCACAAAATAGGTTTGGGATCAATTAGCTTTTATCCCATGTACCTGCAGTGGATAAACCAGACTTGATTTTACCCCTCAATTAACAGCTTGGTGATTGTATAGCCCTCCACGAGGAAAAGAGATAAAAGGCTCTGCTTGGAGCTCCAATCTCCATAGAGGCATTATGCTTTCCTTTAGTTATTCAATAAACATGGTAATTTTTCACTTGGAAACAAATTTCTGTAGGTTCAGGAATTTGGGAATCTGTGCAATTCCATTTATATGAGCAGGATTAGATGGTAATGATTTAATTGATGGTTGAGCATGCAGACAAACCATGCGTAAAAGATCTTTCCAATAATTATATCTTTTCATGGAGCAACAGGTTTTTGTAATTTAGGTTCCAGACAGTAATTACAAACCAGATGCTATTTTAGGCACAGTCTGCAGCACACCCTTGGTACTTACTGGGAAATTCAAAACAAACACAAAACCACTGCTGGAACACTTGAGGCAGAAAGGTGAATTAAACTGAGGTAATGTGGCATCACACATGAATTGCTATGAGAGTTATTATGATAACCTCTGTCTGGGGTCACTGTCATGGAGCATGAATGGTTTGGGTGGAATCATTCTTTTTTTAATGTTTTGCATTGAACCTTCTGTGTCAAAAAGTTCAGGTTTTGTTCGCAGACATTGAGTGCTTGGAAAAGAAGGGATGAGTTGTTTCCTGGTTTGGAGGTTTGACCCTGGTGGGAGCTCAGGCACCCACCAGAGCTGCTCCCTGCATCTAACAACACCTTGCCATGCAAACAGAATACACAGGTAAAAACTGGGGCTTTTTAGCAAACTGTGAAAGCCATTCACATCACAGGATGTTAGGGGAGTCTGGGTAAGAGAAATAATGCAGTTTTGGAACAAGATCATGCCATACTCTGAGAAACATGAGACTTTTTACTTCTGTGAGGAGCCAGGAATTGTTAGCACTGAATAGAGGACAGGAATGGTTAGCACTGAATACAGGATGTTTTGCACACTGGGGTGCTGCTGACTTGTCCCAAACCCTGAAATGTGGGGTTTACTCAGGCAGCCAAAACAGATAATGATTTACAGCTTTTTTTTTGCTTTGTCACAAGTAATAATCCTTCTTGAAACAGTTCTCAGCAGGTGCCAAAAGAGAAAGGAAATTAATACAGAGATCTTTAGACATCCTTTCTCTTCAGGACAGCAACATTAGAGTTTGCTGTGCCTTTGGTTTAAATGAAACTTCCAGAAGATTTTTCTTATTTAATTGTTGTGATCTGGACAGCTGGATAGTTGTGTCTGGTCCCTTGAATCCTCTGGTAACTCCTTTTATAAACACAGTTCTCTCACTTGTCTATTTGCTCTCTGTGTGGCTGAATATTACATTAGACAGGTGTCAGAATGTTCTGACATCTCAGGCTGTGTTGTGGCCTCAAACATTTTATTAAGATACTTATTCAAACACCTGAAGACACCAAATGTTTGATGTCTTTAGGAACAGACATGAGTAGCTATTGATTTTGTGATTTGCTGTCACCTTGGATTTTGCAGCATTCATCAAAAGTGTTTCAGGCCTGGCCATTACCATTAACTTATTAAATTGAAAACTGGCAACTTAATTCTATCATGTCCTCACATTCTGCAGCAGTCCTTACGTCCCTACAATTTTGGACTGTTACCTGAAGAGCAAATGCTCACCTTTGTAATGAAGATGTTATTGCTGTGAGGTGAGTGGCAGAGGAAATGTGAGTAAAGGCTGAAGCAGCTCATTACCAGCCTTGTCTGCTGGGCCTGGGCTCGCTGGGAGAACTCACATGTGAAGAATGAGAACAGCTGAACCCATCTGTCCAGTAAAAATAACTGAGAGAAAGAGGATGAGGGAATGATTTTTGAGGATAGGAGGAGGCAAAACAGCAGGGATCAGAAGTAAAAAAAAAAAACCAAATAACAATAATAATATCAGTCAACAATTAAAAAGAAAATCTGCCAGGCGTATATCTAGATGCAACTTGGAAATTATTTCTACTGGCAATGGAATTTTCAAGGCAAATGGTCTCAGATCTTCTGAAAAGCTGCAGAACCTTTGAAGGTTTAGTTGAAATGTGCTGCTCTGCCTTGGCAGGGCAAGGGCAGAAAAGGGAGTGGGGCAGAGTGGGACTCCAGTTCTCAGGCAGAAGGGAGGAAATGGAAAAGCAATTCAGCAGAGCCCTACACCCAATCATAAAGATGCTCCTGATGAAAGGAAGGATTTTGTTTTTTTTTTCTGAGCAATCTCAACCCATTTTTTGGAACAATGAATTTTTATTTAAGATGGATTTATAGTAAGAGTAGGAGGGAGTAACTTCCTGTCCTTCCTCATCAAGAGATGATACAGCTCCAGTGTCGCGTTGGAAATTGCTCCTTCTGTTTCAATCCACTTTAACTTTTCAAGTAGTTTCAGTAGTGTAGAAAGGGAAGAAGTCTTGGGGCATTTACAATTGGGTAAAGAAGCAAGAAATGAATTAATTTGGGGAAATCTGACAGAAAACCTTAGCTCCTGATAAGAACAGCAAAACTTATTTTATTTATTGTCCAAAATTGTATTTCTAATTGATTCATGGCCAGACTTAGAAAAGATGTTCTGAGGACTTGCTGTTCTTTTCCTGAGACGTGGTCTATATTAAACCCATTTCAACTGAAAGGAAAATACCAACATGTTTGGAGAGCTGAGGTTTTGAAGTGAGGAAATACCAATATCAAACATTGTTTTCTGGCAAATGGAAGAAATATTTCCACCAGAACAGCAAATATTTAGACTTGAGTTTCACTAAAATACAAAAACTGATTGATGAGTTTGGAATTTTTTCTAAGCTATGTGATTATTCAGGTTTTTTTCCAAATACTATTTTATGTTTGGAACGACATATTATTTTTTTTTAGGAAGGCAAAAGTTATTGAAAAGGGTCCTAACTGTTACATTTTGAAAAGATGGTTATTAAAACTATATTCCATTTTTGGGATTGAATGGCTACCTAATGTAGCTGAACTCGATTTAATATATTGCTTTAAAACTGCTTTTGTCATTTACCACAATATAAATGATAGGATTATAGTAACATTCTTGAAACAGAATTTTCCCTGCTAAATTGAAAATTACAAAATAAGGGTTCAGTACAGAATTTGTTGTTACTATTAAGAATGGTTTCTCCAACAAAAATATTTTTATTGACAGTTTTATCTTTGGGTGAGGATCTAACACTAGTTACCTTATTGACATTTCTGACACTTCTAAATTATCCTTTAATATTAGACAGCTTTAGTCAAGCTCTTTGAACCAGACTGTTCAGGCACTTCTGATGTCTTGGAACATTTACAGATTTTCCTACATGTGCTGGTATTGGAACGTGAATTCACTGAATGTTTTTTGGCAAGTTATGAAGTGGTTTAAAGCCATGACCTTTTGGACGGTGTGCTGGGCTAGACTGAAGTGTGTGGTTAATTAATAGGAGAATGGTAAATGCATAAGTGCACCCAGAGAATGATGTGATTCTATTTAAATGGCAATATATACCCATCAGGGAGAAAAAAACCCATGTGTTGCTTACATGAGAAATCTCTGCTGGGGCCCACTGTGACAAATTTCAGTGACAATACTGTCAGAGGTGAATGGAATTCGTTCTCAGAACAAGACACTCTGTGATTTCCTTCCCTGGAAAGGTTACTTTTGGAGTCCCCAGGTTTCCTGACAGGATCCTGTCTTTGGAAGCAGAGCTTGCAGCCCTGCTCTGTGCCTCTGCTCCTTCCTGAGGCACTGATCTCCCTGTAGCAGCTCGTGTTCCTCAGCTCTTGGGGGACATCCCTGCACTCCCACTGCTGTCACTTCAGGCACTTCTCAGGCTCTGCTGTGTCCTCACCAGGCATTCCCCCTGCGGGAAGTCACAGGCAGCAGCCAGCAGAGCTCCTCACTAACGAGGCACCTCCCTTAATTTTCACCTCACTGCTGATTAGCTGGGCAGCATAACAGGGTTATGGCCATGTGGGATGCCTTGCTAGTGATCAGGCTTTTCCAGGGAGGATTCTCAAACTTTGGCTTGCAGTCATTAGCAGGCTGTTTCAACCACTGTCTCTTTTCCTCTCAGGTCTCTAGGCTACATATAAAAGACTTAAAGGATGATTCTGCTGGAAAAGTGTCTTGGAAGGAGAGATGTGTGGGCCTGTTTTGACAGAGGAAGAGGCATTTGCTTGCTTATTAACAGAGAAACAGAGATGTGCAAACCAGTATTGCTGAAAGACATTAAAAACAATTTGGAAGTTCGTGCACCTCCTCTGCTGAGGGGCATTTTATGGTGGCTTATGGGACAGAGAGGGATAATTAGCACTGCATTCACTGCCAGGGATGAAATGCCTATAGATGTGTCCCTTGCCAATCTTCCATCTCCCAGTACCCCAGCAGAAGTCTACCCAGGGCCTAAAGGTGCTCCCATTATTAAGGACAGAATCAACTTCAAAACTACAGGCCTGTTCTCATCTCTTTTCATTGTGTCTGTGATATCAAATATTCCCAAGAAGAGAGCAGAAACTAAATTAATTCCTTAGTGGCATGAAATATTGTTTTGGGCCTTACGTCACGTGTCAGCAGCCCTTTATGAATATGGTGTGTGCAAGCAGGCCAGATCTTCCAAATGAGGAGAGACTGAGCTCATCCCCAAAGACACAGAGAGGCTCTTGCTTAATTAGAGCCATGCACATGCACCCTTGCTGATGGACATATAAATTCAGTTTGTGTAAAAGGACCTTTTTGGGTGCAGTCTGTGTGGTCATACAAGATATATTTTTGCTCTTTTCCATTTGTTTCTGGGCTCTGCCAGGGAACCTCTCAGAAATTCCTGGAGTTACATGTCAGGTGTTGACAGGAGGACTGCTAATTTTGCCAGCACGCCATGCTAAATACTAATTTTGGTAATTTAACACAATGTCACTTGATAGAAGCACTTCTGTAGCTTCTTGATTTTCTTCTTAATAGGAAACATAGATGAGATTCACCACTGACATGTCAAATAATCTTTCTGCCATGATGACTGTAGACATGGGATGAAATACGAGGAGGTTTCAGTATCCAAACTCCTAAATTATGTGTGAGTGCTGTAAAGTTAGAAGCCTTTTCTCTCTGGCCTCGTGTACTTTATCAAAACACACTATCTGTGGAGAAAAACCAAGCAAAAATATTTCCAAAGTGTTTACTGGCTTTCTGAATAATGAATTGAACTTTAATATTTATTAAATACAAAATAGTAATAAATTACAATTGCACAATTTCTTACAGTTTTTATTAAGATCAAAACTTATTTGTTCAGACTAGATTTATATAAATAAATCACAGTACATTTTTACTTGTGTTCAGAAGATTGTAATACATATTACAAAATTAAGAATTTTTTTGTCCCTCAAACCATCACTGCGAAAAGAATCATGCATTATTTCTACTAAACAAACAAAATGCCCACCTAATTGAGAGAGCCTCGATACAGCTATGGCCCTACTCTCCAAAATTAGACATGAAACATAGAGATACCAGGACTATTTATTGAACAAGAAATAATAAAGTATAGTACAATGTCGATGTGTTACCAAAACCAAAAGTATACCAAAACAACACAGCTCTCTTCACGCACCTTTGCGATGGGTATCGAGGATGGCAGCTGGCCAGCATGCAACCGAGTAAAACATCTCAGTTTTACAACGTCTATGTTTGAGCAGAAAGGAGGAGGAACTAAAGAGCCCGGACAAAACAAAGGAACAAATGAAGAGCCCAGATGTCTGCAAGTCCTCCCGTCACCTCCCCCGCCGTGCCGCGCGCGCCGCCTTCGCGCCGCGGGTGACGCCTTTCCCGGGCAGCCCTTTGTGCACCTCCAAGGAGATGGACGCGCTCCCAGAGAACTGCAGGGCCCTGGAGAACTTCCAGCTGTGGTTCCTTGCCCAACCCACTGTATTAGAAAGGAACTGTAAGCGCAGCTCTTGGAACTAGCCAGCCTTGGGCGCCGCGGTGCCGCTGGAATACAACTGGCACCTGGCACAGCTGACACCTTGCTGCTGTCACCAAGTCTGTCCTGCTGCCCTTTTCTGCAGCACAGGGGGCTTCTATTAAATTCTACAGTGTTGTGGATTACTTTCTCTACATGATTTTTTTTTTTTCCCTACTAGATAAGAAATCCATTGCTTTCTCTCTTGATACTGAGATGCAATCGTTTGGCAATGCACTGTTCTAAGGGGAAAAAAAGCATTTCATCAATGACGCTTCAGATGGAGTCACCTGATCCACTTTTTTCACTTCCCTCTGTTCAAACAAAATATATTAACAGCAAAGTCATTTCAGATGGATTTCTAGCTGGGTCAAACAGATTGTTCAACTGAATTTCCTGGTCTCCTTTTATTGTTTGTTACTTTTAAATCAAAAGAGTTTTCAGTTATTTTTTATTTCCGTTGCAGACACGTCCCCTCAGTGCTTGAGTGCTGCTAGGTGATAAGCATGTAAATCAATACATCTCTTGTGTCTCTGGCTTTGGGTGCTCACGTTAATATAGCTACATACACACGCTTGGTGTTTAAAACACATGAATGGAACCAAACCAAACCAAACCAAACCAAAGAATAAAAAACAACTAAAAGCCCCCTCAACAACCATCCCCTCAAGCCAAGAAGGGTGGACTAAAATAACCTCTTTTTTTGGTTTTTTTTTCCATTATTTTGCATTGCCCTTTGCTGTTGTTTCATTTTGTATTGATCCAGGAGTTCCCAGACCAGCAGTTAAATTGTACCTCTATGTAACAAATGTCTCACACGTGCTGCTTTTGTGTTTTATGGATCTGCTGGCATGGAAAACTGAGCCATGAAATGGCTGGTAAGAACAGTTTTAACAATGGGTCGTTTATGCTACGTATTGGTTTTCTGTTCTGGTAGTCCCCGCTTCCCCAGATTGAGATGAATTTCTGCTTTTCCACTGCCAGGGCTATTTGCAGGGAAAAGTGAAACAAAAAAAAACAGCAATGCTTTTAATGTCTTGTGAATCCAGTGGAAGCAGATAAAGAAATATTTGAGCACTCAGCTGCAGAGGAGTTGCACTTTTGAGTGTTTTGTCATGGGAATATCAGGCCACTGTCCATGGTACTCGCCTCACAGTCAGGAACTCAGAAGGTTTTCCCATTGCCACTCACTGCTTTTTCACAGAACAGCACCTGACACGGAGGCTTGTTAGGGAAAACTAAAAGTAAGAATTTAACAGCACATTGTTAAAGAGCAAAATGGGATTAAAATCTTGCTGAGATGCATTTCTAAGTTATTTTCTTTTCTATTTTAGAGTTACGATACTTGTCATACAATGAAATAATGCATTCACAGCAAATAAGAAAATAAATGAGGGTTTCAGCTTTGAAAACATTCTTCAGTCTACTCCTAAGTCACCACTGAGAATTATAGTTCAGAAAGTAAAGACTGAGCTGCATTGGGACCATACTTTTCCCTGGGTTTCCAGCTGAGTTTGTAGCAGAATTATCTATCCTCTGTTCCTTCCAGCAGGCTGTGGTATTATTGTAACACAGTCCAAAGACAGCAGCAGTCTACTGACCAACCAGAACCAGAGCAGAAAAATATTTAGGGTCTAGGGAATATCACTGGTTGAGTGGAGTATAAAGATGAAGAGAGAAGTATCCAAATATAGAAAATATCTATCACTCCATAGATGCACCACTATGATAAGGCAAGTATTTGTAAAAAGCACATAGTAATGCCACAGCCTGAGTAATAGTTTGCAAGTCATGAGCAAAAATTAGGAGAATTCAATAAATTTAGGGGTTTTTCCTCATCTCTAAGCCTTTGAAGTCTGCTGGATTCCACTTTAAATGCTCACTGTCACAGAGATTTCTTTCCCTGTTTTAGTAGAGCTCTGTTCAAAATAATTCTTTTGATGCCAGACCCTTGAGCATTAAATAAACTGAGCATGGTAATAAAACAGAAGAACTGCAACCCACTGGCAATTATACCACTTTTCAGCTGATGTCCCTTTGAGCTGCTGGGCACAAATCCTAGAAAGGCTCCTGCACTTTTCCATGGACACAAGTTGAGCCTGCTGTGTAGGTGTTTTCCCCTTCCCAGCAGTTTCTGTTGCTAATATTGCAGTGGGAAGCGTGCCTGCACTGCATTCCAGATAGAGATGAAATGTAGAGTGATTTGTCCAGGAAATCAGAGAACTCCTCTCCAAGGAAGAGCCCTTCCTCCTTTGCTCAGGCCCATCTCCCCCTGGTGACTCCTGGGTAAAGAGCACAGGATTCTGCCCGAGGGGAGGCTGATGCATGAGCAGATATGCACATTATCATGGAGCACCTCCTGATAGAAAGCTGAAGGTGCAGTGAAACAGTTTTGCCATGGCAATATTATTTTTATTCTTTTGGAAATGCCCAGTGGTTGCCCTCCTGAAATTGTGCTTGGGCAGGTTTGGAAGTGCTGTTCAGTTTGCCAGGTATGCCCTTGCCTGTGGCAGCTGTATTCTCCACGGCATGGCAAGAGATTTTTGAAAACAGGTGTGCTTACAGGAATTCTCATTTATACCTGCAGCATACATTGACAGCAGATCCAAGATCTCCTGCAAGTTCCAAGATATTCTTTACCCACAAGTAATTCTGATTTTGTGGAAGATCCTCATTGATAGGTTACAAAAGTAATTTTTCAGCCTTGAGACCAAAATGTTAGATATTTCTTCAAATCTGTGCATGCATATTTGCGTCAGCAGAGTTGCAGATCCAAAATGCTTGGATCTGCACATACAGGATGTGAAGCAATGTGTGTGCACATAAACTTATCTGAGCCCTGTGTAAAGACCAGGGCTCCCTCTCTGTAAGTACACAGCAGACATCTGTATTGTATAAAAATCCATACTTTGCATTTGCATCTTTTAAACAAAAAATTCCCATGTAAAGACACAAGTCAAGTTCTCTGTAGAAGACACTGGAGGATGAGAGAACTCCATGCATGGCTAAATAAGTGGCGAAAAATTTATCCCAGGGTCTCCTGCTTTGGGGCACAAATTTCATTACGTGACAAAATGCAGCGCTTTGATTAATTTTCTTTTAATGGACATAATTTGTCAGAATTTACAATATACCATCATGTAAAACAGCCCTGCTAACTCTACCACAAATAATAAAGGAAGTCTTCACAGGCATTATATATTTGGAACAGCATTTTCAGACGACATGGGGGGTGTGTGTGTTTGTTTGTATGATCCAGCATTGCCACCTGGGACACGCTTCCAACAGTCTGCAGCGTCGTGGACACGACTCAGAAACGCTGACTGGAAAATCATCCACAAAGGTCGAGGACTAACAACCTCCATGTTATACAGATGGTTATCTCCTTTCTCAAATAACATGCTGTCATTACAAATACCATATGCATCTTGTTCTCACCCAGCAGAACTTTTTTTACAGTTTTTCAGATTTGGAGGATTTCTGCAAGGAACCACATTAATTTGTTTTCATGTCAGGTGAAAGGAGGCACCAGCTGAGACTGAGGACACAACTTGTCATCAAAAAATAAGTATCTGATGGCAATCATTCTTGAAAAAAAAATACTTAGAAAGCTAATCATTCACAATACTGCACCTTTTTTGCAAATACAAGGACAATATTTGTTGCTGCTTCCCACATTTGTTGGTTTACATTGCTATCATTTTGCTTGTAAACCTGGGTTATTCTACTGAACAGAAATGATGACTTGAATTTGGGTAATGCTTACGACCATACAAATAATCTATCAGTAGCAGTAGTGTCAGCTGGAGAATTAATGCTACAAGTGGATAACATCACGCTATTTGAAACCAATAGCTCTTCACACAGTTGAAGACTGAGGGTCCTATTCAGCAAATATTCAGGGTCCTATGGCTGTGGCCACAGAGGTTCCAGAAGCTCTCGCTGAGTCTAATCCTGATTCAGGAACCAAAATGATATGCTGTGTATATATTTCTCTGCACAGCCTGGATGCGCTGGACACCCTCCCCCACTTGATTCCTGGGAAGGAAAAAAATATGTCTCTGTTTAGCTTTCAGTGACATGAAAAGCAATCCACAGTAATGAAATCTAAAGAAGTTAGCCAGGCATGTATGAAAAGAACAGGATGCCTGTGAAAAGGGAAGAGCTGTCAAAACCTAATTGTGGGCTCTGGCTGCAATGAAATTTATCAAAGAGGGAAGACAGGTTGGATATAAGGATGTAGACAACTTCTGCTAAGAGACACTTGTTGTGCTCTGGGCAATAGTAACCCTTACACCACACCTTGTGTGCTGTGTCAGGATATTCCTGTCAACATTTGGCTGCAGCAGAGAGCTCCCAAATGCCCAGGTCAGCATTTCAAGTGTGGCACTTCAGCCAGCATCTGCCCTGTCACTGGGGGCACAAACACCTGGGCAGAGCTGCCCCACTGCTGGCAGCACCTGTGCTGAGAAGGCATCGAGCCTTCCTCCTGCCACACCGCCTGTGGGCACTGCCTGCTCAGACTGTGCTGCTGTGGCACCAGGAAACACAATTCCTTATGGACACAGGACAAGACTGTGGGATTCTTCCCAGCTTGCAGCATCTTCAAAATGCCTGACAATCTTTTCTGGAACTGCCTATGGCCAGTGCTCACAACCAAGCAGGGAAATCTTCAGTGGCACTGAAGTGGTAACACAGCTGCACTCTGGTGCAGAAAGTAAACTCAGAGGGGCTGTGAACTGCCTGCCTCCAAGTGTTAGTGCCCACAGCATCATTCCTGGCTCCATATGGGTACTGTGCTCTGTGCTCCTGTCTTTCAACATTGAGGATAACTCTGGGGCTGCTCATATACAAGATGCTTCCATTTGACTGGGAGTACTGCCCGACTCAGCCAGTGAGAGCAACAATGGGAGCAAGTCATGGTAACTTTAGGAAGCAATTTAGTTTGATCTTTGATGAATTTCTGTGTCTCATGAATCAGGATTAGTGTTCCCTGTATTGGGGAGAGGATTAGACAGAGGGATTAAAAGGACATCTTTACCCCACTGGACTCTGTGGAATAGCCCCTGAGGATATGGCTAAGAAAGAGTTCAACAGGAATGCCAAATTTCTGCTGAATAGGTTAAAAGGGTGAGGAAGCCTCTTCGGCAGCCATCCAAGCGCAGAAGACCTGCATAACATTCCTGCTGAATAGGGCCCTAAAGACAAAAAACAAAACAAAACAAAACAAAAAAAAAAAACATAGGAACCTTGAAAAGCTTTTCTGATTGTATTGCTTCTTATGAGCGCCTCAGATCTCCAAAGACACTTAAACATATTTTTGTCAGTGCAGTTAGGCATCCTTTGAGATGTGCTAGTGCCATGGATGATATATTGTTACAAGAAAAGAAGTCAAATTAGGCTGTTGCATATAAAAAAAAAACAGGTCTTGATTGTTCTGTAAACAAGGTCCATTTCTTTACATCAATTAACAGTGAAAGTTACCCAAGATCTTATTTAAAAAGCAAAACTAAACCCTCAATCAAGTGTATAACGTTTGGTGTTTTCATGTCTGTATATTATAGACAACAATTACCTTCTGTCTCCCTAAAACTGAAAGGAGCAGACTTAACTTGTGTGCCACATTTCAGCTTTAAAGTGTTTCCAAACCCCTTTCCAGGATTTACCTCATGCACACGGATCTTGGGTTTGATCATAAAATTTCGTCCAACTTCTAACGCCATGTGGGAGAATATTCCAGATTATTGCAAGGGGGAAGCAGTAAAGGAATGCCTTACCTCCACAAGAGGATGCCAGTGAGCGATGGGCTTCCGAGGGTACGAGAGCATTTCGTTCCAGTGGTCGCGACCTAGACTCTCTGCATCGTTGCCTACTTGACAAACTCCAATGACCTCATTGTGACCTACACTGTGAAAATGGTCCATAATATTTTTTTCTTAAAATTTTACCTTTGGAACCACACCAGCTGCATATTTCATCAGAAACGTTAATGGTGGATTTTTAGGATTAATTCTTGCCTGGAGAACATAACGCGCTCGGAAATACTTTGTACCGCTTGCTCTTTGTGTTTCCCAGTGCTCAGAACAATTTGATATATCCCCCCCTTGTAGCACACAAAAGGTTCTTCCCCTGTGTTCTGCAATTAGCTGCAAAGGCAAACAGGCTCTAAGACACAACTTTATAAATGGAGCGTGTGTATGTAAAGGCTTAGCATAAATGTACAAACTGAACATCAGCGCTTAAATGCCCAGTTACCCCATTCTGCTAAACACACCTGCAGCTTACTGATGTCAGTTATAGATCCAAATCTACATTTTAAAATTTAGTAAGGAAGTTCTGCCCGGCAAGACAAAAAATGTGGAGACTTCTACCAAGCTCAACCTGACATTAATTCCCCGCCTATAGGGAAAAAAGTAGTAACTTTCTTTCTGGGTGCAAATCTAGCGTGCAAGACTTCATCAGCCAATATTTGACAGCTACAGGCATCTCACCGGTCATAATCCATAACAGCTATCGACAAGTTAATTTGGTCAATGTTTTCTGGAGGGACGTCAAAGACTATGGCTTCATTGTAAACAGGATTTAGAGTGTTCCTCTTGGTGGAAGTTTTCCTTTTCTTTAGCCGCCTTCCTTCACACATTAAAGAAACCTTCACGTAGGGATCTGTGTGGGTCATAAGAACAATGTTGATTTTTGACAAATGCAAATGGAAAGTGAAGGGAGACTTCCTGTGTGCCCATTCCTGCTTGCAGGATTAAATCTCCCGGACCTGACTGGAATTTGAGCTTCTCTGTCACCATGGAATGCACGGGAGGCAGAGCAGCTTTGAAAGCTTTACCTGGTTCACTGCTTATAATGAACTTTTTAGGTTCAAGAAACTCCTGGTTGTGTACCAGCTTCTCAAAGGGTATTAAAATATCCACTGAAGCGTGTTATACATGACTATTTTATACATCAGCCTGTGTATCAGCCTATTTATAGCAGCCTAATTACTTGTTAGATTTGTAGGACAGACAGAAGATGACAATGTTTTTCACAAAGGGATTTACTGATGTATGGTTAAATACAATTCATAGTGCAACAATTAGTGGCTTATATTTCTCAAGAGAATGATAATTATTTTTAAACTCCTGAATGTAGCAAAAAGAGAAAGTTATTTCTTTGTAGCTCCTTTCTGAGAGCTCTACAGCTTTCTGCTAGTATTTAAAAGACATCTATGAAGTCTTATTTATGTTTCTGATTTTTATTGTGGGCTTTTGAAAGGGTTGCTGAAAGGATTCTGGGATGATCACTGCTTTCTCCATATGCCAGTAACAGCAGAACTGGCTCAGTGGCTCTTGGGGACTGTCAGAGAGGGCCAGTCTGCCTCTGTGTCATAGCTGTAACAGTCTGCTGCACAAACAAATTCCCAGTGCTGGGAATGCATTTTGGCCAGCTTGTTTTACTCTGAATTACAGTATAATAATAATAATTACAGAAGTAATAATCTTGCACTCTTTTTGACAGAGCAACTTATTTTAAACTGTTCCTTGGATCTAAGCTAACTAAAATGTGTTATTTATTTCTCATCAACTCCTGCACTCAAGTAGAGCTCACAGTATAAAATCCCCCCTCTCAAAAATCATTCCGGGATTTGACAGTGTTGAATTCTGTGTCTTGGGAGGAAAATGGGACAGAAATCCACACTGAGCATTAAATTAATTCCTACCTGATGCTCCTGTGATATCCATTGCCTTTAGATTTCTTGCCTTTATTATTGTAATAGTTAGTCTACCAGCTGTTGGAAGGTAGCAGAGCGAAAACATAAGGTCACCAAGATCCACATTATCCTGTTCAGAGAAAAAAAATATCATGTGAAGCAATAATAACAATTTTTCTACTCCTAGCAGGATTTCAAGATGAAAATATACCTTTGGGGATCTACAGTTATGCAGTAAAAGCTGAATTCTCATTCTGAACCATATCTGAAAAAAACAGCTATCCATGTGCATACAAAATTCAAGTCACTCTGTTGCTAGACCACCGAAGTTCTCCAGGATAAATGAGGATTTCGTTTCTAGCACTCAGTCCTTGGAGATGACACACATTCAAATGATGAGGTGCCTTGTGAGGAACTGGAAAATCTTTGTTCTGTTTTTATGTTTTTTAGTGATTTGTCTTTTTCACTGACAAGCAGCCACAAAAGTCTGTGCCTTTCTTTCCAGTCTGCAGGAGAAAACCCACAGAGACAGTCACGGGAAAAAAAACCCCATGGTTTGGGCAGGACAAAGCTTTTTCCAACTCTTAAGTTTGTATGAACTCTGGTGTGACAGGTCAAAATTATCTATGGCAATGGGACAGTCTCCACCAGAGGAAGAGTAAGGGTAATTATTAATTTTTGATCATAATAATTACAATAATAATAACAACAACTTCCTGTGCCTCACACAGACAAGCTCCCTTAAGTAGATTTATCCATCTGTTTTACTGACAATTTGCAACCCTTTCCTGTGTTGATGGCATCAGAGTTCCAGAAAAGTAATAGAAAATTTGCAAACTCTGTTCGCAGTTACAAAGCATCACTATTTTTTAAAGAGGGAAATCCAGATCTTTCATTAAAAAAATAGCAAAGGAAGGATTGCATTAAATTATTTCTTTGATTTGATTTGCATTTTATTTTTGGACTGAGCAGTGAATTCACACTTTCACAGACCTGCTTCCTGTAACTTAATATTTCATTCCTGACTGGAAAAAAAAAAAAAAATTACCTGATTCTTGAAATTAGCAGTTTCAAGGCCATTTTCCAGGTTTTCTAGGGAAGGGAAATACAGCTGCTGTGGAGTATGTTTATCTTGCTTACTTAGCTTTGTGCAATAGCTTCTCATCTTACCCGAGCTGGTTCCTTCTCTGTCAGTCACCAAAAGCTGAAAGGTGGTGGATGATGGAGAAGGAGAGGGAAAATACCTGGAAAGAGCCCCTAGCACAGGTTTGTCTCTGATGCCCAGAGCCTGTGCAGTCACTTTGTGTCCCTCCATGAGCTAGCAGGGGACATGAGCAGGACAGAAAGCATTGCTGGCACAGAGCTGTAGAAAAGTGTTGTGTCAGAAGGGAATTATGGAGGTCACTTGGTCCAACCCCTTGCTCAGGAGAGACAACTTTGCTTTAGCTCACAGATCAGTCAAAGAAAAAACCCAACAGGTACAGTCATTCAAAAGCAGGTCCTTTCATTGTGCTGTTATTTAAGAGATGCAGTCAAAGAAGGAAAAGGCTGATATTATGGGCCATTTGTCAGGAATAACCAGCTTTTAACCCTATCACCTTTTCCATTCTGAAGATCAGTGTTTCAGGGTGGCTGAAAAGCTAATAAAGGCTGGGACAATATCGAGGTGGTTGCTATGACTCAGACTGCTTAGTGCCTCTTGATAGCTCCCACTTGGAAGCAAACCTGCTGCAACAAATTGTGTTCCTGACTCACTTGGTGGGAGGATCAAAGTGCTGCTTGGGATGCTGCGAGAAGTCCTACAGGTTAAAGAGGTGTCAGCACATCCAGGAGAAACTTCTCTTGGCTAACACCTGCCCTTAACGTTACAGGAAAATAACTGACCTCTGAGATTTTCCCAGTGGTCAGCTGGAGCTCGATGCCTATGACCAGGAAAACAGGGAGCAAAGTTTTCACTTGTCCTTCCCACTGTGAGAGCAACTTCCAACATGTAAATGTACTTCCCCAGCTCTGAGGTGCTGAGATTCATAGCTGTGAAGTTCTCTCTTGTGCTGCAGCTCTGAGGGGGCCAAAATTCCATAAGCCATTTAAGGATATTATTGACTGAAGCCATCTTTTGGGAATTTGTCACTCTTGCAAATATTGATAGGTTGTTTTTCCTGAATTGGTCACTACTCTTTAGAAGACAGTGTTGTTGAATCAGTCAGATTTTCCCTGACCACAGAGAAGCCCATCAGGCATCTGCTGTTTTAATTGTGTATTTTGGCATACGTCAGTATTGTCAGCTGTGGCATATTTATATGCATAAATATGGACAGTTATTGATTGGGGATTTTACATTTTTTTTTTTGTAATTTATTTTGTAGCACTTTGCAGTTCATCTTTATCGGATAGGGGTAGGTTTGACTTCAAATGTTTCAGAATGTACTGACACAGTATTTTGGATTTTATGTAATCATGGAGGTACTTCAATAAACAACAACTGACCTATGCACCACTGAAATATATAGATATATTTATATCTGTATTGTAGAATGTCCTTCTTACATACTTTGTACTACACTGTTAGACACTCAGTACATTAGTACTTGATGCAGATATTTCCAACTCTTTTGTCTCTCTGAATACAAAATTCAGAGCCATACTCCATATTAAATACTCCATATTCAACTCCAGTGCTCCACGTGCTGACTAGGAATTCATTCTGGGAGTACTGTAAATTTACTGCCACTACCAAATACAGAAGCTTCCACTCCAGACTTGATCATCCTGAATGAACATTTAAAAAATGTTATCCAATTTTTATCAAGAAGGTTATAGGTAAATGAATTATTATACAATTGTTTTAGGAATTGAATTCAAGATGCCAAGAAAAATCAGAGAATCATAGAATGTCCTGATTTGGAAGGGATCCACAAGGATCAGGGAGTCCAACTCCCACCCCTGCACAGAACAGTCTGAAGAGTCACACCCTGCATATATAACTGCACAAATGACTGCATAAAGGAACTGCTTAGGAAAAGAATGGATCACATGTGTTGAATGCAGTATTAAGAATCAGGCCATAATATACTTACCCACAAGCTTTGCCTTACAACTGAATAATTGTCACCTGCACTGTGATGGGTTTTTTTTTAGCAAATACTGTGATATATATAATATACATACGTGTGATATATATATAATATATAATGATACTTTATCAATGCTTCTTGAAAAACTGCACTAGGCATTATATGGGGAAAAAAACCAGAGTTATACTGGAAACAGAGCCTGTGATTTCTTTAGTCTTTTCCAGCTGTAAAAGTTGTAGGTGTTGTAGCAATAGGTCACAGATGATTGTGAGATTGTTCACAAGCCAATGCCTGAGAATGTGACTGAAGGGCAGCTTGCAGGCAGCAGCAGGGAAGAGACAACTTTTGCCATGCAAATCCTTCTCCCTGTCTGAAAAAGAGGCCCTATCTTCTCACACTTTCATTTTAAATTGTAGGGAATTAATGACTACTCCATCATCCTGGCTACTTGCAAAGGTGTTCTAAAGTTTGGAAAGGATTTTTATAACAGAGAGAGCTTTTCCACTTGACCTGGCTATTCCTCCCTGTCTTACCCCTATTTTCTCTAAGCAAAGGGCAACACTGAAAATTGTTGCAAACAATGGGTCCTCAAGGTTCAGTTACAAAGGTTTAATGAGGGAATGTTCCTCAGAAAGTCCCACAAACTTTGGTGGTGAAACAGCAGCCAAAGGCCTAAAAACTGACTCCTGACTCGAGCCAACAGAAGCCATGAGAAAGCTGACAGCTCTTCATTAGCATGATCTCTGGCTGATTGACATATTATTTGTTCTTTGGCTTCTTTATTTACTATCTGTTTTTCTAACACATCTTGCAATGGCTCTGTGAACTGCAAACATGGCTTTGCACACCCTGCTTTATGCCTGTGTAGCTTTCACAGAATCACAGAATCAAAGAATAATGAGGTTGGAAGAGACCTCTAAGATCATCAAGTCCAACCTATGCCCTAACACCTCAACTAGACTATAGCACCAAGTGCCATGTCCAATCTTTTTTTAAACACATCCAGAGATGGTGATTCTACCACCTCCCTGGGAAGACAATTCCAGTGCTTTATTATTCTTTCAGTGAAAAATTTTTTCCTAATATCCAACCTGTACCTTCCCTGACGTAGCTTGAGGCTGTGTCCCCTTGTTCTGTCAGTGCTGCCCGGTGGAAGAGACCGACCCCACCTGTCCACAGCCTCCCTTCAGGAAGTAGTAGAGAGCAATGAGGTCACCTCTGAGCCTCCTCTTCTCCAGGCTAAACAACCCCAGCTCCTTCAAATGTTCCTCACAGGATTTGTGTTCCAAGCCCCTCACCAGCCTCGTTGCCCAAGCATCTCAACATCCTTCCTAAACTGAGGGGCCCAGAACTGGACACAGCACTCAAGATGTGCCCTCACCAGTGCCGAGTACAGGGGAAGAATGACCTCCCTACTCCTGCTGGTCACACAATTCCTAATGCAGGCCAGGATGCCATTGGCCTTCTTGGCCACCAAGGTACATTGCTGGCTCATATCCAACCAGCTGTTGACCAGCACCCCCAGGTCCCTTTCCGCCTGAACACTGTCCAGCCACGCTGTCCCCAGCCTGTAACGCTGTAGGGGATTTTTGTGGCCAAAATGTAGAACTTGACACTTAGACTTATTGAACTTCATGCTGTTGGATTCTGCCCATCCATCCAACTGATCTAAGTCTCTCTGCAGAGCCCTCCTCCCTTCCAATAGATCAACACAAGCTCCCAGCTTAGTGTCGTCTGCAAATTTACTAATGAAGGACTCAATGCCCTCATCCATGTCATCTATAAAAATATTAAATAGAACTGGTCCCAGTACAGACCCCTGAGGGACACCACTGGTGACTGGTCACCAGCTGGATGCTGCACCATTCACCATCACTCTCTGGGCCCAGCCATCCAGCCAGTTCCTAACCCAGCGAAGAGTGCTCCTGTCCAAGCCGTGGGCTGCCAGCTTATCTAGGAGTGTTCTATGTGAGACAGTATCAAAGGCCTTGCTGAAGTCTAAATAGACAACATCCACAGCCTTTCCTGCATCTACCAGACGAGTTACCTGGTCATAGAAGGAGACCAGGTTGGTCAGACATGACCTACCCTTTGTAAACCCATGCTGACTGGGTCTGATACCCTGGCCATCCTGTAAGTGCTGTGTGATAGCACTCAGTATGAACTGCTCCATTATCTTACCTGGTACTGAGGTCAGGCTAACTGGCCTGTAATTACCAGGATCAATGGTATGGTGTGGACACGTTAGTGACTTTTACTATTGCTTGCAGTCCCAGACCTTTGGCCTGCTGCTTCACTACCCCAGCCCCCCAGAATCTGCACGTGTGTGTTCATCTCTCTGGGGGTGGACTGGTGCTGTCACAGGCATGGCCCTCACATCCAGCAAACACAGGTCTTTTCTACAAATGCAGCTTGCTAAGAGAACCAAAGCCAATGTATCAGAGCGCAGAGAGGATTAGTGCACATCTTCACACGTTTAGAATCACTGAGCTACACAGCTTAAGCCACGGATTGTCACTAAAGGTGTGCTGTATTAGCAAGAAATCACTTCGAGGAACAGAATTAACAAGCACAGAGGGCAGGATCTTCTGCAAGGATTAGTTCCTGTTTGAATTGGGTGCTAAGGCTTTACTGTGTACGCTCCACAAAACGTGGCACTACAGGCATTATACTGCCAGAGGCATTTTGGAATTCCTGCTTAGGAGAAGATTTCATAAATAATGTAGGCTATCAAGTCATGCATGTTGTACTTTCCAAATTTGTGCCTAACCTCATTCAGTGTGGTAGTAATACCATACTGGGCATGTTGCAGTGCGACTGTGACAGCCTTAATATAACCAGACCTAATAGCTGGTCAGTTTTATTAGTAACTCAAGAGAAAATAATCAGAAGATAATTAAATTGAAATTCTAATTTACTTACATGTACATGCCCTATACTATTTTTCTTTTGGTCCCATTCAGCAGGTAGCATCACTGAATAAATATCCTCTAACAAACATACTGTTCTCCCGTTGTTCTCAAAACCTGCCCAGGTTCAGAGGTAGAAACACAGCCTTTATTTTTAATCTGTAACCTGCCTGTTCCTGTATTCCAAAAAAAGTGAAACAAGACTGGGATCAGCTTTGCTTGGGCCCCAGGCTCGGGCTGAGGGCTGAGTGCCTTGATGTCGTGAGCTGTGCCTCTGATAATCCCACCTGGATTTGTCTCTGAGCCCTTGCTGTGTTCGTGCAGTTCTTTATTCAACGGAGCAAGAGCATGAAGCTTCTTCCTTGAAAATGGCTCAGTGTTACCTGGGAGAGTTCAAACCAGAGGTGTAAATCACAAGGTCTGCCTGAAAACTGCAAAAAGGGTGAATCTCATAATCCATGAAACCTCAAGGTAAATAAGATTGATGTTAGGAGCATGGAGACATGCCCCCCCTCTCATATTATGCTTCCTCCTTGCTCTGCTCCTGGTGAAAATATTTGATACATTATAAAAATCATATTTTTTAAACTATTTTCAGTGGCTTCTACTGGAAGGGCTATTGTTCCTGCTTTTCCCAGAAAACATTTTGGGTTTTCCCCCCTGTAAAACTAGCCCAGAATAAATATACCTCTGAAAAATGCTGAATTCTAATAGTAACATTAGTAGGCTTTTAGTCTATAATCACACATTGCTTATAGTTTTAAAAAACATTATTCAATTTTTCTTGAGATTAGCCTGCAGGATAAATCATTCCCCAGTACTGTGTCAGCAGCCCCATGCTGTTGCTTAGTGAGTATAACTCAGCATATTAAACAGGGAGATGTGCAACCTCAAAGAGGATGGTGACTAAGGGCCCCGAAATGGCCTCACCTTTGATGCCTTTGAGGCTGCATTAAGCAGCTCAGGCTGGATCAAACCTTCCCAGTGAAACCTCCAAGTCACCTGGTTGTTAGGGACATTCTGACAAAATGGGGATGACATTTGGGATCAGAGCTCTCCTCTTCCTTCTCACAAATACATTAGAGTGCAGAAAATGGGTATGTAAAGCAGGCAGCAGGGGATGGAAGAAAACAAGACAATTTATATAATTTTGCTCCTGCCTCGGATCTGGAAGGAGATTTGCTGTCCCCGAGTTAGGCATTCATAAGGTTTGTGCTCATTTCTTTGGCAACTTGAGTTTTGTATTTCTGGAGCAGAGAAGCTGTGATGGGCCTGCACCACGCAGTGCCTGTGCCACTCTAATTAAAGCATATGTCTCAATTATACCAGGTTCCTCCCTTCTCCAGCTATAAAAAGACAGACACTACTTTTTCACTTTCCTGCTATGTTGCAAAACTAATTATGGGTTGTGAGGTGCCCACATGTATTTTTATGCATCTCACCAACATAACATTAACTGGAGCACTTAGCAGGCACTGATGCCCTTGCTTATTTCCTATTAAGTCAGTAACTCTTGAGAGAGGTTTTCGAGGCAGAAGTGGTTTTAGAGATTTGCTGAATTCCTGCTGCTGTGTCAGAGCTGTACAGCTCAGGCCATGGTAGCTCTGCATGCTGCCTCCTGTAGCAGTTGGACATGTCTCTGCAAAGGACACAGGGAAACAGGAACACAGCAGAGGTGTCGTGGAGTGAGAAGGCATCATTTGAATCTCACAGAAAGGACAGAGTGCCACTATTTTATTTAAATCTCTCTTTCTTCTCCCCTCCAAGCTGAGGAGCATTAGTTGCATTTTAAACAACAAGAAAGCATTCCTAGTTCATTCCAAATCTTTCCTGGAATTAAGGGAATGTATGCTGCTAGGGTGCAAGTTTCACTGTACATCATTCTAATATTTGCTAATGAAGGGATTTGAATTTTGCAAGGATTTATTTCAGAGGAGGCTCATTCAGCTAAGACAAGGATGAGTTAAGTACATGAGGTATATGTGTTAAGCCCAAATGACTTGCACATGCTTTAAGCAGTGTTATCTGCTTTTTTGAATATACATTTATTAAATTGCTTATCTGTGTTGAGAAGCTTGGAATAAGATTTGAGTGATAAGATACTAATTCTGCTGAGGAACATGTCCAGGACACAAATACTATACAAATCCCATAGACTGTAATCTGTTTGGGAATGATAGTAAAGCTAAAGTATCTAATATGAAGAATTTGTGAAGTTAGCTCTACATTTTTTATAATTTCATCATAGAGTCATTTTGAGTTATATCTATGAGAAATATATACTGATAAAAACTCTTTTGAAATGTTGGATTTTAATTGAATTTGCATGTGACTAGAAGAGTGCCAGTTGCTTCTCATTACACATTTTGAGATGAATAGAAAAGATATGACTGGAAAATTCTATTTTCATGACATCTTAAATCAAAGAAATGAACTCTAGTAAGGGAGATATTTATTAATGCCTGAATCAATCCATATCTACAGATACGTGATTAGGTAAAGTAAGTGGAAAATGGGAATGGCCAATCTTTTAGAATTATTCTTTCAATACATCAATGTCAGGCTATATTTCATGTTTTAAGTTAATTTTCAAGGGGTGCCATTTTCTCACTGTGATTTCATTTTTTAAATTTCATTTCATTGTCTCTATTTCTTTTCTTTATGCTTTTCTTAAAAATGAAAGCAAATACGCAAAGAAGCCTTTTGAGCTTGGTCTGTCTGATTTCACTTACTGGGAAAGACCATGAACAAACAATTCAGAAGCTTGTTTTCACTGCAGTGAAGGAATACAAGAAAGCTGAAGTGTTTGCATGTAATTCACTCTGGATTTTGCAGTTTCCTGAGCATTTTGGCAACTTCTCTATAAAGACATTGTCAAAAACAAAGCCAATACCATATCCTCTGTCTTCAGAGTGTGAAGATCTTTAACATGGATTTTTAGAGTTTGTGTTTTGGGTTTTTTTGGGGTTTTATTCCTCTCCTGATTCCATTATCCTTGTGTCATGACTACTTTTCTTTAATCCAGGCCACATAAGAAGGATTCTCCAGCCACAACTTTGTGCTGTGCCAGTCATTCATGATGTCTCAGAAATGAGGGGCCAAAGTAGGAGCCTTTCACTTCATGAAAGCTCCAGAACAAATCCAGTCAGTGTCCTTGAGGAGAACATACTCATAAACTTTCTCCTGCCACAATGTCCTCAGCAGAATCAAGGACAGAGGCCTTTTCTGGTAGGCAATCAATGTTCTTATCTCTCTCTAAAGACCCAACAACTCCACTGTCATCATTTATATAAATAAGGTGGCAGTGATTATTGAAACTTTCCAAATGGTGAGCTGCATACGATCCTTGGGATGCATTTACAGGATCATTCTGTATTAAGATCCTTTTAAAAAAAGCCTCTATTCAGTACAGATGAACTTTATCCCATACCTGTTCTTAAGCATATGTTGAAATCCTGGCTTTGAATCCTTTATGCAGATTTTCAGTTCACTACAACCACAGTGGTTTGCTGAATCTGGGCCTAACAGTGAATCTAATGAATTGTCCCGTAGCTATTGAGATAGAAATAATGTCTTAATTTGTTCCAAACTAAATTGATGAACTGCAGAGATAATCTGAATTGAGCTAATAAAAATTAGCAGAGACACGACAGCAAAAGCTGGAGCACTTGTCCTGTTTATGTGTGTGTGCCTATGTCAGAAATTGATTTCATGGGAAAAACAGAAATGAGGCCTTCTGAAAGTGAAACTTCTGTAGAGAAGTTAATAGAAGTAGTTTTTAACTCCCTCATCAGTTATTAAGGAAACAAGTACAGAATTGGCTCTGAAGGCTTGCTAGATGGCATTGCTGGCCAGAGAGAGAAGTTAATTGAAGCTTAAGTTCCTCCTTGCAAATTAAATGATTCCTCTGAAAGTTATGTCAGTTTCTTGAATTGTTAGTGCCTTTTATTTATTTTTTAATTATTCTATGGCTTGTCACTTTCTAGAAAATGGAAAATTCAGTATAGACTTAATAATACAAAAAATTCTGCCCTGGCCCTTGTTTTCCAGGCTGCCTTGGATAATTTTGGTTGGTGCTGGGAGGCAGGGGGGTGCATGTGTGTTTGTGGGTGGGTGGGTGTAGGAAAAAGTAGAGGAAATAACTGCACCTTCACGATGGAATGCATAAAAATGTCATAACCTGCGAGCTGTGAGTTCACAGGCACGGTGCTGTGGAGAAATTGCCTTCTCCTTTTCTGCCACCTCCAGGTATCCCACCTCATCAGTGCTCACACCTTTGGAATGACACTTCCAGAGCCTCGTGAGGGTGGGTTTGGTTTCCCACTGCTGAAGCTTTAAGGGGGAGCACTCTGGCACAGAGCTGAGTCAGACCTTTCCCTCTGCAGGGAAGGCAGTGGTTGCTTCAGAAATGTTGACAAGTTTGGGAATAGCAATGAAATGCAAATTGCCCTAGACAGGAATATGTGTTTGGAGGGCATGTGCTTTCTTGAAAGGAAATGAGGAGGGAGCTTCCACTGGGAAAAAAATAAAGAGTTTTGATGTCAGGTGAAGGTAGTAGAAATGGAAGGACAGGTAGGTCAGGCAGACAGGCAATGTTTCACAGAGGGCAGTGTCACAAGCCAGTTGAACGGTGCAATCTGGAGAATTAAGACAGTGACTGGATTTGTTCTGAAGCATTCATTGCCTAAATTAAGGACAAAAAGTTTTTATGAATGTCCATCAGCACCTGTCATATGAAACCCAGTAATTTTTCCACAGACTGTTACCTATTTGGATTAGCCCACTGTTTTTTTGTGAAAGAGTGAGACTGAAAAGACCAAAGTGAAGCAGAGGTTAATGGCATTGTAGTATGCACTGCCTTAAATCAGTTTAACCTGGGGGGGCCAACCTTGCAGATTAAAAAGAAAACTTTTAGTGAACATCACAGAGATGGAAAGAGATGAGAAAGTAAACCCCCATGGTTTCAAGGCTAAAGGCTGGTTCCTTGTATGAAGGAGAGGCTAAATTATGTGTTAAGTGTTCAGTATCTCTAGGCAAACATCAGCTTAAAGAAAATGAAGCAGCAAATCCATTCTAATGCATAAAATTATTTCTACCACGAATTATTTGCCAGTTACCCTTTGCTTCCATTCTGACATAAGTTGAAAGATATGTTCAATTATCTCCATATACCACTAATAATGAAAATTTCAAATACATCCAAGAAAAATTGCAAGGGAGGAAGCTGGTTTTAAAAGGAAGTTAACTAATCAAAATATTTTAATCCAAAATGTCTTGCCTGTTAATTTTTTTCCCCCTAGTGTGTTAAAATGAAAATGTCAATTTAAACTAGATCTGTATGCAAATGAATGGACTGGCCTTTCACTCTACTTTGAGTTACAATGGCTGCATGTGAACTTACAGCTCCACTAAAATATGAATTTCATTCTCAGTGCAGGTATTTTGTGTTGTGCAAAGCAGCTGACTGTTACATCATGCATTCTGAGCACATCACTCTCAGAAGGAGAGAAAATAAGTATCTGGGTAATGCTGCAAAAAGATGGAGAAAGTCACAGTATCGGGGGAAAAAAATTTCTTTTCAGTCTGCAGGAGCAGCTATAATGTGTTGTGGATGTACACATGTTCATTGCACTCACATTTGGTGTTCTGTACTGACTTTGCTCCTCAGGCTTAGCACAGGGCATTCACAAAACGGGTAATAAGGAAAAGCCATTTTCACAAATCTGGATCTACTATCAGTCTAATTTTTCCCTACAATTTTGCAGAAATCGATACAAAAAAAGAGAGTAGTCCAAATAGCATCATGCTTGAAAAATAGAAAGTTAATGTCAAACTCTATGCTGCTGTAGCCTGCCATTCTAGAAATTTTCTCTGAGATATGTTTATTTTTTTTTATTTAATCAGATGTTTCTTGATAAGACCTTTCCATCTGCAGTGGAATTCCACTCCAGGTGGGATTTCAGGGGGGAAGATATGGTGGCCAGTGTAAAGAATGCAGAAGCTGGAGAAGCACATGTGCCTTGTTCCCTGCAAACAGGCAGCAAAGCAGCACTTTGCCCCTAAATCCTGACCCCTTGGATATACTGTGCTCCCTTCACAGACCACGAAAATAGCTTTAGTGCCATTAATCCAAACCTTGTCTGATCATTAAAAAATTCTGCTGAGTGGAGCAGGAAGTGGTGGAGTCACCCAACCCTGGAAGGACTTAGAAGACATGGAGGTGTGGCACTGAGACAGGGTTTAGTGGTGGCCTTGGCAGTGCTGGGTTAATGGTTGGACTACTTGATCTGCAGGGTCTTTTCCAACCTAAACAATTCTGTGATGTCAGGATATCAAATCCACATTCAATGAAATCCCTGGTGTGCCTTTTCTCTGACTCTCTCTGATCCTTTTTGGCTCCTCATCCCACTAAAAAAGTAATACAAGAGTTATTACCTAAGTTGGACTTTTCAAAAGCAATACTTTCTGTGAGCATCTCTTTTTAAGTTCAGTGTCAATTCAGCAGGTGGGGAAAGCAGCATTGGCTCATGAATCTATTTCTTCTACTTTTTTTTTTTTTTTTTCTATGAGTTACAAAGGGATTTTCTTCATTGCTATTAAAAGGTCTTGTTTTGTTCATTTATTTTTTTCTTTTCCTAGGCATCCTTGTGATTCTAAAGCAAATAATCAAGTGTCTTTCTGCTGAAATTTCTAAATTTCTCCATGTGTTTTGTTTCTCTGGAGACAATTCTGTCATGTTGTGCCATGCACGCCCTCAGGTCAGGCAACAGTGAGCTTCTTCACCTGAAGAAGTATTTTTTTGCTGCCAAAAAGCAACTTCATTTCTAGAGTTCCCTGATGCTGAAATTCTGTTACCTTTGACTTGGTTGCTATTAAATTATATTAAATTTAAATTTATATTAAATTAAATTATGCCACTAAATACAAAAAAAAAAAAAATAATACACTTTGTGATCTGTCACCTGTGTCACAGTAACCTAAATAACAGTAACAGCTGTATAACACTAACAGTGCCAGACTCCAGTGCACCATCCACAGAAAGTTTCCTCCACCAGAGAAAAGGTGAAAAGGGATCATTATGACTCAAAACCAACTCTGAGAGCATTCCATGTAACCTTCCATTGGAACAAAAGCACAACTAAATTTCACAACATGCATTGTACTAATGACACTCCTTTATAAAATTGCCCACTTTTAAAGACAGAGAAAACAATTTCCACAGAAGTTTCACTTCTTTTTACGGGTAATATAGAAAAGAAAATATCTGCAAATTTCCAAGTGAAGCAGCCAAGGTAAAGAGAATAATTCACTGCTGGCTTTATTCTACTTATGGATGGGGTGCAAAGGTGTGCAGTTGTAGTGCTTTGAGTGTCCTTGCACAGCCATTCTATTTTAACTGCAACTTAAATGGAAGGATAGAATCAAGGACTTTAATCCTATAAAACCCAGTTATTAAATATGTCAATATGGATGGAACTCCTACATCTTCAATACTGCAAAATTATCTCATTTTGTAACTTAGAATCTCTCAGGTTTCCAAATACAAAAGGAATTAAAGCAGTAGAGGGAGGAAGAAAGAGGATGACAATAAAATTAATGATAACCAGACAGCATCATTCCAGAAGTGTGGACAAGAGGACAGTTTTCATCCTTGGGTTCTCAAACCATGCTAAAAAGAAAATTACACATTTGAATCAGGAGAGATGTTGGGGTTTTGGTGATGTTTTTTTGTGGCATGGGGGGAAAACATGAGAGAGAAGGCTCTTCTGTTTCCTCCTAGAGGTGCTATTGAGGATTTCCTAACAATTTCTGCAAAACCTGCTGACTGCATGTCATGCTGAGATGCTGTTTGTATCTAACTCTGCCAGGGCAAACCTCCCTACCTCACCTCCCAAACCAATGCCATGGAATCCATACTGATCCACCTCTCTCAGGCACTACCAGGAGCATTTCACTGTGTCTTGGTCTCTTCATTGCTGGTGCTGCCCAGAAGTTCATGCAAATCCAGCTGCCTGCTTTTCTTCAGAGACAGTTCTGGACTATTGTCATTAGGACACAAATTGACACACATTGCCATATGTGGATCTGGCCATGGAGAATTTGTGCTATTGCTGTGTATCCTCCACCTACCTTACAAATAAACAGAATATTTTAATCATTAAGCTGCTAAGCAGTTCACCAACCCAGCACTGCATCTACTTAGAAAAAAAAGGAGCTTTACAGCAAAACAGAAGACTGTGAGGAAGCTGAAGGAAGGCGAAGAGAGAAGACAGGAATCCATTTTAGAAAATGCAGACTCTGAAATCGAGTGTATCATCCATCCAGGTGTCTAGAGCATGAGCAGGAGAAGATGTGATTGTGCAGAGTGTGATAACAGTTCTTTTTCTGTAACACTTGTTCTCTATCAGATGTGTTCCTGCCTCCCTATTATATTTAGACTGCACTGGAGGCAATTTTAGGGCCACTTCAGTGAGCATGTGTTTTTTCTCCCAAAGAATGCACAGAGGGTAGTGTAAGATGTGAGATAAAGAGAGCACTAAATATAGAAGTGCTTTAGTGCTTTAAGTCCATAAAGATGAGTCAAACAGAACTCTCTCCTCCTAGCAGATTTTTCTGCTAACTTGTTTTACCTTACACATGCTACATGTGAAACACACCTAGAGAGGAAAATGACTGTTTTCTGCAGCTTGCTCTGCTCTTCCTCATGGAATTGAGATGAATGTGGTGAGCTGCCCTGACTTAGAGCTGGTTATGACTATATTCAGAATAAATGGTATGATTCAGTACATATTCACTTATGGGTAAGGAAAAAAAAAGTACTACTGTTAGGCAGCTTGTGACTTAAAATCTCATGGTCACTTAAATGCCTTCTCAAGTTTTCAGTTTAGTCGAATCAGTTTGATCAGTTTTGTAATTTAAATAATTTGATGGTTTTAGATGAGAGTTGTGACCTGGCTTGTCCTAAATTATGAATATACTTTAGAACTCTGTTAATCTGATTTTGGGGACTTGATCTGATACCTTGAAAGGGCCAAACTCCAGTTTTTTGGAAGTATGATTTTGAAAGAATTTAGCGTACTTACCTCTGACCATCCTGACTCAAAACTGTCAGAAAAAAAGGATGTGTGTGCTGATTTAGCACTGAAAGGTTTCTCAAAATAAGTAACTTTTGACATGATGATGGGGATGAAGACAATGAGCATCTAATGCTATAGATACATTTGTTTTTAAAAATATCTGTATTGTAATGAACAAAGTATTACTGTTATAGATGGGATAAGAAGCTTTTTATATGTCCTTTTATGATAAAGGCTTGCTGTCAAATGAAGTGTTTTCCATGGCTTTCCCAAGAATGCTGGTGCTCTAAACATTAAGTGAAGGATTTGGAAAAGGAGCTGGAAAATGAGAAACAAAGCTGAGTTACCAAAAGGCATGGGTCAGGGTGCTCACAGCAGAAACCTTGGGGGAAAATAATCCATCTTCATTCCGTCAGGATGGCTGCAGCCAGTCAGAAACTGAAGAAGCAGATGTTGAATGCAGGTAATTCCTGATGGAGAGAACCCTATCTGCTTTCTTCAAACCCAAAGTTGATAGCTCACTCACACTTTAATAATCAGATTTTGGGGGAGGAGGACTACCTTCAAATCTTTGTTGTGTAAGTCATTGTCAGGTGTTTCTTTTGTAGAGAGGAATAAAAGGGTGGTTATTTGCTTATTCTTCTGTTCTATTGCATTTCCTGATGTATAGCTCAGGCTACTTGTTTACATGATTTCACTTCTCTTTTGGTACTGATACTTTACAAGATACATTTCTCTTTTGGTACTAATACTTTACAAGACACATTTGTCTTTTGGTACTAATACTTTACAAGACACTATTTCCACAAGAGGACGTGGATGAAATCTAGCTTCAGTGGGAATTCTTTCCCTGACTTTACAGTAGAGTCAGGATCTAATCCTGAGCACTACTCATTTCTACCTGCATAAAGTGTGGTGGTCCCAAGAGAGTGAAGTTTATAGTTAAATTAGCATTTACTGTAAGATTCTGTGCTCAGTGAAGTACGGATATTGAAAGGTTTTCATTATTTTTAAGTGATTCCTTTCTTCCTGATGATCATAAATATCTCTCTAGGGTGCTTGGAACTAAAGTCATCTGGTTTTTTTTCTATAATTCTTGTACACACTTTTGTTTCACTTTACTGCATACATATTTATTTTATTGTTGGGGTTGTTCAGAAGAGTTATCATAATGCAGATCAGATGGTTGATTAAATCACAGCTGGCTTTTAAAAATACTTATAAAACCCCAGCATGCTTTTAAAGAGAAAACACAATGAATTCCGAAAACAGATGTACAAAATACAGTATGGAGAATTGTTCTTTTGTTCTTTGGAGTTAACCTTCAAAGTGTTTCTCCTATTCACTGCTCCTTTCCAAATAATTTTACTGCAGGAAACAGGAGAGATGTTAGGTAGCGGGGCAATGACTTTGGACACACATTCTGAGGATGACAGTAATTGGTTGCCTGGCAAGAAAGGTGACGTTTCCTGATGTTGTGATAAACTGCTATTTTCTTAGATGCCAGGTTTTCCCCAAATATCTGAGTGGGGGATTTTTTCCCCCAATAGTTCATATAATCCACTGTGAAAACCTCCAGCTGTCAGTTGTTTTCTGCTTCCCTGCCCATCACAAGCAAGGTCCCACCACTAGTCAGGAATCCTCTTCCAGATGGTGCACGTAGCTTTAATTTGAAGTTTGCCTGGTGAAGGGAGTAGTGAATGATTGAGCACTCAACTAAGGTAAGAGGTATTTTGTGACTTCTGTTTTCTTGAGTAAATAGAGCAAGGTGTTTAATCAAGCAATGAAGGGCCAGGAGAATGTAGCTACACAAGTCCCAAATGTCATGATAGCACAGACATTGCTAAAGCATTCCCATCATTTGAGCCTGTCACTTCTCCACAGTACGTGGTGTGAAATGCTCACTCTAAATCTCTGTTAGGGAGCCACAGGAAGGCTCAGACACTGCAAAAGCCTCTCTGCCTCATTTACCCCTGTGAATACTTCCAGTAACTTCAGCAAGCCTAGCTACAGGGGTCATAATATCCATGATTTTAGAATTGGAGTGTGCATTGAGCATGCATTGCCTTTGTGAGGACCAGTGCAGAATTCAGAGATTTGTGTGTCTGTCATTTAATCTTCCACAGGCAAGCACAAAGTGATGTTGCCATGGCCTGTTGGATTTTTTGCAGGGAGCACCACACTTTTTATGTTGTTCCTGATACACATGCATTCAGAATGTTTAGAGAAATGAGCGTACATGCCAGGAAATGAAATGAAACAGTGAATTAAAATGAAATTCTCTGCTGCAAAGGCGTCATAAAGTTGGGGCTGATAAATCTCGATGGAAAAGCTTTCAGTCAGGTCCTCATTTCTGCCATTGTTTCTTCAGCTCAGCTCTCAGAAGAATAGCTCACTTAGCATGAAAGAGTGATGTCTTCTGCCCCTCTTCCCTGGGTGGTTTGGCTGCCTATTTTTCACAAAGTGAAAGAATGGAGGAGCAGAGCTGTGGATCTTTCTGCAATGACCTGGGCAAGGTTCTCTACAGAGAGAGCCCTCGTGCTCTGAGGGGCTGTGAACACAGAAAAGCTGCCACACACCTCGACCTCCACAGCCACCCAGGGACAAACAGGGCCTCCACAATATCTGGAATTATACTTCCCACAGCACGACAGAGTATTCTGAAATATTCAGTCTGAACCCACAAGCATCACCCGGCCCGACCCTTCAGTGAACAGCCCTTACAGGGATTGAATCCACAACCTTGGCATTACCAGCACCCTGCTCTGACCAGCGCGGCCAATCTTGCACTAAATCTTAGGAAAAATGGTTTGTGTGTCCTTTGAAGTTCCTGCTGTCATTTATGGCAGTTCAAAGTTTCCTGGATGAGGAGAAAAGCTAGAGAATCTATAGATACATATATAGATACATACTATGGGGATATATGTCCTTCACCTCAGGTCAGATCCCACTTCAGCTGCAGCTTCTAATGTTTTCCCCCTACCAGGGCAGTGAAGAGGTCTGAAGACAGTCCTCATGTGATTATTTAGAAAATGGTATAGCCTTATCTTAATTTTGGCACGATCTATAATTTAATCTCATGCCTCCTAGCACTAGCTATGATCCAGCAATTCCTGCCTTCTGTACAGATGATATCTTGCCCTGTGTTACAGATCCTGGAATCCTGAAAGGTTAAAGTGTGACACAGCTGACGTTTTCTAACAAGACTTTGAAGGGGGCCAGACAAATCTTTTGGTGAGAGAAGAGCCTGGGTGGAGTGGCACTTTCTCTTCCACCTGGGTCACAGATGTACTAGAGAAGATGAAGTCAGGACTGTGCCCTGGCACATCCACATTTCAGGCTGTGTTAGCATAGCCAGCCTGTCGGATCTGGTGTGCTGGACGTGCTTCCCAAACAGCTCTGCTGTCCCCTGCCCCAACTCCCAGGAAATCCTGCTCTGATTCAGGGCACACTTACACTGAATCCCTGAGGAAACTGGAACAGAAAAATCCACTTACTCTTAAATAAAAGGCCCTGCCAAAATAACATGAGGACTGGGTAAACAGACTGCATGGAGAGGGAACTGTAAAACTCTGAAATACCCTGTTTGGTGGAGAAAGATGCCTGATGGCTGTGATATCTAGTGGGGATTAAAGGCTAAAAATGGCTTGAGGCTTTTCACATAAGCACAGTATGTTCAGAGGGAAGAATACTTTCAAGTTTGGCTCCAAATATTGAAACTTAATTTAAAGAGTAGGATTTTGCAGAAATTTTGATTAATCCATAAGCTATTAAAATGGTTTTTGTGACCTCTGTTGGAAAAAAAAAGATGGAGTAAGCATTCCCAAAACTGTTCAATAATTAAATGCGTGTTTGAAGTGATTTTTTTCCTCCTGCCTGGCTAAATACATGTTTAAATTGAAAGTTATGTAACATTGTAGAAAAAAAGGCTATGGCACAGTCTAATCCTGAATTATGTGCAGAATGGTTGCAACCAAGATTCCTTTAATACAGCTATTTTAGTGCTAGCACTGTGCAAATGCTCTTTGCTTGTCTTCAAGAATTGCTGCCTATGAATTGTAAAATACTGGAGCAGGATTTTTTTTTTTGGTATTTGCAGCTCCCACTGACAATTTTGGATGGTATAATTGAAGGACAGGTTTGGCTGACCGGGATCACATTTTGACTTTGGTTTATGTGCAGTCAGTGTTGCTGTGAGCTTTTTCTCTCCCAGAGCCTCGCTTGAGAGAGAGATTTCTGGGGGAAAAAAGGGATTGGCAGAGGAGGGTGAGAAGAAAGGAGAAGGGGGACGTGTGGAACAGGGACACTTAGAGACACATCCACCAACAAGGAAGCAGGAATTTAGGATGGTGTCTGACCTTTTTTAGCATGCAGCTAATGCGTGGAGGAAACTACTCTTCATATACCACTGCTGTTCTGGGGCTGTTGTACCAGGGAAACGTGGAGGACACAGGGACCACGGTGAACTCAAGAAGATGCAGCACTGATGGGCAGGGAAAGTTCAGAAAGTTCAGAAAGCAGCATTCTCATTTGATAAGGAATTTTGAGTTATTTCCATTTTGAAGCAGAATACCCATTGCTTGACTTGAAACAATTTGCTTTCAAAATATTTTAAAATATAGTCGTAGAAGGGCATTCCAAATGAGAAATCAAATTATCTTGAAATTTCAGTTTGCTCAAAATGCCAACTTTGAAATACTTTTTTTCTATTAAATTTTTTTAACTGGAATGATGCCATTTCTACAACACAGGTTTTGTTTTTATTCTTTTGGCTGCTTCAGTTTCTTTTGTTTGGTTGATTTTTTTGTATGTAGGGTGTTTTTTTTGTTTGTTTGTTTGTTTTTTGTCGAGAAATATCCATCCTGAAAAAGCTCCCTTGGAAATTCTGATGGCCACACTCCCGGGCTCTGTAAACTTCACATGGTGCATACACACGGACACAGCTCTCTGAATTATTATTTCCTTAAACTGCTCCCAAACCCCCAGTAAATGGTAGCTGAAGCCTCAGTAATATTACAGGACCCATCCTGGTTTTGGCCATGCCTGTGGAATTACAAGGCTGTTGGGAAATCCCTTGCATGAAGCAGGCTTCACTCCTTTTGGAGGCAAGTTTGCAGTGCTTGTACTGATTCAGGACCAACAGAAAAATAATTCCTTATCAAACCACTGCTCTCCAAGGCATTTGTCTTTTTTTTTTTACTCCTGACTCTTCCCAAGTTTTGTTGTTTATTACTCTCACCATGACCCAGTTGCTCCAGCAGAATTAGGCATCTGCTGCCTTTAACTTTCTGAAAACCTGTGAATATTTTATCTCTACCCTGTGTGATTGTACATAACCGTGTCTGTCCTTTGTTTAGCCATGCTGAATGCTGGCCCCTAATCATTTAAATGTATGGCATTCCTGACAAATCTTCCACAAAGTAATTATTGCAATCATTACATTTACAAAGATAAAAACCCCAAAAGACAAAAGGAAAACCCCAGTTTTGAAAATTAATGCATTTAAATAGTAGTTAAAAATATATTTAACAGAAAAACAAGGGCTGCAGCTGTTCTCTACTGTACACTAAGTACTATACCTGTTGTGCTGATGCTGAAGCCTAATTAATTTCTACTTCCTCCTTACTGTGGTGACCCTTAGGAATTGGAAGGATTAAAGATCTATGACTTCCCAGCACCTTTTGGCTATGAAATGATTCATTACACATGCACTTTCTTTTTTTTTTTTTTCTGTGTAGTTGATTAAGAATAGACAGAAAAAATCATGCAACAAAGGGTAACCTTGTGACTCAGGAGAAGATGAATACCCACTGATCTGCCTCTCAAAGGCTTTCTGGTTTTGGGTTTTTTTGAGTACTTCTGGTTTTGATTGTGGGTTTTTTTTTTTTTTTGGGTTTTTTTTTTTTTTGGTTTTTTTTTTTTGTTTTTTTTTTTAATTTTAATTTTTAAACAAATTCATTAAACAAGGTGAATCTTACTCCTTGTGTTTACTGCCTTAAAATAGCCATCAAATAGATGTTGTTGCTGCTAAGCTTGTGCCATGA
Source organism: Vidua macroura (assembly GCF_024509145.1). NCBI lineage: Eukaryota > Metazoa > Chordata > Aves > Passeriformes > Viduidae > Vidua > Vidua macroura. Next base: position 60,113,506 of record NC_071576.1, read on the forward strand.
TTTTAAACAGGGAGGATTCATGGGTTTGCAAACCTGTCTCTTCTAAAGAGACTTGCATTTGCAAATCAATTAAGTAGGAACATCTCCACAACCATAACTGGTTGCTTCCCTGATGCCAAAGCCTAAAGAAATAGAACACCAGGTTAATACAGGATAGGTTTTCTGTATTGAAGAAAAAAAAAAAAAAACAAAAAAAAAACCCCACCATCAATTTTTGTTTCTCTTTTACTGACACAAAAAAAAAAGTAGATATGGCACTTGGCATTGATGGGTTGGATTTGAATTCATAAACAGAGACTTGGTTTGTTTCTGTTCCTCCCCAAATTCAAAAGTTTCGTTAACCACCGTAAATATTTTAAAGGCTTTTCTGAGCCCTTATTCACTGCCATCACTTCTCCAAACCCTGCAAGTTGCCAGAACAGGGATTTCAGAAACACTAGCTAAAACATCTTGACAAGCTAAACAGTTTTTAGAACTGGAGTAGGTGGACTTAGCTGACTTCCTGCCAGCTCCAGAGTCTGCACACTGTCGAGGGAGATAAGCAGTGCAAGCGGAGTGGATTAAGGCTGGTGCCAGGAATCTGCAGATCCTGGACCTGCCCTCATCTCTGCCATTAGCAGCGCCGTGTCCTGAGCAAGTCCTGTCCTTGTTGGCCAAGCCTGCTCCTCTGCAGGTGAGCTAGGGGCAGGATTTACCTATTTCTTTCAAAGAATGTTTATTTTCCTCGATTTTTGAGGGTTTAAGCTGTCAGCCTTACGAGCTGCACCTATTCATGTGCATTTGGCAGATGCTGAACTGCTCACAGCTCTTAGCAGGAATGGACCTGAGCAATGCAGCCTTTGAGGAAGTTCTTTTCAGTTCAGTCAGATTTCAGTATTTTATATTTTTATTATGCTTTCCATGAACAACTGACTGAAAAATTTAGCCTCTTTTCATCTCTCTTCCACACATACTGTGGTTGGCATTAACATCTCCAAAACAGGGAACTTGAAACTTCCTTCTGGTGATGTTATTCCAGTTGCATCTCAGTTATACAACATAAATGCCTAAAAATATAAATTCTCAAATCTTTCTTGCTTGGGCAAACTCAAGAACAACAGCCATGAACAATTAGCATTTTTTAGAATGCAGAATTTCAAATACTTATAGCCACCCTAATTTTTAACTCTCTCCTTGCCAAAACACTAACATGCATTTCAACATGCATATTAATTTTTTTTTTCCAATATACTTTTATTTCCTGAATCTCTGCAAAAGGAATTCAGCATTATTTGATACACTGTTATGTTTTTGACCCAGGGTGTTTTGACTTGCAGAGCTTGAAGATTCCTACAAACAGAAGAAATCAATTTCTTGGGTTTGAAATTTCTGGCACATGCTGGCTCTTTCTGGATGTCAAAGTGAACAACTTGATATACAGCTCATGTCTCTTCATAGCTTTGAACTATCCATAACTCTCTTTTGGGTTTTAGTAAACACATTCCTTAAAGTCTGTGGCATGTTACTTCTCAAATTCTATCTGTATTACCCAGAGTCTTGTTTCTGTACTCTCTTCTCTCTTAGATCCAGAATATTTCCCTATGTTTCCATTTCTATCTGCACCTTGATATATTGGGTTTTTTTGAGATGAGAGAAAGCTGCCAATTGGGTGTTAGGAATAGGATTTTTTTAAAGTGTGTATATGAACTTAAACATTCAGAAAAAAGAGCAGTTTTTGTTGTTGCCTGCCTAGATTTTAAACGTAACTATATTTGACAGCTGAAAAGAGCATCAGCGGCAGAAGCTATTACACTCTAAGACCAAAGCCACAAATTTACCTGCTAAAATGACTTCCTCACTCCAGTTATTCCTCTCATCTAAGTTGAGAAAACTCCTCAAGAAAGTTTACCTGCTTATCAAGTGCTGAGCACTTTGAGAATCCCAAGAGCCAGGAGGAACCAGAGTTGTATTTCCAGCAGGCAGAAACGCTCTCTGTGCCCTGCATTGGCTGGTGATGTTTAACAAGCAACTTTTGACAAAGGATTTTCCTTTCTAGGGGCACAGCAAGTTATGTAAGAGGACACTTGGCACCTTCTGAAAGAGAAGGTTTTCCTTTGTCTGAAATGGACCATCTGACACGCTCCTGCTTCGTATCTGACACCTTCTTCTTTCATGGTTTTCCATTTTATCTTGTGCCAAAGCCATGTGTTTTTGCTTGATCCCACTTGAGTTTGAAGATGGCAACCAAGGCAATATCAACCACTTGTTTTTTCTCTTCAAACATGCCATCACTTCGTGAACAAACACAACCAAAAACCCACCCCAAACCCTGACTATGTTTTAGATGCTACTAAACAAAACATGACAACAAAAGATGCCCAGGCTAAAAATAAAAAGTACTTTTTTTTTCTTGATAAGCCAGAAACCAGTGTAATCTGACTGGCAGATAAAAAAAAGCTTATCTAGTTCATTTCATGCTCATGCTAAAGTTGATCCACTTAATTATTTCTACCATTATACAGCCCACTGCTGCTTTTTTCCTGCTTGGAAAAAGTGTCAGTGTTACAGGAGAGAGATTTTATGCTCAGAGGACCTGGGATTAGAAGAACAGTCATTATGATACTGGAGATTTGTCTTTGGCACCAGACTGCTTTTAAGCACGTAAAAAATTTTTATGCTGAAATGTAACTGTGTTACAAAATAATTTCAAACTCTGGGATGGTAACAGATGTTACAGTCTAAAGAATGAAAACTGCTGGCTTAGGATAAAAAAAATCTACCACTGTTATTAGAAAACAGAAAAAAGCACATAGCATAATAGGTCAGTTTAATGGCATTGTTTGCAGTAAAGCTGACATTTCAGGCATAATCTGCAGTGCTCACTTGGAGTAGGACATTTTGCTGGGCAGAGAAGGATTTGATACATTCTTTTATATTGCTGTGTCAAATTGGATTAGAACATAATAAAATGGAGAATGTAAAATAAAGGCCTTTGGGCTCGCTGGTTAGGCAGTGTAATAAGATGTGCAAAGAATTAAAATGAATGGTACTCTTCAGAAGTATGACAAACCTGTCATGTGCAGTTTGTGTGGAGCTTCCCTTTTTCTCATTCATTTCCTAGGAATATCCTTCCTGTGTGCACTTTCTGCTGACCTACATAAAGTGAATTCCCTTCAGTGACTTTGCCCAGCATTTTTCTGTTCTCTAATTATTATTTGAAACAAGACGAATATAAATTATTGAAAATCTGTTACAGTGGATACAGTTTTGGTTTCCAACCATAAACTTCCCAATGGGGTTCAAAACTTTGCCAAAATTTCTTTCTGAGTTTCACTACAGCTGTCTGCTGGCCTGGAGAGCAGCCACAGGAGGATTCACTGCAGCAGCCTCACCAAGTAGCCCTGGATCAGGATCCAGCTTCTGCTGTCAGGCTGAGAGATATCTCAGCTACACAGACAAGAAAATGGGCTGAAACTTGGTTTTTTTCAATGATGCATGGAGTATTTCTCAAAACCTCATGGAATGAATTCTAACCTTTGAAATTTCGGAAATGTTAATTGGTAAGCTGGGTACTCCACACTTTCATTTATCTGATACTCTTATCTCAGAACTCACATTACCCAAAATTGGATGTGTCTCCTATGTGCCATGAGTCACTTGCTTTGAAAAGGCCTCTGTTAGCTGGAAAGCCAGTGACGAGTCTCGATGGCAGGTCGTGTGTTCTGTTTGGATAAACAGGGTTACACTTCATGGGAAAATTGGTATCAGGAGGAATTAATAAATGACTCATGTTTCAGTCCTGAATTTCAATTCATATATTACAGAAAATCTGAATACAAATGATATGCTGCATCACTTTTGAAATTTGGAAGAAGTGATTCAAAAGAAAATACCAGAGCCAATCTTCTGCCTAAGTTAAAGCAGGGAAAAATGACCTGTTCATATCAAAGCAGCCCCAGTGTGCGTGCACATTCAGCTTTCAGTTGACTGTGAAAAATGAAGTTGATCTTTGGACACTTAATGCTGTATGAAGGCAGCCTTTCACTTGGAATGACTGTCATCTGCTCTGTCACAACCTTACTTTTCCCTTGCAGTTGAAAAGAAATAACTTCTCCTACAAAAGCCAGATTTATCCTCCCTGACACCAAGTGTCCATGTCCCTGCCTGTACCCCAAGTGAGGAACTGCTTGTGCTGCTGCTGCACTTCCATCCTCATGTGGGACAGGATTGTGCAGAGAATTCTCCTTAAAGCTAGGAAAATATCCATTTCCATAAAGAATTTTCCAAGGGAAAAAAAAAATCAATTTGGTCTGTAATATGGGCATGTTAGCAGACCACAGAGGTATACAGTGAGGGTGAATTCAGGAAAGGTATTTGTCTCAGAACATCCTTTACTTTTCAATGACTTCTTATTCTCAGCTAAGCAGATGTTTCAGTGCTTTCCTGAACTGAGGTCTAACAAACTTACCCTTTGATCTTACTGCTAATGATGTCTGGTTTATTTGACTCTAAAATGTGCACTCCACTGGAGTATGGTTTGACATAGCAAATGAAATGTTTCCTGACACTTGGCACTGGTGCCTTCACCCCTGTGGGTTTCTGCAATGTATCACTCTCACTGAAGGTCTGTCCTCCCGAGGATGCGTGGGATTCATCTCTAATGGCATTACAAGGAGGTTGGCTCCTGCTCCGAGTAGAAAGCTCCTTCTTTTTTGAAAGTAATTTCCATGATTTTATACATAATGACTGTTTGGATTCCTGCACAGAACTTGATAACAGAGATTCTGGGATAAGTGAAATACAGACTTCTAAAATACGTTCCTCATTTCCCTGGGAACACAGCGGTGCCAAACAAAGAGTTAAACCAATTCAGTTCACTGCTTTCATGGAACAGAATTGTCTGAACTCTGTTTGGCTGGATTATAGCTGTGGGGTTTTCTGACTTTATGAGAATAAAGTCTTCAGTCTTTTGAAGAACTGAAGATTGCTACATAAGAAATGTTGAATCTGCAGTTCTGGCTGATTAGTGTGCTGTAAGTTACATAAAAAATCATGCAAAACAGGAAGAGAGGCAAAATAAGAAAAGTAATATTTCCTTAAGTAAGCTTCAGATTAAGTAAGATTAAAACATTCTCCAGCATTTCTGCCCTATCAGCAGGGCAATGACTAAACCCACTGTCTCCTACATAAAACATTCTTTAATATATCCAAAGAACAAGAATTGAGGACTGAAAATGTACTGTCAGTTTCCCTGGATTAAGGTCAAAGCTTGAGAAAGAGAGAGAATAGAGTATTTTCCTTCACAAATTCAACACACAATTTCAGTTTTAATCAGATTAGGGAAATAAAGTCAGAAACAAATAAAATTCAAAAAGAAGAATTATAATACTTACATTGGTGACATATTCAATATCCTTCCAAATATTACATTCCCTGGGAAAATCTGCCAAATCTAAAAAATTATCCACTACCACTTGGCCAATCAAGTCGTGCCTGGAGAATCTGTCAAAGTCATACACAGAGAAATGGAGTTTCCTTGTGTTGAGATCATTGTAGGGGACAGTAAATAAAAAAACTTCATCAAACACTGGATTTAGGGTCTTTCTGTGCACTTTAGTCTGGTGTTTTGTTTTCCTGTCAGGGAGCAGGTATATCTTCACGTAGGGATCTGAAGTTCCAGAGAAGTCCTTTGCCGGCAGGTTGACGGCCTTGTGAATCTTCACTATCAGCTGCTCCAGATCACAGTCGTACTTGAGGATGAAGTTGAGTTTTCCACAGGCCTTGCTGTTACTCCTCCGGCCGTCGTCCGTGTCCAGCGATCTCTGCTTGTACAGCTCTGGCTTGATGCGGCCGATGCCCGTCAGCTGCTCCTGCTTCTGGACCTGCTGGATGTTGAAGTCGGGGTTGGACAGGTTGAGCTGTCTCCGGAGTGAGTTGTGCCTTAAAACCAAAGAGAAAGAATTGAAACAGGCTGTGCACACACGCCAACGTTCACGTTTGGCGCGTTTCCGTAACGTACGGCGGGGTCGGGTTTGTAACAAAGGGATAAACACTGAGACCCAGCCCTTGTGAGAGCTGACCTTCAGCACCAGACTGCTAACGCCACGTCAGTGTCTGTTCCCGTGTCTCAAGCTGGGCTGAAATGGTTTGCTGATCACCCCAACAACTGTTTTCCTTTTTCTCTCACACCTGATGTAATAAACGCGGAGGTACTTTGGCTGAAAAGCTCCTTTGCTTTCATTAGCTTTGATTTTAGCTTCGGTCCAGTAAAATTTAATAATTCACACTTACTGTGACTGAAATTTCTCCTTCGTGGATGGTAACAAAAATCAAATTTTCAGTCCCTGTTGAGGTAGGGAGATGTGAAAGTTGAATTAGGTAAAACCCTAATCTTCTATGAGTTCCATTTTATTGTCCTATTCACATGCAGCAATCAGTGTTTTAGAGCACCAGGAGCTCAGGTTGAACACAGAAAGAGCATGTGGAAAATGCCAGCACAGGATTAATTCAAAGCTATCTATATTGAATGTAATCAGCAAGAGTTCCTCTGCTATAATTGTTCATTCATTCCTGGTAAATATCTGTTTACCCATGCTTAAAGCAGGAACAGCCTCTTATGTGCTATCCTAATGTTTTTTCTCTTGTTGCATAATAAATACATAATCTTATGGCTCTACATTAGTCATTTCCAGCATAAAATATTATCATGTCACCAAAGGGAAAAAAAAAGTTCAACCCTTAAGCACCTCATGGCAGTGAGAGGCCTAGAATATCCTGTGGAGGAATAAAAAGAGGCTAGTGCTGTACCTTCTCCAACTGAAGTGCATCTGCTTTGACTCAGATATTTGCTGGCTCTTCACATGAAGAGCTGATCCTTATTCTCACTGTATGAAACATAATCCTTTTTTCACCTGCCCCTGCACACACTCTCAGCCTCCCCCTTTCCTCTTCCCTCATGTAACTGGTTTTCCAGTTCCCCTGGAGACTTCACTGACTCTTGTTCAGTCACTCTTCCCCCCACAGTCATGACTGTGGCTAAAATCTACGATTTTTTTAATCCTATTTCTAACTCTTGCAAGAGTTTCATTAGCTTTGCCCTACTTTTCTTCTTTGGAAAAATCTTTGAGGAGATATTACTGGGTGTTCAGCACCAGTGCTAAGTGCAAATGAATATGCTTTACAAGCTAAATCTAGGCTGTGCTGGTGCTTTTAAGGGATGCAGGGCTCTGCGTTATCCAGCTCCTGAGGGAAAAACACCAATGAGACAGTAGTTGTGATGTCTTAGGATTTTAGCTTTTATATTTTTCATATATTTGTAATCCTGCAATTCTTTAGTGTGTAACTCTAAACTCCATATACAGTGTGAACTGCTGTTCTCCCAGTTTGGTCAGGCAGAATAATTCCTCTCCAGGCCTGGCAATCAAGGACACCTCACTGTCTCAGGCCCCAAGAGGTGTAAACAAAAGTGAGCTGGGGAGGAGCAAACTGCGGGCAAATTACTTCATTACCTGGAGCTGTAATTGGAAGATCAACCCCCAAAATGCAAATGAACCAAACTTATAAAAGTATGAAACCTGTGACGCATCCTCCATTTTAGGCGTAGCCCCTGGTTGGGCTTCGCCTGCCCAAAATGTACCTGAAGGCCCTTCAATAATGGGCCTTCAGGTACTTTTTTATACTTATTGAATATTATTTTATATTTATTGAATAAATATATTTATTTATTCAATAAATGTAACTGCATTTTATTCCCTTAATTTTGCCTGGCCTCTGTTTTCAGGTAGTCCCAACATGGCATCAGTTGCGAGAAGAGTGGAATAGGATTGTGATCCTGTTGCTTCGAGGTTTGTGCACCTCAGTGAATAACTTATATATATATATAGATATATATTTTTAAGGAACGTGGCAAGAAGATGATACCTTTTTTTTTTTAAGATCAGTGTGCCGCGCTTTTTTTGGGCTGCATTCGCGAAGAACAGAGAGAAACCGGAGTTACTGACCGGCTAGACGAGGTGGGCTCAGTGGTCTGGCGCTGCACCCGCACGTTGGGCACGCAGTTCTCCTTGGCTCCCGCCTGGGTGTCCAGCGGGAGGTCGGGGGAAGTGTGGCTGATCTTCATGGAGGCCTCGGGGTAGGCTGCGGGCTGCCCCAGGTATTCCTCGCTGTAGTCGCGCTCATTGGCGTCCGCGTAGTGCAGCGGCTCCTGCTTGCTGTCCTTGTTCCCGAAGGGCAAACCCCGCTCCCGCCACGGGATCCAGCACAGCTTCCAGGACACGAAGAGGGACACGCCGAACAGAGCCAGGCCGCAGGCTGTGACAACCAGGGACAGCAGGCTTATGGAGATATCTGCGAACGAGAGAAGCGCATCCGCGTCACGCCTCCGGAGACCCGGAGCGCCGACACGGCAGGCGAACACCTCTGCACTGCAAATTAAATTCTGGTCCCCGCAACGGTCGTAAAATTATTAAAAGTTCTCATTTCTTTCCCCCCAAGGGAAAAGAAAAAGTTTGGAATTCAGTGTAAGACTTGAAGCTAGCTTACAATTTCCCTACAAAAGCTGGGTGGGATGAAAGGTCATTCTAAATGTGAGAAGGGTTTTTCACTTGCTCACTCAACTTCCTGTTGATGAAAGAGCTGTGCCTGCATTTTATCTTTTTGGTTTTCTTTTTCTTTTCATGTAGTGCAGTTTCCTCTACCTGTTTTACCAGTTCTTGCTAGCTTCTCTTCCAGATCCTGTATTAGGCTTAAACACCAAGAAAATATGCAGACAAGCACCTTCGTGACAAGAATTTTTTAAGTATTGCACTGCTGTATCTTGGTTTATTATTTTAATTCCATTCCATCTAATTATAGACTCATTCCTATATTTGCAAATTATTTTTGACTATCAATGCATGGCTTGCTCTTCGGAATTTAATTAGGACACCAATATCTCTTCAAAACTGAGGTTTTACTGGGTTTTTTAACTCCAAAGGCTCTTTCTTTTCTTTTTCCAAACTTCTGGTGTAAAAAGGAATGTGGATATGAGTTTTCTGTTGTTTTTCCCCACATTTCCAACGTTATCCTACTCCATCAACAGGAATAAGTTATGGGAGTGGGTTTTGCTATGTTTTGTTTTAAGTTGCACGTTGGGAAAATGACTCAGTGGAACAGCTGGTTTTGTGGTTACAATGTTTTTGAAATGAATCTCTCTGTGGATTACACAATACATCATGCCTTGAACACAATTAGTGAGGATTCTATTTTACTGCCTTAAATTATAAACACAAGCTGATCAAAGCAATTTTTCACACTGTGTGTAGGTTCAGAGTGTCAGGCTGCATCTCTCTAAGCAAACAGCCAGCCTGAATTCTCAAAGGATGACAGAAGGTTGAAACACACTGCTTCTACTAAGACAATTATTTAAAAATGACAATTCAAATGGAACAGCCCCGGTCCATTCCAAAATAAAAATAACATTTTTTTAAAAAAGTGGAAAAGTCAATACCTTCTGCCCCTGCTGTGAGTCTCATTCTCACCAGCCAGCCAGATTAAATTTCCACAGTGGGGGGAGTGACACTGCAATCCATTTCACACAGGAGCTGTCCAGTTTATTTTGCATGCTGCAAACCAATTTCAAACAATTTTAGCCAGCATGGCCCTTTCTGTCCTTCTCAGAGTCATATCAAGACAAAGCTCATGAACAGTGGGCACAGCATAGAAGCTGCTTGGAATTACAGCAAAGAGTTTTCCAGAGCTAAAATTAATTAAGGAAATTCCTCCCATGCATAAAAGGGAGGAGTGGAATGGTAGTTCTTGATACTTTTTTTTTTTTTAATATTTATTGTCAAACAAATCTGGCAGTGGAGGCAGAGCACAACCTCTTTTTGATTAAAAAGCAGAGGATCAAGGATACAGAAGTGAAAGAAGGCCTTTAGAATAAAGTAATTTGTCTTGGACTCCCTGGAGAAGAAGCAAGAAATACATGAGAAGTCTGCAAAAAGGACATTTCTTTCAAAGAACTGATTCAAGTAAATGACCCAGCATTGAAAAAAATGAGAAATTTGGAGTTATCAGAAGCAGCCAGAAGATTACAAGGTGAGAACAGAAGACTGGCCAATGATAAGGGCGTGTGAATAGGAAGGTGAGGAGCAATTTGAAAAGTATATCAGCAGTCCCTTACCCTACCATGAAGATGATTTGAGCAGAGGAAGTATTCTAGAGAACAGACACTGTGAGAAAAAACACGAGTGCAATACGAACTGTTTTTTCATTTGGAGAGTTTGGGGGGCTTTAATAACATATATAACACCTTCATCTCACAGCTTGCCTGCAGAGAAGCTGGGCAGCAAACAGTGCAGGTCACAACATGACAGGGGACGTTTTTATCCATCATCTTGGTTTTACTTCATCCCGACTCCTTTGTGGCAGGAAGAAGTTTTCGTATGAAATTTTTGTTTCTGTGGGTGGAAAAGAGACCATCACGTATCCGTCTTGCTTCTGTGGAAGACAGTAGACTAAAGGGTAGTGCTTTAAGCTTTTCCCTTTCATCAGACAGTAATTTTCACATCCTGTGTGCCTGGCAGGCAATTTTCAGCAACAGTGCAGATCCATGGTGAACATCTGAGGTGAGCACAGTCCCACGCCAAGAGATTTTTGGCTGCATCCCTGAGCTGCTTTTCTATTAGCCACTTGTACTGTTACATACTGTATTTTCTGTATAATTTTTACTCCATCTTTCCAGATGTCTCAGTTTTTCTAAGCCTGTTTATCTGTATTCTCCTGTGGTAGCAGTACTCATCTGATGCCAGTGATTTCCTCTGCTTTGTAATGAGAGCAGGGTAAGTCTTTACTACTTTGTCCTCACAGAAATGAGATCTGCAGCACAGAAAGTGTTCCTCAGAAATCCAGCTGCTTCTGAATTCCCTCTGTGAATGCCATGACGCCAGCCAAGCATCTTGATATGAATCCAAGTCAAAATTTCATAATTCTACCTTTGTCATCATGGCTGCACTAAGAGCTCAGCTCCCAAATTCCAGCATGTCAGAATATTTGGATTATAGCACACTGATTATAGCATGCTGCTGCTGGGCAGTGTGCTCCCCACTAGCAAAAGAGGACTTTGGATAGACAGAAAACAAGAGAACAGACCTGTAGGGTGGCCCCAGATTAAACATTCTTGAGGCCTGGTAGCTGCCCTTTAATTCTTTGTCTGTTGAGACTGTGACTTCATTGTTAGAGGACACTGGGGAGGCACTGCCATTATTTCCATGCAGCTCCAACAACCAGGAATTCAGCTATGGTTTCCAGGAAGGACACGGGATATCTGAACTTCTTGCTCATGGCATTGTCTTACAGATATTCTGATGCAATAATAAACTTTTGACCAGGTTTCCATGTTTCAATGCCTTTTATTCTACTGACTTCAGCCTCATTTTTCTACTATGCTTATAAGCATAACTTTTTTTTTTTTCCTTATTGTTTGTTTGGTTTTGGGTTTGTTTTTTTGTTTTTTTTTTTTTTTTTCCTTGTAGCAATCACAAGGTTAAAAATGATGTGGAAATAGCAAGTTGAGTTTTCTACCTTTGGATCACACCATCAGTTGTTACCACAGACTGGAGAGATGAATGTGGCCTTTCTGTCTGTGACAGATTTTATTACAGTCAGTGAGATAAAAAAAACCCTCAGCCCTTTTATCAAAAAGACTCAGTTTGGTCATTGCTGAATGCTGAATCTTTTTCCATTTTTTTACTTACATTTTAATGTAGATCTGTTACACAGAAAAGAAAAATCCCACTTTTTATGTCAAGAGATTGTATGATAGGAATATAAATTATCTTGTCTTCAGATTCTCCTATTAAAGAGAACCACAGAACCTTTGGGGAAGGGACCCTTCAGATCATTTAGTTCAACATTCTGCCCAAGCAAGGTCACCTCACACAGAATATGCCCAGATGAAATTTCTCCAAAAGATGGAGCCACTGTGGGCAACCTATTCCAGTGTTTGAGAGTCACCAAGTAGGTTGATAGCATAATCTCACTTTGGCAGGGATAAAATACTAAGTAGGTAACATTTTTAGATCACAATAACCAAAATTTCGGTAACGCTGTAAGGCATAACTGCACTTCGTAGATTATCTAGTAAGAAAGGAAATAAAATTATGCTTCTATTTATATTTCAAAGGTTTTTAGTATAGATCCACTGAACATAAACTTTTATATTGACTTTGAATAAAATCCTATGTTTTTCTAGAAGAATTTGAATTGTCTTGAGCTCATGGTGCATGAGTGTTGTTCAGTATGGGAGGCTGCAAGACCAAAGATAAATGCATGATGATTCCATTCAAACACTGACAGTACCACATTGCAGGCCTGTGACTTATTTTTCCTGGAGTAAATCATTGTGCTTTATCCTCTAAAACTGTGATGCTGAAAAATCTCACCCAAAAATCAGACCAGCAAAATACAGAAATGTGGTGGCTTTGCTTTTTCGTATGTGAAACAAGGATTGAAGTGTTTTTTCCCCTCCTTGTATTTATTTAGTTACCATTTGGATTGCTAAGTTTTATACAAAATAAAATATCTAAATTAGCCAGCAATGGGAAAGGTCAATAGCTAATGCAGATCAATTTATGTGTCTAGACACGTAATTGGAGTTGTGGAGTCAAAAAGCACAAATTATACTGCTTGGATTCGTCTGACTCCAAAAGATTCAAATAAGAGCCAACATATAAGAAATAAAAAACAACTGAACAGGCAATTTCTCATCATCCAGGCACAGAGAGGACATTTAATCAAAGGAACTGCTGATCAATAATGTAATTATTTAGACAATCAAGTTGTTGGGTGCCTGGATGTGACTGGTGTTCTACCAAATGAACTCCTATCCCAACAAACTGGCTGTAATTTGGTTTAACTTGAGGCTGAAGGAGTTTTACTAGAAATCCTAACTGGGAGAGTTTTTTACACACTCTTATCAAAGTACAACAAGCTTTCTTCTCTCTGCTGATTTACTCTCCTGTTTTTATTAAAATGACTATTCCAATATTCCAGAAGTATTGTAATATGCAGTCAATCTGTTGGGTGAAGTTTGGCTAGCAAGTGGTGAAACAAATCGCAGCAATTCAAAATCTTGCAATACAGGTATTTTTAGTCCAAGAGATGCAATCTTTCCCTATTTACACCCAATAAATTTCAAAAGGCATTCAAATAAAATAATGAAGTAAATTTTTTTTTCTGAATAATCCTATTACTAGAATATAGGATATATCGGGACAGATCAATCTTTGCAAATATGATTCTGTCTAAATTCAGTGGAAATTTCAAGCTGTCATTTCCTGCGGGGAAAAAAATTCCTCTTTTCACTACTTTTTTGTTGTTTGGGGGGAGATTTTAAGGAATATGTTTAGAAGTCTGGTTTCTTGAAAAACAATGAGAACATCAGCTCCTATTGCTTAAATCCTAGCTGTGCTTTTGACAATCTGAATTGTTTATCTTTTGTGCAAATACATCCATGGAGGGTTAGTAGCCATCCTTCAGCTCAGTGGTTGTACTGCAGGAGCAACTGGAGGGGTTTTTTTAAACCTAAAACCCTAAACCCCTAAGTTTTTAAACCTAAACCCCTAAGTTTTCCAGAGGAGAAGTGTTAGGATCAAGCACCTGAAGCAATTTTTACCTGGCATTGCATTGTAGTTTCCTCTGTGCTTCACAAGTTTTTCTTAATTAACATAACTGGCACTTGTTCAGGATGGAAGGTGTCCCTTGGCAAAGACTCCTGGGGCAGAGGAATAATTCTCAGCTAATGTATTCTTTTCTGAAATGTTGTTAATTATCCTTAATACCTTGTTTAGAAACTTTCAGTTCAATTCTTAAAAGGAAGGCAGCTGGAAACCAAGGGAATGAATCTCAAGTTATATTCATTTTATAACACATACATGCTCCAACTGTGTCTGACCCTGACATTTATGAGTGTGGACCAACAAAACAGGCCTAAATGAGATCAGTGTCAGGGCTTCACATGGTAGTAACATTCTCCATGCTCCAAAAATATATCTGTAGCAGGGTCTCACTGGTATTTGAGGCTGTTATTAGCTTTTAGTGATTTTTTTTTTATTCCCTGGTTGTGTGTTCTACATCTTCTAGGTAGGCTTCAGGGTATGTAAAGCTCTTGTGTTGGTTAAGGCACTGTTCTAATCCTCTGAGTGGCTTGCATGTCTTTTTATTCCTGAAAAGTGTTACAAATTCCAGTTTATCAGTGCGTGCTTTCTCTTCATCTGCTTTGCTACGGTTACAAATTTGTTTAACGTGTTTTCCAGATATTGCTTAACATTAACTAAGTCTCATAAATGTAATCCTAGGACTTCACCAAGGTACTTATCAATTAGTTTAAATCTACATAAATTTCACAGCACAATTTCCATATGAAATCAGAATTACTAAATGGCCATACAAAATACTCACAGTAACAAGTGCAAAAGCAGTAAGAGATTTGTTTGTGCAGAGTATTTTTTCTAGTAGAAATCGCTGTGATACAACTCAAAACTGACAGAAGATTGACATAATAGTTTATTGATAAGATCAGAAAACTAAAGCTTAAGGCAAAAAAAAAAAAAAAAAAAGAAAAACCCAAACCAAACAAACCAACAAAACCTAAAGCAAATTGTTCATGGACATTAAATAACAAAAAAAAGTACTCAGAACACAGTAAATTGCACCTTTTTTGTTTTGCAAAAAGAAAGTTTAGCTTATAAAGAAGAAAAGTAATGTAAGCACAATGTCTTGTTTGTAATTCAGGTAAGGTCATTTCATACTTAGATAGTTGATTAATTACAACTGAAATTGTATGTGAACTTGTTCTAAGAAGAATTTATTACTGTTTGCACAGCGGATCTCTAATATATTTAGTCTGCATTAATGTGAATATCTTTGACAACTTAGCTGACACATAATACTGTGCTACAGTTTGTAAGTGACAAAAAAGCCTTCACTAATCAGACAGCTGGCTGCATGAGCAGTGATTTTTAAAGACAGAGTTGAGAGGAGTCGTATGTCCAAGGGCTTGCATTTTTCCCTGCCATCCTGCAGCAGTGCCTACTGACAAAGAATGATGCTGCTCCTCTGGTAAAACAAAAGCTTCTGCTCCACAAGTGACACGGACACCAAGTGCAGTAGAAAAAAAAGAATTTTTCATGTCTGCATATACACGGCTGCTGTAAAATTTTCCCCAGGTTCCCACGCCTCATTCTTGGTTCTTTTTTGCTTATTATTGATTTCTCTTTTACTACTCACTTCATACAACTGATAAAATGTGCAGAATTACTGTACACCTTTGGTTTTCTAATGCCGAGTGTAAAAAATTATAAACTGGGGGGAAAAATCCATAAATTAAAATAGAACAGAAGAGAGGACAGCAGTTCTAAAGATACCATGGCAGATTTTCAAGTACTCTGTGTATGGAGATGGCTTTAATGGTTCTATTTTACCCTGTTAGGAAGAATCATGGGGAGTGATGCATTTGCAGGACAGGAAAAGTAGCTGGAGCAAAGGAACACAAAATCTTCTAAAAGCCATTTGGCATTTGAGGCATGCTTGTGTCTTCTTAGCTAAAAGGGAAAGCTGGTGATATTACAAGTGGAAAAGGAATTTTGGGACTAGACACACACTGCAAATTCCTGTGACCATCAGGCTTGTGAGGTCCTTCACGGTGAGCAGTTGTGTTTGTAGGACTAAAGTTCCTGTGACATTTTCTGCTTCTTCGCTGCATGTGTTAAATCACAGAATCAGATTATTTATTCCAAGAAAACAATTAATATGATACATTTTGACTTTTCTTTTTCTTGCAGGATCCTTCACAACGCGAATGGGGCTGTTAATTAATGTTTTGCAAGTGTTTATCCTGGCTTTTTTTACAATATGCAAAATAGAAGTTCATGCAGTAATTGAAGGATTTAACTTCTCATCCAGTTGAACAAAATGACTAGTCACTTTTGGCAAATACTGTGTATGTTCCCTCATTAGCAGAATGAAAGGTTTTAATAGCAAAATGAATGATAGAGAATGAATAAAGAATAACCTAAGAGAAATTTTCCAGTAGAAATTTTTTTGGACAAATTGCGTGTGTTAAAAATTATGAAACTGTCAAGATTTGTGAATATTTTAATGACTAAGCCATCCGAGCACACATTAATCTTGAATATTATGACCCTATGAATAATAATGAAGAGAAATTGCCATTTATTTCTGCAGAATATAGCCAGCAGCAGGAAGTCCCCAGGTTATGGAAGAGCAAACAGCTCATTTGAACCACGCCAATAAGCTCCAAGTTCCATTATAGTCCTTGAAAGCCCAGTAAGCTGCAATAACAGTAAAGTGTTTTAGAGTACTAAAGGAAATGACAGAGCAGCATTTCATTTCCCATTTGTATAAAACTGCACAGGAATATTCTCCCAAAGTGCTCAAAATGACAGCTAGAGAGATCATAAAATCATAGGATGGTTTGGGTTGGGAGGGACCTTAAAGACCATCTCATTCCAACCCCTCTGCCACGGGCAGGGACAGCTTCCAAAATTTGTGAAATTAAATTAATACAAAGGACTGGGAGATGTGGACAGAGCACTAAAGAGTACGAGGGGCTGTTTGAGCTTCAACAAAATTTAAGTTTCACATTAATACCTAAAGACTAAAAATACATACACACAAATCTATAACGTGATGAATATGACTAACAGATCCTTTCACAGAGACAGCCATGGTTAATAAGAGTTGTGTTGCTCATATGAGTTCTAGTCAAAGTCTGTATTTTTCTTTGGGACTTCCAATCTTTTTCCTACTAGAAGCACTGAATTTCACATACCAGTGGTCTCTCCTTCTCTATAACCTTATTAAGTCTAGTGGAAACCCTTAGCCTTTCTAATTTTGAATAACCGAACAACAAATATCTATTTTTGAACCTTTCTTAATTTTTTGGTGGTTTTTTATTTTTTTTTAATAAATATTTAAGAAATAAGAAGATAGTATTACTTTTCTGGACAATTTACATAGAGTAGAAGTGCAAGCTTCTCTTTAAAGTCAGATTGCTTGCAATGGAAAATTGGTCAATTATTTCATTAGCTTCCTTTTCAGAATCAACGACTCTAAGCCTACATTATGGGAGTCTGGCACTTGACAGTAGTTCAATATTTACAATACTTGCTTTACATTTAAGGAAGAGCCAAAATTCATTTGCTTTCTCTATATTGGCAGATCATAAAAAGGTTGTCACAAGTGTTGAAACCTCACAAGGGACTTCAAGAAAGTTGCCTGCATAGACTGATATGGATAAAGAGGAAATTTATTGCTTATTAGAATCACAAATCACTAACATCTTAAGCTGATTAAATAGCCTGATTTTTCTTTTAGGAGGGAGTTGCTGGCACAAAAGGAAATAAAGGCAGCCTTGAAAGCATTTATCTTTCTCAGATGAGGAGCCAGATGCACTGCAACACTCACATTGACTTCTGTTAAAAATGTTTCAGCCACAGCCAATGTATTGTGTGTCTGTTGTTCTTTGTGAACTTAGGGCTCCCACTTCATAAAAGGAAGATTTTTGGGCTGATCCATAAGTATTAGAGTGTGATGAAAGCCTTACAGGCAGGGACATTTACTGCTAGGAAAGAAAACTAATTAATAATTTACCATCAAATCATGTCTACTATGAATTCATTGTTAGGAAAAAAAATATGGAATATATATTTTTTTCCATTCATAGTCCATTGCTAGAGAGCAAAAGAAATAGCTTAAGACTTTCAGAATTATGAGTGGGTGATTCTGGAAGTCATAAACTCGTAGAATCATTTGGCTTGGAAAAGATCCTTAAGATCAAGTCCAAATGTCTTGTCTGTCAACAGCACTGTCTAAGAGAAAACTGCAGAACAGATATGAAAACAGAGAAAATCGAGAGAAATCTGAAGTGAAACATCTTAGGAATGCAGCAGCTAAAGAACAGAACTGAGAAACAGATTTGATAATATTATCATTCAGACTGCTCTTCTGCTTTTTCATTCCTAGACATGGATTATTTTAAAGCTGAAATGCTCTTGGAAGCCTTCCTAATTTTGGCAAACCTGAATACAGAAAAGAACTTCAACTTGCTTATTTTTGCAAAGCATATACTAAAGAATGTATGCTTTGAGTAAGATCTGAATATATCTGGATCGCTGTTTTCTTGGGTTTAATTGTACAGCCATGCAAGACATTTTATTAAAAGCAATCTGTAGAAAGAACAAGTAGCAACAACTCTTGTAAATGGAACAATTTTTTATGAACTGAATCATTTCATGTTGTATTTAGTCGTGAATATAAAATTGAAACTGGGCAGCTTGAGGGGTTTTTTCTTCTTGTATTTCTCATTCCACAGTGGGCAGGAGGCATCCAATCCTGCAGCTTTCTCAGGGAACAGCAAACTGGAGGTACTGTAGTTCTCTGAGGATGAATTCAGGGCTTTACTCCCCACAGCTGCTGATTTAAGCACTTTGATTGAGCCGTGATAGATTAAAAAGAGGAAAAAAAAATCAAGATGATGATAAATCAGAGCCATACACTTCAGCATCAGTGAAGCAACCATGGGACTGCTCCTGTCCAACATAAATGCCAGAGTTCATGGATGGGATGCAAAACTCCTGTCAGTGACTCAGGAAGATTGGAGTATTAATATACCCTTAAATTCCCTGAGTCAAACTGGGCACCCATACCTGGAGAAACAAGGCCCTGCCACACAGCCAAAGGGGCACACTCAACAAATCACTTACTGTGAAAAGGTCAGGAGCTGCTGAGAACCTGCTGGATTCATAAGGAAAACAAGGCTTTATTTATTTTTTAGAAGGAAATTATTTTAGAAGGAGACAGGTTGGGGACAAGGGACAAAGATGAGACTTGATAGAACCTTCGTGCTCTCCACCCTGATCCCTCTGGTACCTTTCTGTTAACAACACCCAGAGCTTTGTACCCATAGAATAATAAACCAGAAATGCCACAGAACAGTGTCAATAGCTAGTTCTTTAAGGCTAGAAATTCTGGCAACCATCAAGATTAAGATAATCAAAATTAAGATAATTCAGCATTAATGAAGAACAGCCTATTTTTGCCCTTCCGCCTCTATGTAAAACCCGACATTTTCAAACAAATGCAGTCCTGCAGTCCTAGAAGTTAATTCCTTTTTCATTCATCTTGACATAAAAGTCAAGATAGCAATGCTTCAGCATTTCAGGGTTTTAAGGCTGATAGTAACTTCACAAACACATTAGCCTTGCATCTGTCTGGGGGTTTCAAAAGCTGCAAGGGGCTTCGTGGTGGATTTTGCACCTAAGAAAAGCAGGAGGTATTTTTAGTTTGGATATTTAAAATCACTGTGAGCCACAACTCAAGAAACCTCTGAACACCAGAGACTATGGCCTGAGAAAGGATCAGAAGCTCTTATACAAAAAGTCATTTATAGCAATGGCTGCATGTGGAACTCTATTTAAGGGTATCAACCACTTTAAAGAAGTGTGTTAATTTGATGCATGTAAAAATATCCAGCAATTAAAATATGAATGGTTAATATTTTAAAACCGTTCTGAGGATTTTAATCTATTTCCCTCTACAACAATGAACGGGCACATTTCATACATTCCATTTTTTCCAACACTGCAGATGGATCCACACACATTTACTCTGGTTTGTTTGTTCAGAGGTTTCTCCTTCACTTTCGTTTCTCCTTTGCTCCTGTGTTCTTCTCCCTCTTCTCTCTCTCTCCTCCCCTCTGACATGCACACTCACACAAAGCCATCCCAAGTCTGAGATGGGTGGAAAGATAAGATTCTGACATATGTATTAAATACACATAAAATGATCACTGACACAAGCTTAATAAATGATATTTCCTGTAGGGCTTTGGTGGTCTAAAAAATTACTCATGCTGAGTAGGAGAGATGTGCATGGCTGGAGTCACAGCTCCTTGCTCTGTTTTGATGGAGCTGTAAGGAGCTGAGAGAGAAAGCCAAGAGGGTCAAGCCCTCCCTGACCTTACAGGGACTGAGTCACCCTCCCTGGAGGTGTTTGAAATCCAGACAGGGCACCTTGGCACTCAGGGCCTGGTTTTCGTGGAATTCCCAGTGCTGGGTTAAGAGTTGGACTCGATCCTAAAGGGGCTTTTCCACCCTTAAAGATTCTGTGCTGTGATTCAATGAAGATGTCATCAGTCATCAGCCACAGTGAGCTCAGAATTACAAAGCTAAACCATCTAAGCACCTATGAGACCCTGATTTAAGGAGTCATTTAATTACTCTTCAGGAGTGATTAAGAGAAGGAGGCGACACTTTCTTGTCCCAAGTCTCCAGACCACCTCTCTGAAGCACAGGTTACTTCATTAATGTCCATCAATTTACAATATGCCTCTTGACCTCCTGGACTATGACATGAAGGTCCATTAAAAATATTTTTCTCTGGTGCTTTCAAATATCATACAAACAGGAAAAGACATGAAAATTTAGATTTTTAATTGGAAAGATGTAATTTTTAATGTTTTAAAGAGCAATTTGCAAGCTATTTTTTTCAGTCTTTATTTAAGTTTAGTGACCTCTGCTATATATCTGAGACATAAGTGACAGCCTTCTGTCCTTATTTAAATAATCAAGGAATCTGACGTTGTTGATAGAGTGAGTAATTTTATTTTTTTTTTTTTTAAATCAAGATTTACTCATGAAAGCTGTGAGAAAGCATTAAAATGTGTCTGGACAGACACAGTTAAAACCACTGTGAGTAAATCTGTATCAGTAGAATGTTAATGGAATGTAAACAGCGCAGAAATGTGCTCAGAAACCCAAGTGGCTATTTGAAGAATTGTTTGTTTTTCTATTCACAATACCAAGTAGACCATAGAAAAAAAGCTGTTAAATTATCTCAGTGATTAAACTGTTTATCACTAAGTAGCTTTTCCCTTTATAAATGTCATAGTTACTTAAATGCCTTTTTTAGAAATAGGAGCAGAAAGCCAAGACACAGCACAGTTCTCAAGGTGAGCCTTTGTAAAACAGTTTGAAAAGTGAAAAAGGGAACCTGGATCTTCTCACTCCTCACTGTGAGTCTAGCAACCTTCCAGCTGCTGCTAGAGAAACGTGATGCAACTGAAGCAGGGAGTTTGACAAGCTTAGCACACAAGCAAGGTACTGACCACCAGACAGCTGGGATAGCTTTTTCAAATGATCCAGCTAAAAACGAGTTAATTAAATAACTGAGTCCTGAGAAAGCTGTCATTTCTCCAAATGCACCTGCTTTCAGCAGGCACACGGCCAACACGTGAAGGACTGAGAGGATGAACAGATTTTGGAGAAGGAAAGTGATACAGGCAGCTGAAAAGCCACGTCACCAACCCTGCAGAGTAAAAAAACTCATGCTGAGCATCAGTTCTTAGGTTGTAAAACAGAAGGATTTCTATTTTTTTTTTTTTCCAGAATAGATTCTAGAAAGACTGAAATACCTATGAATCTATGAATCATAGAATGGTTTGGGTTGGAAGGGACCTAAAATATCACCTACTTCCAAACCATCTGCCAAGGGCAGAGACACTTTCCAACAGACCAGGTTGCTCTGAGCTCCATCCAACCTGGCCTGGGACACTTCCAGGGATGAGTCACCCACAACTTCTCCGGGCCTCACCACCCTCACAGCAAAGAAATTTTTCCTAATATCTAATCTAAATCCACTCTCTTTCAGTGTGAAGCCATTTCCCTTTGTCCTGTCCTTGTAAAAAGTCCCTCTCCCTCTTTCTTGCGGGCTCCCTTCAGGTATTGGAAGGCCCCATTCAGGTCACCTTCTCTTTTCTGGGCTGAACAAACCCAATTTTCTCAGCTTTTCCTTGCAGGAGAGATGCTCCATCTCTCTAATCACCTTGTTGGCCTTTCTCTGATTAATGTCCTTCCTGTACAACTATAAAGTTCCAAATCAGTTATAATCAACATCTGTAATAAAAAAAAAAAACCAAAACAAAACTGAAATAGAGGTTTTGATAAATGTAGCAATTCTGGAAGATCTAAGCAGAAAATCCAAGGAATGGTATTTATGTACAGTCTTTAATGATTCCTACAGTAAAGATTTGCAGTTGTCTTCCATGCCCCAAGTGATGCACCCCATTTTCTTGTGGAACGTGCAATTTTAATGGTACATGCAATTGCTATCAAAGTTAATAGCCTCTTTCAAGTTGGAATTCTGCAGATTTCAATCTTGCTGAGCTTTCTTCTGAAGCAAACTCTGCAGCATTTCTTTTATAATCTTTTATTATCAAAAGACCATTTTACATATTACATAAGAACCTTAATCTGATAATTGGTTGAAGGGAGAATAGAAAAATAATTAACGGGATTAAAAGTAAGATCTAAAGTAGTTTGAATATCCTGGAAATCAGTTCATGGTCTTTAGGCTTGTTTTTTTAATTTGCAAGGGTAAAAAAAAAAATTTCCTTTTTTCATCCAGCCTTCTGATAGAAGATATTTTTAATCTTTTAGACGTACAATTATTGCCACTATTTGTCAAATCCAGACTCTTGGAGATATTTTGTGCTTGCAGCAAGTAGAATCTACACTCACTACTAGAAAATGTATTCGACTGCATTTGCATTTTCTTTAATTAAGTTAATTTAGCTTGATCTGTATCTTACCTCCTGACATTACTTTCTCCAGAAAAAATTAGAACATCTGGTTTCTTAACACAAGAGTATCCTCTGCTTCAGCAATGAAATTTCTGATTAGGTCTTCCTTGACCAATCCAGTACCACATGAAAAGAGCAGGTGCCCTCATCCTAATCTTGAGAAGCAGACCTGTCCTCCAGCAGGAGAAAACACAGCTCTTCATTCCTGGGAAGGAAAATTTTGCAGATTCTTGTTGTTGATCTGTGAGAAGGGCTTTACTTTTTTTTTTTTTTTTTTTTTTTTTTTTTTCTGTCCTAGCCTATTTTTTGGCAAAGCTTTTCGTTTTATTGAGGTTTCGAGACAGTCCATGCTAATTCTGGAGCCTTGGCTGTTTAAATAGAAAATATTGCCAGGATAAACTGGCAGAGGAATTAATGTGAGCCATTCAGTGCTGCTTCTACCTTGTGACCTAGAGGATGTGGAGCAAATACATTCCTTTAAAGGATTCCTGTCCAGTTCCACATGCAGAAGGAATTGCTCTGTCTTACAGACAGCACAAGAACTTTTTAACTTCGGTCCTGGTGTGCAGAGAATCCAGCTCCTCTTGCTGTGTCCCACAGTTTGGTAATGGAAATTGACTTTTCATGACTTTATGCACAAGTTCCTGTCCCTGAGGCCAGGGAGATTTCAAGCACAGGAGGGCCATGAGTTTGGAACATGGATGATATTAAAGTCTCCATAATTTTCTACTCTGAAGAAAAGTCCCTCACCACAAAGGTCCCCTTATTTTGAGTTGTGTTTTTGTAAGCAATTAACTCACCATTTTTGAGAACCAAACAACAAACCAGCAATGTGCTGTGTGCTTCAGAATAAATACAGTATAGCAATTATGGTTAATTGCATATGAGATTCTCAATGAGACCGGGGATGAAACAAGGGTGACAAGCAATTTACCAGACTGCACTTTCAGTGCCAAAATCAATTACCATATTCCAAATCCTGTAAACACTAATAGCAAACTATGTGTCATTGTGCATCTTTGACTGATGTCCAGCATGTACTGCCTGCTTGTGTCCAGCTGTGGGGAAGACAAAGCAGTAACAGCTCCTTTATAAGACAGTCTACAGCACATATTTATAGAGGGAGAACAAAATATCTGCATGTACATATATTGCTGCTGCTGCCAGTGGCTCCAGAGTGCTTAGGCCAGCCACTGGATGTCATTGAGAGCATAAATGCAGAGTAATAATTAATTAATTTCTAAGCAATGCCAACCAATGCAGAATGAGGCTGAGTATGAGGCTGAATTCATGGCATCAAGCTCATTATTCAGTTTGGCTCACTACTGGATGATAGCGCCAGGGGATTACAAATCCCTCTGGGGTTATTCTGCAGTGAAATACCACCAGTTGCACTGTATCCTACTTCTTCTAAAACAGAATTTCAAATGTGCTAGCTTCACTCAAGCAATAAACAAGAAAGAGAAGATAAACAACCTGAGCAGAGAGAGAAATTATAATCATGGGGTATGGCACAGTTTTTTTAGGATGAGCTCAATCATAATCAGTGATACACTTTCCACATGATGCACGCACCAGCCTCTCCAGGTGGACGCACACAAACAAATGGGATGTAGAGAAGGGACCATCAGCCTTGAAACCTTCTCCTGGCAGACTCATGACTGCTCTTCCTCGGGCCTATTCCAAGGGGAGAACCACTGCTCTCCTCATTTCCCTCCCAGAATTACAAGGAATGTGAAGGAGATGTTGGTGTCAGCCCTTGTTCCTAAAAACCAGAATGCCACTGCTGAGGGATACTTCAGAGAGCAGCGTGGAAGCACGGAGCTTTCACATCTTCTCTCCTCCTCCAAGACTTGCTCAGCTGGATTGCTCTCAAATCTGGGGTTTTCCTTGGCTTTGAAGAACTTAAGAAGTTCTGCTACTTCTAAGGGAAAAACAAATACAATGGATGGTAAATTTATAGCCACAGTTTTTTCATCTTCTGCTCTCTAAAAATAGTAATGGGGGTTCTCATTTCTGCAGAGACAGCTACATCCCACTTTTCTTTCTAGCTGGAATACACTGATGGGATTTGCTAACTTTTCAGCCACTTCAGTGGAATGACTTTAGGATAATTTTTGAGAACTTGGTTCTTTTTCCTTTGTCATCCAACACAGGTAAATAAGGCACCCACCAATACCTACTTCTTACCCTGGTTCCACATGGCCCCTCAAAATAAATAAAGAAATTAGGTTGAAAGAAGAAAATAAAATCACTCATCTGATAGCTTGATTATATCAGGGGAAAAAAAAACCCTAAAACTGAATTACATGAACAGTACTTTAAATATTTTCTTTAGACTCAGGTGCTTGTACACATCCTTTTCTCAGGAAGTCCCTGTGATCCTATGTCCTTAAAATCAAAACAATTCCCACCATCGGGTTGACTCAGATGATTGTAGGAAAAAAAAGGAATAATTTTTGAATGACTAAATGTGAATGTTAAGAAAATAGAAATCTTTTCACTTGTAGGTATGACATTACATTCATTAAGAAAAAAACTGACAAAAAAAGAAGAAGGGAAAAGGGCCAAGCACTTCCAAGAACTGCATGTTCCAAACTTCCAGACTCGTGAAAGTTGTGCTGTTAGTGGGTTGTTGAATAAAGCTACCCACTGTAATTTCTCTAGAGAACTTTCATGTAAGGGGTGGGTAATTAATTCTGTAAGTTTCCTAAACATAAGCACAACATACATTGAGGCATACTGAAATGAATAAACAGATATCCTTAAGAACAAGTAAATAGAGCCAGTAAAAATACACTCTTTAATCCCAAATGTGAGGGGGACACAAGCTGGAAATGGGGCATATTAGAAACGTGCCCCTCTCCAAGAAAAATATGTTTTATTCTGCATTTCTGCTACAATAATGTGAACAGGACTACCATGACCATATTCCTTTCAGTTTCAGGCTCAAGTGGTATCACACCAAGATGTGCATTTGTAATCCAAGCCCAGCCATGAAAGCAAACACTCAAAACTCTGAAATTATGCTGAAAATGGGGCAGTAAACAGCAAAATGCTGGGATATGCAAAAGATTACCTAAAGTTACCCTGTTAGAGTTGTTGCTGTGTCAGATACGGGCTGGAGTGAGTGGCATGATTTGAGTCTGAGAATATAAATCCAAGCTTGCAAAAAGGTATCATGAATAAATTCCATAGCTAAACATATGAAACCTAGCATAGAAATACAAGTTTTGAAATCCTCCTCATGCTTTTATTTAGTCCCATTTGAATGTGTATTCCACAAAATCACTGCCTCTCAATTATGGCTTCCTTGCTGATAACAGAGGCACATTTCTATTTGCTAACCCACACAGGAGGAAAATGTATTCTGTTTATTATTTATAAGAGTAAAGTGCTGAGAGGCCTCAGCAAAGCCCAGGCTCTTATTTTGTGTTTGCTATGAAAATAGAGTGAGCCATATTCAGGCTGGCTACTTTCCACCTAAATCCTTGGGCCCACAGTTTTCTCTTGGCTGCTTTTTAGGCCATTTTCTGCTCAATGCTTTACTGGCATCACACTTGAGACATGCCCTGCTTTCTCTGCTGATTACAGACACAGCATTAGATGGAATTTTTACTGCATATCACTACTGAAAAAGCAGCTGAAAGGGTAGGGAAAACCAGCACTGACAGATTTCTACAAGATCAGATCTCAAGTTCACTATTCAAAAAACAGCCTTAGTTTTCACAGTCCCAACTAGTAATCTATGGCAGCCAGCTAAAACACGACTCCTGTCTCTAAAAAACATCCCTGAGTTAAACACCTTTGTATTAACAGATTCTTGAGTAATATTTGGTCAGCAGGATTTACAGGCAGGTACCTCCTGTGCTGTTTTGTGTGCTCATTCCCTCCTCAGCTGGGGTGAAGTCCTTCCATTACCTTGAACCAAGTGCATCAGCATCATCCCTTCCATTCAACTGCTGAGTCAGGAAATACTCTGTCAAAGCTTGTTTTTTCCCCTTATTTATTTTTTTTTTCCAGAGGCTAACAGGTACAAGAAAACGCAACATTTGGGTTTTTGAAAACAGCAGTGTTAATATTTCTCTCAGGATGACCTAGGGATTTAGGATCTATTTGCTGTCATTTACTGGGAACAGTACTTCTTGAAACGCTGCAGAAGGGGAGCTTCCCTGCTCATGAAGGCTGGTTATGCAACACTTCTGTATCTAATGTTTTTTCTATTCCTGTCCTAATAAAAGTATTTTTATTTATTAGCAACATCTGCAAATTTAACAACCCCACCATGTGCTATACTACGTACAATGAATCCAAGATCTTACGTGAATACCCACTGTGAGGTGTTTCTTTTAAAGTCAATGACTCTATGATTGCAATTATTAGTTGCAAAATATGTTTCAAACCACTGGGACTGCCACAAAAGAGAAAGAATTGCTCTTCTTTTACAGCTTGGGAAGTTTTCTACTGCTGGAGTCCAAGGACTTACATATTTCCCAGATGCAGCTGGCTGTTCTTGCTGTCATACACTCCACTACACTCCTTTACTGATTGCTTTATCATATCCAGTTTGCTCACATATCTTTGAGATAGCATTTTGAGGCACTAATTTTTCAGCTTTCTGATCTACTTTGCCTGGTGAGAAAGTAAAAAGGGATTTTCACCAGCCTTGATGCAGCAGTGAAGACCTGAGAAAGGAAAAGGGAAGAGGATGGAGGGACTGCACAGTTTCTTTGTCTCTCCATCTCCTGTACAGCATATGTCATAGCAGATACTGTCAACAGGGCTGGGGAGAAGAAGCAGACAATGGAGAAAGAAAAGCAAAGGGAAGAGAGCTGTTAAATTTATCCTTGGCAAAAACAACTCACAAAGGCAGCAAGACCATCCTGAGAGGAAATCCAGTGTGGGAGAAAATCTGGGATGCTGCTCAAGAGAACAGGACCTGGTGAAATAAAAGGCAGTACTGATTTGGGTTTTGAATTCCCTAATTCCCCTCCTCCCTGGCTCTCATGATTTTGAATGAAACATTAATACTGCCTCAGATGCTTCTTCCCTCCAAGGCCAATCAGCTGCTCGGCAGGGCGTGAAGCGGTTGTTCATTTGAACAGCTAACGAGGGAGTGGAAGGACAGAGCTGATTCTGAGGCTTTTCCAGCACTGCTGAAGCTCACATTTGTCTTGACACACAGGGAATGACCTGAAGAGCCTCTCTTCACTTTGGAAGACGAGGAGTGGTGTGTTAATTCTGTGTAAACAACCCCGAGTTGTCAGAAGGGATAATTTTTCAGGATACGGCCGTAAACATCCAGTTTTGAGACGGGAGTAGACACTTCGTCCTGCTTAGTGCCATGGCAACAACTACCACTGAAAATCCTCTACATAGAGAGGGGTACAGAAAAAAGGGAGGTAAAACTGCCAAACAACCAAAAATGTTAAATCCTGAGCCTTCCATTTTAACAAAATTACTGCTACATCTCTCAGTGCGCCGAGCCTTCAGGACAAGAAAGTGAATCCCAAGACTGAATTTTGGATCTTCCTGAAGGTGAAAAACTGCTTCCTCCTAATCTGGGAAGGAAAGAAAAGTTGAACTGGCTGAAGATGCTGCTGGTCCTATTGCTATTAAGGTCTGTTCTGATTTCCAGCTCCCAAGCAAAGGAGAAAGAAAGGAAGAAAAATCCATCACAGGAAGAAAGAGCAGTTTTTGTTCACAGTGCTGGGTCTGACTTGTAACACTACAGAAGGACCTATAGAGTAATCACCATTCAATCACTCTGGCAAACCTATACCTGTGCACTGCTATTTTGGGAACTGCTTTTAGCTATTTTATCATCACTGGCTCCTAGCAGCAGCAGGAAAGAAATCATCTTGACTAGTCAATTTGCTCTTTATAACACAATGACAACAGAACAAGAGACAGGTACAGAACGAATAAGGTAGGCAGGAACAAGGCATTAACTTGAGAATGAGAGCAGATATAAAAATGTTTCACCTTCTGCAGCTAAGAGAAGCTGGCAGGAACAGTGATGCTGCTGCACAGGGAAGAGTCAAGGTGACAGCTTTTCCAGAATAGGGGAAGCCACGATGGCCAAGCCTTCTGTTTACTGATCAGCCACAGCCCAAATGTCACCATCAAATCCTGATTTCTCAGGCTGGCTTAGAAAGCTACTGAACCCACAAAAAACCCACCAGTCAACGAACAAACCAGCGATAGGACCCCAAGACAGACAAAGAATTTGGACAGGTCTGCTTTATCTATTTTTTTTCTACATCGAACTTCACAAAGAAGCTCAAAAGCCTTCAAAGATCAGGACAAAAAAGGCAGATGTATAACACAGTACATCCACAGCCTTTCCTGTCCACTATGTCCCCACAGGCAGGTCCTCAGAAGCCCAGGCTTCAACTCTGCTAACTCTAATTTCCAGGTGACACAAGACTGCTTGATGCTCTTTGGTCCCTTAGGAATATGAGTTTTATCTCTCTCTTCAGAGACCTGGCTGCCTGTTCTGCTCCTCAGGTCCATCTCCTGAGCAGAACAGTGACAGACACCATGCCCGTGCCTGCTGCACCTCGAGGTTTCAGCGCTCTTTGTTTGTGGAAACCCCCCTGAACTTTGAACAAACAAAACAAATGGACAAAACTGGGCCAGCCCTTCACCTTCTGTTTACCTGCTAAGCCTAATTTCTCACCTCTGCTTTTTTTTTAACTCACTAGTCATCTTCAGTGTTTGTCAACTTAAAATGAAAACAAAAAGGAGGAAAAGTTTACATTAGACTTTTGTTATCATGGATGCCTTAGTGGCATCTGGAGAAATATACTCTCTTGATGCATGATCTACTGCAGGAGAGAACACAATCACAGAAGAAAACAAAATTGGTTTAGATTTGTGTCTTGTATTACCCCAAGTAAACTGGTATAGCTTAAAAAAAACCAGAAATGTACTGATAAGAGAATTTTCTCTTTAGAGCTTTACATATTCTTGAAGCAATACCAGATCTGTTTTCTCTTGTACTGAGTTGCTAATGGACCTAAAATCTCTTTACAGCAGGTAATGCCACTGCTACACATATCCTACATCAGCCCTACTAGAGGGAATAGGAGAGCACTCAGCGAGAACAACTCAATACCTGCTGCATTTCCCATTTCCCTGCAGCCAGGCTCAGGAAACTCTCTTTTCCTTTCTGCTGTGCAGAGAGAACTTAGCATAATGAACACTTGAGATCAGCCTGTTTAGGGTAGGCTTCCCAAAAAGAGATGGAATAACTAGGCATTAATCTTATCCATTTCACTTCTCTAGGGGAAAAAAAAAAAAACAAACTCCTCTTTTAAATGGGTAAAACATCTGTTACAAATGGAAACAGAAGATCATAAGACTGTTGGTCTCATTGATCATTTTCTAATTTGCATTGTACATTCCTTTCTGTAATAGTAGGATAATTTGTACAGAATTACAAGTTGCAATTATTTATAAAATTGGAAAGATGTGAGAAACAGCTTTTGGAATGTCCTTATCTGTACTGGCGAAACCATGAACTCCATAGCCATGAACCTCTTGCAAACAACAAAAGAAGCAGAAAGTTTTCAAAGGGAGCTCGAAAGGAATTTTATATAGCTACAGACAGATGCCCAGTGAGACAAGTGTGTAAGATGGGTCCAACTTTATGTACTGACTGATTACAGAGCTACTGAAACTCTCACTGCATTCTGAAATTTCACTAAATGGGAGAAGAAAAACAAACTATATTGCTGAAGTCAGACAACTAAAACAGAGATGAATTGAAGAGATTAAAAATAGGGCAGTAAATAAAATGAGATGCTGCTTGAGAAAAGGAGTGGGAACACCCCAGTGGGCAAACACATGGAACACTGGTGTATATACACACAAGATTTATAAAAGGGATGGAGAAACCAGGCACGAAGTAACCTGGATGGGAATGATGAAGACTGGTTTACCAGAAGAAATTTTCAAAGATAAATATTAAGTGTTTTGTATACACACAGGAAAGGTCCATCACAGGGAGGAAGGAAGCATTTGGGGAGTTTCACACACTGTAAAGTAGAATTAGGATGTTCTAAACAAACTCCCTGATGGACATGTAATGAACTGAAGAAACTTACATCCAAGGGAAGTCAGCAAGGCTCTCTTTTTGTGTGCATGTGAAACTCAGCAGGAACAAAAAGAAAGTGGTAAAGTACCCTGGCAGGAATTATCCTATTTCAAATCCTCGTTATTCTTATTTTAAAAAGAAATTTGGAAGGTTTCTGAAGAAGCTCTTTGAAAGTTTTACCTCCAAAATCATTAGTGCCTGACTTTTTTTTTTATTATTATTTTTTTGTTAGCATGGTGGATTTACAGAAATAATCTGAAAGCTTTTTCTGACAGATTATAGACTCTTCCAACATTTAGCTTTGGTAGACACACATCAACTGTAAATTGGCTTCAAACATACACACACACATGCCAGTTTCGACTGCATCTCCTGCATTTCTGAATTCCAGCTAACTTTAGGCTAATGAATGCCTAAATCCAAAAAAAGAGAGGCAGCTGAATGTCTTGAGCAGCTTAAGCCACAAAATAATACCCAGTGTGACCACAACAGCAAATGCAAGAAATGTGCAAACCACCACCTGTTATACACAACACTTTATTTCTGTACTCTCCAAATAAATGGATCAAGTACTCTCTACTTAACAGTACTACAAAGCATACAAAAAAGATTGATCTTGCAAAATGATGAACTTTAAAAACTGCAGTTGCAACTGACAGCATCTGTAATTAATTATTTTAAATTTTTATCCCTTGGACTAAAATTTTGTTAGCAATATGAAAGGGACATAAAGCTTTAGGTCAAAATAATCTCTCTTTATCTCTTTGGTCTAAATAAAGCCACAGAAGAGCTTAAATGAATGACAAAATATAGCAAAAAATGTACAGTGCAATGTTCTTAAGTACAGCTTTGCACAACATCAACAATGATCATTATTTTCAGTGGGGGAAGAGCTAAACCCTAGAAATGTGGTTTTAAATAAAAATACATAAATTGCAGTTTGTGCTCAGCCTCTACATATTGCACATCAAAGCTGGTACAGAACTGCACAGCCTCGAGACTGAGTTTAAGCAGATCTGCTGTTATGACAGCAATAATTTTGGACTTACATTTCTAGGTCTCTGAATTGTCAGTGTAATTAAACTCACACAAATTAGTTTGGAAAGGAATTTTCCAGAAAAATATCTGGGGCAACATGTGGCTGATCATTTGTAGTTGGGACACGAAATGTGTGGATCACAGAAATACCTAACAATTCAGTATTCTACCATAATAAAACTCTTAAAATGTCATTATTGTAACACAAGTTTGTGGGTTTTTTAGGAATTAATAACCCATAAATCTGTCACAGCTACACTTCTTCTTAAGCAATCAGTCGCTTTTGGTGACAAATGTAAACTGTGGCCTGCACAAAGATTTTGGGTAGCTCTAAAGAAAACATGATTAGAAATTTTTTTCCCCTCTCCTGCCATCTAGGAGGAATGTGCAAACCCCACTGAAATAGGAGGTGTGACAAATGCAGCGATCAAGATTTAGTGGCAAAACCAGTTTGTATGCACAAGGGCTAAATTAACCTATTGTCTTCATCAGCAAAACTGGCACTTAAACAGGAATTCAGGTATAAGACTGTATGCTATCTAGACATCCTAATTTTCCAAGGTCATTACTCTTCAGGCTGTTTTCACTGATAGATATTTTTGTTACTTGCAGTTGAAACTAACTCGTTTTCCTTAATGTTCATTGCATGCTTGGAAGAGACTTGCATAACCTGTGTGGCTGTAGTTGTTCTAACCTGTAGTATTACTTCACAAATGGGCTTGCAATGACTCCAGGAAATAAGTATTATTTTTATATATGTGTCATATTTGAGCAAACACATTTTTTTTCTGTTAAATACAAAGAGGTGTTGTTGGCATCAGCCTATTTAACCCGGTGTTACACATTGTTGTAGCTTCAGGGTATAAGGGCAGACCATGAACAACAAACATTTGGTGAAATCCCCATGTAAGTGAGGACTAAAACCAAAATGGAAATGGAAGCTCCTACTTTCCACATCTCTGGATGCAGAGGCCAAGAAGGGCTGGAAGCCACCTTCCTCTTGCCTTTTTCTCATAGACTTGAAACATTTCTGCTCCCCACAGTGTCCAGGAGCATCCATGGGACAGCAGCGCAGTGAGGTCTGGTCACAGGGACTACAGAAAACCTCCTCATGTTTGGCTTCTCCAGCTAAAGTGCAGCTGCTCTGCATGTCTGGAAAATATAAAGTGATCTCAGTAGAGCTGGCTCTTTCATATCTGAAGAGTATTTAACATGACTGTGTTCCAGCCTGATCAAAGCTTGGTTTCATCGTGAGGAAAATCTTTGTAGTCGTCCTTTTCTCTGGTTCTGAAGCGTTAAGTCATAACTTAAACACCTATAATTCTTCAGGTTGCTGCTAAAGGAACAAAAATGCATTCCAGGAAAATGTTGTATGTGGTTATAATAAATTAAAATCTTTACTTTTATTTAAATTTATTTACCTTAATTACAGCTTCAAGCCATTATTAAGTGCACAGCTAGTCCCTTTATTTTGAACATGATTTGCTCTTCTCTACAATTTATTTCAAAATTTAGCTATCTGTTTAAAACAGATTTCCAAGGAGAAAAACAATATTAAACTCCTCCAGTATGACAGGAAAGTCTCTGAGAGCCTCTTTGTTTAGAGGGAATTAAACTAGCAGAGCATTTTAGAATTCAAGCAACAGGAAGTAATTGTTTTTACCTTGTTCAAACTTGTTCCTGACTTTTCAAAAGATAAAATGAATACTTATTTTTAGTCTAAAATACGTAACATCACTGTAGTTTTTTCAACTCTTGAAAGAGCACTTTGGTTCTCAAAACCCAAAGAACTTGGGCCTCACAGTGTTCATTCATTTGACCTCAAGAGAAGAAATATGATTTACACTTGTCCTCTATCCTACAAAGTCTTGCACTAGCAGGACACATTGAATACTATCAGGAAAGGAAAAGCAAAAAATATGGAGAGCAACAGCTCACAGTGAGGAAAATAAAATGAAAAAAAAAAAACCATACTGGAAGTTATTTCGCCCACTCAAATGTATTTCATCTCTTTAAAACTTGTAAATGCTTTTTGAATTTATCTAGATAAATCTAGATGTACTTAGCATCTTGATGGAACTCTGCAGCTTGATATGCTCCAGGAAGATTTGGGGGGTGAGGTGGGAATAAATCAGGAAGGAATTTAAGCTATAAAAATTTTAAAATATCTCTTTAAGGAATCTAACTACTTTCTGAAGACAGGTTTTGTTTTTAGACTCAGTTCTGAATTAAAGGGAAACTTTTTGAGGTGCAATTTAATTGCAAGTGTTAGCTTTCTAGGGAATGAGCATCCTACTGGAACAACACTCTCCACAGAAAACCTTGGCTCTCACATTCCACCACAGGGCTGGGAGGCCACGGTTATGCCACTTTGGCTTTCTGCTTCTTTGTGCTTTTCTCTGTCCTGAAGCTGAAAGTGGACATTAAAAAGTAAAGTACTGATTCATAAAATGCTTCAATTCTACTGCAAGACCATAATTGCAGGTTCTCGTACATTTTGTCTTCAATATCCATCACATTTCCACTCCCAGATTTTTTTAATTTCTTGACTGTCAGCTATCTTTACCTCCATCTAGTGCTAAAATCTGGCTTTCTGTCACTGTGAAATATTGATCTCATACTTATGACCTGTAAAACACTTCATGCCTAATGGCCATTGTTATGCCCACAATATTCATCATGTATTCTGTTTCAGCATCTATTAGTGAATTTTAAAGAACATAATTAAGAATATTATAAGACCTTGATGGCTCATCCTCAAGATGTGCAATCCAAAGCATCAGAAAACTTTATTTTTTATTTATATTCATTTTTCCATTACAAAATTAATGAAAAATTCCCTATGATTAGTGGCGTGGACTTTTGTTAGGATCTTTATTTCATAAGCAACCTTTTTGTCTTAATTCTTCTTTTAATGGTCAGTCTCTCTATCAAGATTTTCTGCTTTCATGATTTTGTTGTTGTTGTTTTGGTTTACTGGATTTTTCTTTTTTTACACATTGAAGGAATTCTTCTGCACATTCCTGCCCTACAATATTTGCTTTATCATGTATCGTGGGGTGATATTCCATGATCTTGAGTGATTGCTTTCAAATGCCCATATGACAAACATTGTTTTTACTTGAATATGTCTGAGAGGTCCATCTGACTCTCCTTTATGAATGCATTACATACTTGACGTGTTCAGACTTTGCAATTTACCCTCAGAAAGCCCTTCAGTGATACTGAAATATTATTGACATTTTACAATGGAACAGAAAACGAGTCAGCTTATTAAGGTATCTAAATGCTTAAGGATGCCTTTTGGGGATTTTCAAGGTTGCTCTGACACATAACTCTTATTGAACTAATTGAAGATTTTTCACTAAATGCCTAATTTGCATTTTTAGTTTTATGAAAAGCTTTAAAACCTGACTCACTCGTGTCACCCTTGAAATCCAGTGGACCAGCATGTTAAACCCAGATCTCATTAGCCCTTAAACTCGTGCTCAAAGCACGTGCAGCACTCCCCACAACAGGGGAAAACCACAGAAACATACTGAAAAACTGAAAAATAAAGATGTGGCACACACCACAAGCATCCAGTCCCCTCCTGGCCCGAGTCACACAGCCAAGTGCATCAGATGTCAGGCAAGAGAGGAGTGGATCTCCAGGGATCTGGCTGCTCCACGCTGGGGCTGAGAGGCACTGGGAGGCTGAGCTTGGACACAAACACTGGCACCAGGCTCAGCAGCCCCTCAGCTCCCTCCCTCCCCCAGCCAGGGGTGGGTTTCTCTAACAAGTCCTGACAGGGGACAGAGCCCACATCCACGAATGGCTTCAGCCAAAGGTGCTGCAGAATTATCTGTACCCACCATGTCACTGGGTTTGGGCAAGGCTTCATTTCAGAAGCACTTTTCAAAGCGTGTCCCCGTGCACTAATTCCTGCACAATTACCTAGTCATGTACCTCATCAGATACTTAATCATGCACTTTTCTCCACTCTGATCTTTTTAGATTGCTGTTTTGGGTGGCCTAAGAGCCAGTTGCTCGGTCTGACTAAAGCACATCACGTTCACACCTCGGGAGGCAGGAAGCTGGAGCAAGGACAGCTTCATCTTTTGCCCAGCTCCGGTAAGGAGACGCTGTCCTTCAGCACCACTTTCCTCCACATCCCTATTCAGGCCTCTAGCGGCTGCAAAGGGAATGGATCGGCTGTCAGGGCTTTTTAAGGCCATTTTGCCCTTGTTAAGTCAATGAAATTCACTCCACACAGCAAGCTGGGTTTGGTCAGTGTATTTACTGCCCTCTCACTATGTATTGCTTCATTTTGGAAGTCACGTGCGCTGTCTTCTTACAGTCACAGCACCACAACCAAGGACCGGCTAAACAAACCACGTGGACAGCCACACTGGGACAAGAAATACATTTTAATCAAAGAAATACGAGATTAGGTAAATTAACAACTTCCTGACGTGACTACCTCACAGAACTATTTTCCAAGTCAGGGTTTATGGGTAACAAGTTGCCTGCTAGACCCCCTGAGACTGGCTGCAGCTGCAAAAAAATAAAAACGTTCAGCTTGAGGCCAATGGGAAGATGCTGCCTGCAGCATAATTGCTCAGTGTTGTTGCACATTGGCTGGCGAGGGTTAGGGACTGCTGCTCTGTGTAATCGAGCAGGTTCGTGATGACACCGGAAGGCTGTTGTGTAATAACAGTTCAAGCAAAACAGGTAGAAATAAACACACTTTTTTTTTTTTTTTTTTTTCTTTTTTTCCATCTTTAGGTAGAGGTGATAAATTTTTACTGAGCATGCCATGTTTTAAAATCACTCCCAAACAGATGCCAGGTATTCTTTTTGCCTGAGGCTGATGAAAAAAAAAAAAAAAAGAAGCAGGTAGCTTCTGAAAGAAATCTGAAAAGCTGTTAGCCAAGTGGCGGAGGTTAAAGTCTCCATGCGCATTTCAAGTAGTTTCATATCCAAAGTGAGCACTGATTTAAGCAGACGGCTTTGGAATCATGACCTGATATACAA
This sequence comes from Vidua macroura, assembly GCF_024509145.1. Taxonomy (NCBI): domain Eukaryota; kingdom Metazoa; phylum Chordata; class Aves; order Passeriformes; family Viduidae; genus Vidua; species Vidua macroura. The sequence continues at coordinate 60,150,279 of NC_071576.1, forward strand.
ACACATGACTGATCCTCTAGTAAATGAAAATTACAGAAAATCACAGGTGTCTGTCCTAAAATTACTGCTTATATCAACAAAGTAATTAAATCTGCCTATATGAACCAAACAATTATATTTGCCTACTTTTAAAGAAACCCTATCAAACATCGCATGAATCACTCCAATTTGAATATTTTAAGTAGTGAAAAGCCAGAATGGCTGCAAATAACTTTGGATACAAGCAAACTGAATGATGGAAAATTCCTTATTCATTTATTGTGACAGCACATCTTTTTCCTCCATTGAGTATTTTTTTATTTAGTTTTACTTGTTTTCTCCAGGCCTCCAGCATATCCAAGGATTTGTCAGGAAGTTGCACTCTGAGTGTTACTTGAGGTTACTAAATTACAGAAAAGAGTGTCATTAGACTGCCCTATGCTAAATGGACTGATTTATTTCAGAGAATAATGAAGCAATGAAAACTGTGCTGCGATGACTGGCTGATCTAACAGCAAGGCTCTCCAGTACTGCAAACGTTTATCAACTTCTGTCTTAACTCAGTAAATTTCTCCCCATACCGAGCAACCTCAACTTGATGATGCAAAAATAAATATAATAAGCTCCTACTCTAAACTGCAATTTGCCCTTCCCTTGCATCCAGAGACAAATCCTCAATCTTTTCTGGTTTTGTGCAGCTAGAGCTCAGCTTCCTTACGAGAAAGCTTCCTTAAGTTAAAGTTTTTAAGTAAGAGTGTTATGCCACGATGTAGCAGCCATAACCCTGACAAACACACAGAAACCAACCCAGCGCACACCCAGTCAGACCCACAGCCCCCACATCTGCCCCAGAAACGGGAGGAACAGTCTTTTTTTAGCTCGCGACACACGGAACCGCGGAGTTGCGTTAAACCCGCGCTCCAGTTAAACCGAGAAGCGCCTGGCCGCTTCTCCCCGGGGCGCTGGGGGATCCGGGGGAGCGGCGGGGCAGCCCCGGGCCGCCGGCACCGCAGCGGCGCCGGCCAGGGCGGCTCCGACCCGCTCGGGGCGGCAGCGCCCGCGCAAAGTTGCGCGCCCGCCCCCGCCGCGCTGCCGCACCCGCCGCGGGCTCGGGGAGCGCTGCGGGCTCGGGCTCGCGTCTCCCCCAGCGTCGGGAGCTAAAACCGAGCTCCGAGGCACCGAGCCCGGACCGGCGTCCTCCCCGCGCCGGGCCGGGCAAACCCGCCCGGCGCCGCGGTCCCGGAGCATCCCCCCGCCGCCTGCTTCCCTGCGCGGCCGCCCGCTGCCGGGCAGCCCCCGCCGCGCCGGCAGGCCTCTCCCCGCGGCTCCCGGCAGCCCGGGGATGCTCGGGGGAGCTCGCCCTCCTCCCGCAGCCGGGGCCGGAGGGAGGTCGCCGGTGCCCGCGCCCCCGAGGGCGGCGGCCGTACCTGAGTCGCTGAGGCGGGGCCGGGCTCTGTCCCGCAGGTAGTAGATGAAATCGCGGCAGTTCTCGTTCTCCACCGCCCCGACGGAGCACAGCTCGGCCAGCAGCTGCAGCGCTTTCTGGCAGATCTCGTCCTCCCTGTCGCCGGGCATCGCCCCGCAGCATCCTCGGGAGCGGAGCGGAGCCCTGCGGTCAGGCGCCGCGCCGCTGCCCGCCGCCCGCCTGCGGCCGCCGCGCCGCCGCCCGCATCCTCCTCAGCCGGCGGCGCCCGCCCCGCCGGGCCGAGCCGGGCCGGGCCGGGCCGGGCCGGGCCGCCCGCCGCTCCCCGCGGTGCCGCGGCCGGGGGCGCACGGGGGTCCCACCAGTTGAACGCGAGGGCGGCAGCGCCGGCGCCGCGGCCGCCCAGCCGCGCTGGCGCAGCGCTGCCGGCGGGGGAGCGGGCGGGGGCCGCCGCGCCCCTCTCCGCCCCGGGGGCAGGACTGGCCCGCTCCCGGAGCGCACACGCTCCTCGGGGAAACTTCAGAGGCGGCGCGGGGGCTGGCGGGGCGCGGAGCTGGGCGCGGGTCCTGACGGGCAGCGCCCCGTCCCCCGCCTCCCCATGGCGGGCGGGCCCGGCCCTCCGCCGGCTCGTCCCGGGCCGTGCGCCCTTGTGCCTCGGTGCCCGCTGCTGCTCCGGAGCGAGCCCGTTCGCCCGGCTGCTCCGGCTGCGAACGCCTCGCTATCCGGAACGCGCGCCCTCGCAGTCGGGAGGGGAAAGTGTCAGAGGTGCAGCCCGGGCGGATCGGCGATCTTCATTCAGCGGATTCATGCTGCCGGGTTAAAAAGAGTTAAAGCGCGGCTGAGACAGCTCAGGCACCTGAGACCCAGCCGTAGCCGGAGGGGAGGGCAGGAGAGCCTTCCCGGAGGAGGTGGGGGCTGAGGAGATGTCTGCCATTAGGCATGTTTATCCTGACAAGTAAGGGATTCGTAAGGTGCTGCTTCGCTTTCTGGGTTTGTAGGCTGGGAGGCTGGTGGGTGTCATGAGGGGAAAAGCTGAGAACTGGCTGCTCCATTTAACTTCATTTTTTTTTCTCTCTCTTTCCCTTTTATAATACTTTAGGCAAATATCAAAGGCCACGGTAAGCTCAGGAAGTTCAGACTGGTGTGGATGTTCAGCCTCCTGTTTAAAGACTGCTGATAACGGTTCTAGAAATAGCATCATCTTCTAGTAGAAGCTTTTTTCTTCTTAAAGAGAAAAGTATATCATTGAAATGAGATGCATTTGGGGAGAGGGTATTAATAAGAAAAGTTGTTTAATAATATAACTTGCCTCCTAGTGCTTTGGCAACATTGCTTATGTCTGAAAGGCATTCCCCCCTCTACCCCCCTCTTTTTAATACAAAAATGATATCTGTAAAACATGATTGTATAAGCCAGGCATAATTCCACCAGTAATCAGGCGACTCGCTCAGGCTGGCTTTGTCATTGTTAAAAATTAATAATAGATAATAAAATAGTGTGTAGCTGTTACAGTTGTTACCATTGTAATCACGGTTTTGAGGGCCAGAGATTTTGATGACATCAGTATATGTTTTCACATCTAACCGTGTGAAACTCTCTGCTGCTAGTCTCAATAAATGCCGCACAAATACTTGTCTTGGTGCTGGAAAAAAACAGTGGAGTTTTTGTTTCTCCGAGCATACAGGGAGAAAGACAACTCGTAAGAGGTACTGTCAGTCACAGCTCTTCCTCTGAAACTAAGGACCAGGCTTCAGCAGTCCTGCTGCTTAACCTACTGCACTGAAGAAGGGGCAAATCTTAAAGAACTTTGTAGACCCAGAGGTACCAGAATGTCTTTTAGGGAAAAACAGGTTCAAGAGGGCTATCAGATTTTTCATATGTATGTAAACTCTCTAGAGCCAGAAACTTTCTAATTTGTAACAGAAAATCAAGTCCAGGCCAATGCTGGTGATATGTCCAAGAGGAGGGAGGACAGTGGAGCTATCAGAGACCACTGACAGAGATACCTGTAAAGTACAAAGCCCAGTGATCGTGTGTGACCAGATTTTGAATTACTGTATACAATTTGCCTATAATTTGTGTGTTATTTTACATATTACTTGGCAATAATTTGGTCGTTTGGCACTGACCAAGATGGCTGTGCTGTTCTACAGCTTGACCTCTTTCCAGGAGAGACAAATATATCAACTGCAAAGTGATATAAATGCCAGAGTGTGTTTTTTATCCTGTGGGACCACAAGCCCATTGCTAGCTTGGGATTCAGGCTTGCTGCAGAGTGAGCTCTGGACAGCCTGGTGATGAAGCAGTAATTTCATTGTCCTTCTCCTATAACAAAAATGTTGCTTCATTTTTTTTTTGAATAGCAGCAATTTGAAGGTGCTGAAATGTTTGTAATACAGGTGCTTGGAGATGGAAATTTTTCAGTCTGGTGGAGGAGAGAAACTATTTGGACATCACTGCTTGTAAACAAAGGCATCTATTCTCCAAAGCTCTGAGCTCTAAGTGCACTGTGTGAGCAAATGCCCATGTCTCTGGAGACAACAGCAGTAAAGGTAATCAGCTGTGTCTCAAAGCAAGTGCAACATTTCCTTCCTGATCTTGCCTCTGAGAACCCGGTTATATCTGCCATTTTGTTATCATTGATTGCATGTTTGTCTTCTTGCAGGCACTCCTAGTTTACTCCTGTGTCAGCAGCAGATTTCCCCAGTTGAGGGACCATGTTACGTTTGAGATCCCTAATGAATGCTGCACTAATTAACTTCGGTCCTAGAAGGTCACTGAGTGATGCAGTGGGATGCTCTTATTAACCTTACCCTGAGAGTTACAATCTGTACTGACTGCCTTAAGTCTATAGACTGAGTTAAGTCTATTTTTTTTTTCTGTTTAGCTCAAGCTGCCCTCACACACAATACAGTGTACTCACAAGTTAGAAAAAAAAAATCCCCAAGCCTGCTACACACAGAGTCAGAATAAGTTTAACTGTTTGACCTACAACAGTTCTGTCATCATCAATTGACACGTTCGTCTTTCTTTTCTTGAAATAAAGCTTTTCCACAGTGTTCTGGCAGCAGCACAAGGATTGCTGGCAATGAAGTCACCTTCAAAGCTGAGGCATTCATGGAACAAATGCATTTCTGGAAGCAAGTAAGGCAGCTTGCATCAGAATTTTTGTTATGGCTATGCTGCAACCAAAACTTATCAAGTATTTGTGTTGAGTATTTGTAATTGCTTGACTTATATTTGCCCATTTGGGCACAGCTCATCATGGGAGTACCTTTTTCTTTAAAAATAAGGGAGGAAGGGAGGCCAGGGGTATTTCAGGAAATCAAGAAAACACATAGAACAACTAAGTCACTAATGGAACACAGCAAGCAAGACTTTTTTTTTTTTCCCCAAGAAATCAAAGTTTGTGAATCTGTAGTTAAATAGGAAGACAAAATGTCTCAAAACAAGAATATTGCTGTGATTAAAGGAGGCCATTTCAACAAAGGCAGTCACCACTTGTAGTCCAGCCTGGAGAAGGGAAATGTCATTGTAGGCTCAAGGATGGATACATCTATCAAAAATCTTTCTGTTATTGGCTGTGCCAGATTTTCTGCCTCACTCTCCCTCCTATATACAGTTACCCTTCTATTCTTCATGGATAGATCTTCCTCTGCTGCTGAAAAGTAGAGAATGCTCAGGTAAACATACAAGAGAATGGAAATCTTGGGGGTTTTTTTTGAGATGATGCTTTTCTGAGCAGTGTCATTCTAGAGATGAGTTAGTTATTCTTCACAGAAGGTATTAGGGATGCTTTTAAAGGGAGGTTAGTTAGAAAGCAGGTATGTGCTCATTTGGGCTTTCCCTCTCATCACTGACTTTTAGAGGTCATATGGAAACAGGTTAACTAAAGGGAAGATGGTATTGTCACTTTGATGATGTTGGCATGAAAAAATAGCTCTCATTGAGTATAATGGAGTCATTCGAAGATTTTGAGATCAGAATTACATACTCTGATGGAAGAAGGGATGGTAGTGTATTTTCATTATGGTTTTTATAAAATCCTAGGGCTTTTTATTTGAACTCACATGTCATTTATTGATGCCTGCTCATATTTTAAAAATGTAATGCGTAAAACCAGTGTTAAGTGCTAGGATAGTACCGATCTTTGTACTTTCCTCTGCAGGAAGCCTGTGAGCTGTTCCCATGTCAGAACGAATAAAATGTCATTTTGGGGTTTTCTGGATGATGGTAGGGAGCTTTCTCCCAGCAGGTCCTGAAGGAAGAGCAAGTGTCCCTCCTGAGCAGAGGAAAAGTGTGTCAAATGTCTGAGATGCCATCAAGTGTCACTAAAAGCTGTGCTGTACCAGTAGGAGTGGACATCTGCCAGGCAGTGTCCTGGTACAGCTGGGGCTCAGCTGCGTTCTGCACAGTGAGCTGAAGGGGTGTGGGTAATGAATGAATTGTCTGAATGGAGGTTATGAGCAAAAACAAGGCTGCAGCTCCTCAGTGGGATTTTTTTTATGGTTCCTTTCTTCTTTTTGTTCAGTTGTTCTTTTCCCCTTGCTGCCATTGGACAAAACTTTACTGCCTAAGGAGAAGTTGCAAGCTCAAAGTAGAAGACACTGCACAGAAGACTGTAAACAGCTCAACATGAACACAAGCTCTTTGGACCACTTTCATGACCATTTTATAACAGATTACCATTTTTTTTCTTGATCTTTATACCATTCACACTGTTTATAGAGAGTACTCTGGGTGCTGTAGCATGTCACATGCAATTTTAATCTATTTTAAGAAGGCTTCCTTAAAACTTGTGAAAGAGGGAGGAAAACACATCTCTTCTGATTTGCCTTCTAATTTGACAATCTCTTCCTTGACAGCTTTTGCAAACTCTACTGGGAGAACAAAAAGAAGTGTACTGAATAATTCAGCCTTGAGAGTGAATTGAGCTTGAGGAGAATTGCTGAATTCCCAAGTCTGTGGTTTGTGGTTTTTGTTATTGACTGCTCACATGGATTGAAAGTCCTGTCTCTGCAGTCGGTGGTTTTTATCTCCCCTTCAGATTCTGCAGTTTTATCTGGCTTTCCATCCCTGATCACCAGCTCTCTGCTCTTGCAAATAAACACACGAGAACCATTGAAGGACCTTCCTGCTTCCAAGGAGAGCCATAGGTAGCCTGCTACACTAATAAATCAGATTTTAACATTGGACCTGAATGTTGAAGATAGTCCAGAGAAAGTTGATGGAGTCATCATGTTAAGTATGAGGCACTCTATTCCTACTATCCTCCCCTCACATGCCGGAATTTCCAAATTCTTAAGGAAGGTGAAAGTTTGATATCAGAAAAGAACCTCCTGAAAATGGGGTGCCTTAACTCACCCTGAAATTTGTTGTTTATATTAACATGCTGATGGGAGCCAGACAATAACAATAGGAGCTGGTCCTGCATTTTATGCATTGGCAGCCAATAAGCAAAAAACCCCAAGTTAATAATATCATTTGAGAATTTCTAAATGCATGAAATACAGAGCCCATTTTCTGCAAGGTGGAATGATGATGCAATATCTGTCACTGAAAGTAGCTTGCCCAGAAAAATGTTCTAATTGTAAGAGTCTACCAGTATTCAGGACTCTGTATAAAACCTGAACCATGCTCATAATTTCTTAAAGCTACTGAATAAAGTAAATGCTATCACCTCTAAAGCATTTTTCCCTAGTTCAAAAAGCAGAATCATCTGCAGAAAAAAAAAAAATATAGTCTGAAAATTGTTATCACACTGTCTAGTTAACTCTTTTTTTTTTTTTTTAATTAACTCTTATTGACAAGCTCACTGAGTGGTAGAGTTCATATCAGGAAATATCTGAGCTCAGTCATAATAAGGACTACAGGAAGGCTCTGCTAATGTATTTCCACTCATCTGCTTACAGCTACAAATTAACATTTCCTAACCAAAATAAAGAAATAAAAATGTTTGGTGGATTTATGATGAATTTGTAAGAGAATGCTAAGGAAGTGACTTTCAGTGAGGTGGATATGGTCCCTTATCCTTGAACTTTAAGAGATAACAGAACTTTAACCTAAAAAAGGAAAAAAATCCAAACCAAACCAAAGCCCAAACCAAATTCTTAATACCCAACAAAAAAAACCCTCATTTTTGACTCATGGTAAATTAATGCTTTGTAACTTACTGATATCACCAGTGTTTCTGTAGTCATGGACTTCTCTGAAAGACAGCTAAATCTGGAAGAATTTTTAAATTAAGTGACAGGTCAGATGGGATCTGCTTGCAAGTGAACCAAATCCACAAGTCTCCTTGTGGAGGGATGAAAATTTTTATTCCTTAGTTCTGATTCACATCTAATCAAATAAACTGGAGTCCATCCAGGAGGCAGTTTTTGGTTTAAAATAGTCACTTAGCTGCATCAAGAATATGCTTTCTGCAAGGTATTCTTGAGGTAGGAAATGTAGAAATGGTGTCTGTTCTGGGCTAAAAATCCCTTTTGCCACAAGCAGGAATTCAAATCAGAGTTGTAGCACATGCACGCACACCGTTTCAAGTGCCAGAACACTTCTGGTTCTAGTTAAAGGGAACAAACTATGTCCCTAAAGGTGCTTCCCAGGTGTCTGTGTGAATCAGGGCTGCCCCTGCAGTGCTCCTGGAGTGCTGGTTTGAGCATCCTGAGGCAGAATCCTTACCTCAAATCCATGGCTAAGGATGAAAAACTTACCTTGAAACTGCCCAGCTTTTGTAACAGCTGACTTGGGCACAGCCTTGTTTCTGGGCAAGGGAATGACAGGAATAACAAATCCCTCTTATCCAGGTGAAGGAGGAGAGGAAGGACTCCCAGAGGAACGATAACAAATCCCTCTTATCCAGGTGAAGGAGGAGAGGAAAGACTCCCAGAGGACCGATAACAAATCCCTCTTATCCAGGTGAAGGAGGGGAGGAAGGACTCCCAGAGGAGCAGGGTGCTTTGCCCACACTGTGACTTGTGGTACCTTGGTGCAGTGTGTGCCAGCCTCCTGCTCCTGTGCAGCCACAGGGCCCAGTGCTGGGCATCAATCTGGGCACAGGATGGGGAGAGTTTTATGGGATCTTGGGCATCTCCCTTCCCAGCAGCCTAACAAACACCTCCTCTGCCCTATTGCAGTTGAAACACTGGGGGAATAAAATGAGCTGTGCTGCTGTGTGAGATACTTTTGAGGGAGAACCAGGTAAGCTGTTTCTTTGGCAGGGGCATAATTTGAACTTGTGACTGAGTCCCTTGTGTAAATGAGTTTTTTCAACACAATATAAACATTTCCATCAGCAGAATCGTGTTTTTTAGAAACGTATCTCTTTGTGATACTGAGGCAAAAGACACTGCAATTTGCTTTATTTGCTGTAACAGTTATAACCTATACCTTAGAACAGTTTTTTCTTCCACCCTGTGATCATCTCCCCAAACAGCTAGGAGCTATTTTTCCTTCTCTGAGGATGTTCTGATGAAGCTGATGCTGTGTGGTAGGTCCTGGCCACCTGCTTTACTTGGTCATGTGAATGTTTTCCTGAGTCATACTCCCAAAATACATTGATGCCTAAATCTAGGGGAAACTGACAATCGGTAGCAGTTGAACTTTCATATTACAGCAGAATTTATGTTAAAAATAAATTCTCACAAATTATTACTTTCTGGAATACATGAGTTGCTTGCTGAGAAACCAGGTAAGCACCTAGTTCACTGTGTGGGGTTCCTTTTGCCATTGATTACTCCATGAACTAAAGTCCACACCAAAACACTACATAGGAAATTAAGATTCATGTTCCATACTTTTCTGGTTAAATACTGAAGCTGTCACAAAAATGTTCTCCAGCCTCTGTCAGCTGCTGTTAGCTTTCAGAGCCATGTTCATTCTTCTTTAGGCAGTGAGATTTTCAGCTCTTTTCAACACAGGAATATCTCTGCAGGCAGAAGAGTTAAGGTTGCTTTAGCAAGGCAGAGGGCACAGCCCATCTATAAGTTGTTCTGTGAGCCAGAACCTGTGGGAAAAAAATATTTTCTGTGATGAAATGACTCCTGGCCTCACCTTTTCCAATGTGATCTATGCGAGGTGCTGTTTTACTGAAATCCTGCTGTTTTGGTTACTGTGGCTTTTGATCTTAACCCTCCTGAAGCAGTGCCTGCCTTTGGGAGAGGATTCTAAACAGTATTCCAGCTGGCTGGTGGTGCCCTTTTAGTCTGAAGGAAAGAGGGGAAATGTAAAGTATGGTGCTGGTCCCAGTACTCCCTGGGGCTGTCTCTGCAGTGGTGTTTGAGTGGGTTGATGCCAGCAATCTCCTTGGTCAGTAACAGAGCTAGTTTGAATTTTGCTGAGGCGTGTGCCTGGCTCCATGGATTGTGGGTGAAAGTCAGTGGCCTCTTTGCCCCATATCAGAAAATAAAAGGTGAAGAATGCATAATCCACCCTGTACTTGTGCTGGCTGGAGCAGGGTTTGGAACAAAAACTTAGGCTCGTGGGGAAAAACAAACAGAGCGAGTTGACAATGTGAAGCTATTGCAAAAAGAGACAAATGTGACTCTGCAGTTTATGGTGAGGAATATTGCATGGAAGACAAAGGACATAATTGTTCTGATTTGAAATTGCTGATGTTTCATCTAACACGAGTTTCGGATACTGCAATTTCAGATATAGATGAGTTGAAGAGTCTCCAGAAAAAAAGAAGCAAAAAATAATCTTACAAAACAATGATTTGTAAGCATTTCCTGTGAGAAAAATCTAAAAGAAATAGGTTTCATAAGCTTTTCTAAAAGAGAATGATGGTATGACTGTGGAAAAAATTGTTGGTTTTGTGGCCAGGTTTTCTGGCTTCTTCAAATAGAAATTGAGTATGATTACATAGAAAAATGGGGCAAAATATAATCAGCACAACATATAAGAAACTAAATGCAGTTTTCTATTCAATAGAAGGTGATCTAACCAAATAAGAAAAGAATTTAAGTGAGAATGCATTTTTGTCTCAAATGAAAATCTTGCAAAAGGATTTTACATCGATGTCTTAAAAGTGGTTTAGTTTAGCAAAAATTTATTTTGATTGAAAATATTTTTCTTGAGTGAATAAGCATGCCTTTGCAGTTGCTCTTGAATGTGTATTAAGTTCAGATAAAACATAAAAGGTTTTCTTATTTGTTCCAAATGCAGCCCATCTCAGGTCATTCAATAAATATTCAGTGCAACTCCCAGCAAATTCCTTGTGAAGACTGTGGTGACTTTTTCCACACTGTCAAACAGCCTTTATTCCCAAAGTTGGGTAAAAGCAAAGTGATCTGTGAGGGTGCCTGTGTTTGGGGTATTCCAGTACATGGCAGCAGTCAGTTCTGAGATTTTTTTGTCTGTGTGGAGTCTGGGGATTTTAGTTCAAGGCGAATCTCATCTTGTCCTCCACATCTTAAGTTCCCACTGTAAATTGTGGGCTCACTTCAGCACTGCACTGTTGCATAGAACCAAAGGATTGGGAGATGAAACCTTTACAGCTCTTTCTTCTGAATCACACGGTGGACTTAATTTTTCACACTTTCTGTTTTTTCACTTTTAGTCCAAAAATACAAAATGATTAAACAAGACAAGTATGTTTACTTCTCAGTGTATACTTCATCAAAGTACAGATGTGAGCAAACCAAGGAATGTGTGATATGATTTTTTATTGGTAGTTCTCCTCACTGAACTGTCAATGGTGACTTAAATTTATCCACATTGCATAACAAAGATGTTATTGCTAACAACTTTGCTCTTCCTTGGCAGACATGCCAGATATCAAAGGTACAGGAATTTAATCTCATTACTGATAGCAACTAGACATTTTTAAGATATCCATCAAAAAGATCTTTGAACTTTTGGTTCTGTCCAACAACTTTATACTCAGAAAACAAGGAGAAATTATAATAAAATATGATCACTGTGTTTTTTCCAAATGCTCATCTACCTCTCACAGGAGATTTTAACCTTTGATCCAAGTATCTAAAACTACACAGTAAAGACCTTGATAATTAACAAGTCAAGATTTACACTCAGTTATGTCTCACAACATAAACCATATTCGTGTGAATGTAGGAACAGTCTCTTCTGACTGGATGTTCTGCTTTTCACATTGAAACCAACATTGATTAATAAATTTTAATTAACTTACTATAGCCTTACATAATCAGAGTGTAATTTCTTAAGCTGTGAGTTTCTGACCTGAAAATTATATTTACAGTTTGTATCTGAATTTAAACTTTCATGCAACCAGAGATGAATGAGAAATATCTTTCCAATTATTTGAAATTTGGAGGACTTTCATGATAGCTCCTGTTCTAGCATGGGCAGAAAACATGCTTTTTTCAGAGTGTTTTGGAGTTTTTTGGTTTTGCTGATAAAAGTGGAACTTTTGAACCAAAGACTGTCATCTTGGGAAGAAAGCACCCTGAAGCAAATGCCTAATATCTCCTTCTATGTGAGTTTCCTCCCATTGCCATATCCAGCTGGGAAGAAGGAACAAAGACTCACCTTTTAAATTCTTTTCCCCTTGACTCTCTCAGAGAGTTTATTTTTCTTATTAGCATTCCTGAACCAAATGAACACACTGGCATTTCTTTACAGAAACCTGCTCAGCTAAAGCCTTGCTGGCAGTTTGTGTTGCTGTCTCTCGAAGGCTTTGGCAGAGCGAGCGGTGAGTGGGACTTCTCTATTTTAGTCCCAGCATCTGGATTAGGGTTGGCTAACAAGATTTTTCTTCCTCCCTTGAGACCTCAGATGACTTCCCATTTCTCTGTATCTTTTGTTGTTTTCTTTCTGTGGTGTTTTTTGTTTTTTTTTTTTTCCCGTGGTTGTTTTTTTTTTTCTCTTGTGTCGCTCATAAAGTCTTTACACACAGACATGAGGGGTTGGATTACCTGCTTTCCCCAGGGGTCTGAACTCTTCAGTCCAGACTCCTTGCTGCCATTAGGTCAGCAGCCTGGCACCAGCCTGCTTACTGCAGATTGTCTTCACCCACTGCTGCCAGCTATTTTTCCCTCAAACCATGTGGAAAAGGAGAAATGATCCATAGCCAGCCACAGTCTTTGTTTTTTCCCTGCTGTTCTGTTTCTGTTCATGTGCAGGCTTTTCAATTTCATGAAGCAGCTTTACATGAAAGCTGAAACGTAATTGCATCCTCCTGAGTAAAATGGACAATTTCTGTGCTAACCATGTTTTTAAAGAATAAGATTACAGCATTCACTCTGCTGCACGCTTTCTCTGCGAGCGAATCCCTTTGCTGATGTAAAGGGATTAAATATTCTAAGACACTAGCCAGACCAATTCTTTATAATTCCATAAGTGTGAAGAAGATCACCTTCATTATTTTTGTCAGGAGAAGAAATAAAACATAACAGGGAGGCCTCTTTCAATACACCTTGCTTTACTCTAGCGAATACAAGCGAGGATTCATTTCAGCCTACATTGTGCTTGCTGTTCCTCTCAGCTCTCCATGTTAACTTACACTATAATTTCCTTGTGGAATTTTTGGCTTTCTGGTATGCCTTGTAGAGCTAAGGCAACAAAATAAATATTGTGCCGTATTCAGTTTTTGCTTCTTTGTTTTAAACTGAAGCCCTGGAGTGTGATAACATTTGTTATCTGAGGAAAAAGAAAATAAAAGGGTGCAGGGTTGCAAACGAAACAGTTTTCAAATATCTTTTTATGCCCTGCTTTTATAGTTTCTAGTACTCTTTGTCTTGCTCATAATATCTTTATATGGCTGTAGGAAACAGGTGGTTTTCAGTATTTTGTCTTTCATTGAGTGCACTTGGTAAGATTTCCAGGCTCTACTCATGCATTTTATGTTTGACTATGGACATCCATAAAATAGTTTTGTTACAGTTATGTTGTGGGCATAACAGTGACGCTGTATCTCACTTTCTTGGAATAATGTGTGGACTTCTGTTCTCCCTGCCAGATGATGTTGCAGACTTACCAGAAAGAATACTTGATATCAAGATTATGCAATGTAGTTCTTGTTACCAAAATTGTTCTTGCCCATCTCAAATATGCACAATCCGGCCCTCAACATTTAAAATTATTCTCTCAAAGCCATCTTTGGTATCTCCCAGAGTGGTGCCAACAGCCTAATGAGGAGTGGTTAGAAAAAATAGCGCACTGGCTGTTTTAGGAGAGGTTGTATTTGCAAAGGTGGGAGAGGTTCCTAAACTCAGAACAACCTGAACTCGAGAGAGGCTGGGCTATCTGGGGCAATACAGTTCTACTTTGGACACAGCAGAGATAGTTGGAGGTATGGGTAGGTCTCGTAGTCTCCTTCTGGGAGCTGCTGAAGGGCTAATTCCCACTGATGTACAGTCCAGCAGATGCTCTGTGTCATGGGGTGAAGGGGGTGACAGTCTGCTTCTCCTCTGGTTGTTGTCATCCCTCCTCACTGCTGATTGCAGGTCCTGCAGGACAGACCCCGTGGTGCCACATCAGTGGCTGTGGGAGCACTGCATGCTCATCCCAGGCAAACAGCAATAACCAGACGAACCCTAAGGAGCCATTAGAGCCTATGCCTATAAAATAAGATTATGTTCTGAAAGATGCTGAGCATCGGCTCCAAATAAAACCAGTAAGAGCAGAGAGTGTGCAGGGTGACAAAGAGAAATACAGAGGAGGCACTGTGAGTCTAAGAGCATGGGAACTATGAAAGAAACTGTTATGAAATTAAAAAGTGAGATGTTTTTAACTACGCTGCAGCAGACTGGATTCTAAACCAATGTGAACACTGCTGCTTAGGGGCTTGGGGGAAGAGAATTTGGGTGGATCATCAGAAGAACTGAAAATGCCAAGAGAAAGGACTAAAACAGCCTAATACCATAATATCCTCATGTGATGTCAGATTAATGAGCGAAACTTTAGGAAGGGGTTGTCATCATTGTGTGTCTGCTTCTGTATGTGGAAATCTAAAGGGTTCTGACAGCCTTATTTTTAAGAAAATTCTGGAATTCCTTCCTTTTCTTCATGAATAATCGTAGAAATTTTCTTTTTGAAATATAAGGTGCTACAAATGCCACGATTTTTTTCTTTCTCTTTGCAAAGCACAAGAAAAGTCTGCATTTTCAGAGAACAGCTGGCTATTACTGTATGTTTACTTACTGTTAACCCTACTAAATCATGAGAGAGGCAACCATAACTAACCTGATTTTAGTCAAATTGAAGCTAACTTACTCTTCAGTCTCTAGCTGAACAAAAGCATGCATCAATCATCTTCATGAGTTCACAGAATCCCAAGATTACAGGAAACTCTGGCGTTGTGTAACCACCTGCAGATCCTAATGCCAGACATCCTTTAACAGTGTCCCCTGCCTAAAGCAAAAATGGTTCAAAGCTGCTGTGGGAGAGAATGGAGGGGTTTTCCTTTTCAAGGCAAGCAGTTCTCTTCTTTCTTCTTAGTCCAAGCCTGTAACTACTTCAACCTCACAAGGTCTGCCTTTCAAGAGATGCTTAAAAATTCCAGAGAGGTAGTACTTGAAACCTGAAGCCAATGATTTTCCACCATCTGCACTACTTATGATGTACGAAGCCCTCTGTTAGCTGGTAAAAAGAAGAGTACTTTATTGGAGACTGCTGGTGATTACTTGCTCTTTTAGGTAGCACTGATTTTGGGTGATATTTGTGTGGAGCATTACTTGGGTCTTAAATTTAGTCTTTGATGGCAGATATTTCTGTCAAGTCTTTAGACCTTTCCCATTGTACTTGATTTCTGAGAAGGCAGAGGCTATGCTGTTGGACAAGTGCAAACTGAATTGGCTGTGCTCAGCACTCAAAGAGCAATAGCAGCCTTCTGGGGGCTCTTATTTCTAAATCCAGCCTTTTTTTTTTTGCTGCCATAAATTGGTATCTGTCTTAAACAGAATGATAGATAAATCCACTCTCCTCCCTCCAGTCTTCATTTTTCCATGTGAGGTTTTAAACAATCACCATCAATTTCAGCTTTCCAGCTCTACGTTCCTAACTTTAAACCAGCCTAACCTCACTGGATTATTGCTCTGTACCTGCAGTAGCAGGAGTAGCAATTCTTCTATGGTTTCATTCCTGTGTCCTGGTTTCCCATCTTTGACAGTCCATGGCTGTTTTCACCTCTAGAGTTTCTCTGTACCTGGCCAGCCACAGCCCAAGCTGCACCCACGAGTCTCATACCAGCTTTAGAAGGAGTGATATGACATTGCTTCCTGCTTCTTCAAGCTCTTATTTTAGCTGTGTGAGCATGTCAAGCTCTATCACTCAGCTGCATATGCTCTCCTTTTCCAAACTCTATCCTTAACCTAAATTCCATCTTTCAGCCTGGCAGTGGGACTTGCTTGTTTAAACCTCTGTCCACCGTCCCCAGGTCACCTGGAAGGCTCTCAGCCTGCAGCACTCATCTCACTCCTGCTTCTCTGCTCTCCTGAAAGCTGTCTCCCAGTGTAGTTGTAGGGCTGGCTGGTACTTGCCTGAATTGGAGTGACAGCTCATTTAGCCCTGCTTCCTCCAACTCTCATTTCAGGAGCATCTGCCAGCCTGGAAGTAGGGCTGAGTCTTGAAGGGTTCACAGGGATGAAGTGAGTGCTGTGGACAGGACAGGAAGGTGCAGTCCATTCTGCAGGGTTTCAAGTGCCTGCTGGATTTTTTAAGACCCACAGAGCTAAAATGTGGCAGGTACAAGTCACATTTCAGGCATAGCTTCTACCTTACTTATATTTTTTTATCATACTTTTACCTGTGGTCTTGCTTGTCTTTTATGATTTAGTGCCTGTTTCAGCTTTATGAGTTCTCCTTTCTTGAGCCATCCCTGACTACCATCTCAGCTGTCATCATTGGGCTGTTATTTGTCTTCTCATGCTAGAAACTCTTTTAAGATCTAGTCCTGAAGATTCTTTTTCCCCCCTCATCTCTTAATATATCCCTGGCCATGTGACTTGCACTTCCCATTTAAATTATAAATCATTAATAAATCATTAACTTGTGCTTACACCATAAATGTATCAGATGGGGAAAAGATACATCTGAATACATCCTCAGGTTGAAACTGAGAAATTTGAGTTACATTTTGGAAGACATCTGTAAGATGTCCAGCTGGAGCAGAGTCCAGATTAAATATGCTCTGAATTCCTATAAAAAGAGAGCTTTTTTCTCATTTATCATCACTAGAATCAAGCATCATCTTAGGGCTTGAGCCCCTGCTTTCCTGATCCCTGTTCATAGTCTGAGCCTCCTTAATCCAAGTAATAAACCTAGCCAAGTGCTACCAACCTGATTCTCTAGGTAGCCAGTCAAATAATTTTTGTCCAAAACAGAGGTGTAATCCAAAACCAATTTGAGGTTTACAGGCCTTCCAGTACTATTTAGTCTCCCTTTTCTTCCCAACCTTCAGGCAGTTGTGTGTGGATTACTGAATTCAGTGCTTTATTCTGTTTTCTGGACTTCAGACTTTCTGCTTGACACCTCTAGCCTAGAAATATATATCTGTTAATTTCTCTGCTGTGTTTACTTTGGTAGATAAATCGAGTTTATACCTGTGCAGGAGAAATCATAACTAAAATTTTGATTGGAAAGCCTGTTGAAATAATGCATTTACATAACCAATTCAATATGCATCCACACTTTTTCACTCTCAGAGATGGCTGTTCTTCCACAGAAAGCTGTCCTATGCACTAATAGCCCTAGCAGTGCTTATGTGTAGCCTTTCCCTGTGCAATTGCATGACATTTTCAGGGTGCAAGGAGACAGGCTCAAGCTCCCCACCCACCCCCATCTACCCTTTGGGTTAGGTTTTTCCAAGGAGAGCCTCTCTCCAGGAGAAGCACAGGGAGTACTTTGTGTGCTGTGCTCTCTTGAGAAATGTGTCAACCTGCTATGATCTCTCCATGGCAGCAGATCTCTTGGAAAGCTTGGCTCCCATCCAAGGGAGCCAGCATGGATGTGTGTGGTGAAGCCTTCCTCACCATGAAAGTATCAAAAAAGCTGTACACATGATTCCTCAGCTAGATTAAATTCAGTCCAAGCATGTTTTCTCTGATGCATTCCAATGCTTCCCAGCTTGGCAGCTGCCAAAGTGTGTTTCTTCAACCTTTTGAATGGTAGAATTTTTAAAATATTTATTCCTTTGGATGATGAAGGATACTTATAAAAGATATTTGCTCTTGAAGAAATGAAGTTTATCAATTTTACAAAGGAATCACTGTGAATTTAATGTAATATCCTATCTGTAAATAGCAGAATTTAGGTTGGAAGGCTGATGTTGTCAGAGTAGATTGGGAGCAGAAAACCCAGATTAGAATGAATCTGTAAACACAGTTTGCTAGTACAACATCAGGAATGGAAAAATCTGTTTTCAGGTCTTGAATTTTCAGAATCATATTTAAGATCTTGAGTTTTCATACTGAACGAGATCTTACCAGAAATGAATGAAAACTGTTGGCTTATGTTTGTTTTATTAAGAGATTTCAGGAAATGCTTTATATCAAGGCTAACTGCATGCACATAGTTACTGTCAGCTTTAAACTCTTTTCCAAAAGGTATGAGGAGAAGAGTAAAAGAAGGCTGGCAACACCTAAGATTCCTGGAGTGCTCCAGATGTTCTGAGTGCTGAGGCCTTGCCAGCATCCTGGTGCCTTGAAAGATCAGCAGGCTGGTGGTTGAAGACAATGATGTTCTGTGATGTTAAGCTAAGTGCTTCCACCCAGCAGCTGTGAGTCACTGGAAGACTTTCTACTGCAGGAACCCTGTGCTCTCCTATGATAAATTAGAGGTAAAATAACCAATTGCATAATAAATTTACATTATGGCAGGTAAAGTAGGTCCTTTACTTCCCTCGAATCAAGATTGAGCAACAGCAAATATTGCTCACCTGTTTATTGATAAATCACAAAGGGCACAGACATGAAGAGCTTTGATTGTAGTAAAAAAAAAAAAATGAAACTCATACACTCAGCCAAACTATACTGTAGCTTTTTTATTTCTAGCTCTTTGACATACTTGTGGTTTTGAACCTGTTACTTTGCTTTTAGTTGAGGACTTTTGAACACAGTCCGATGCTTTGTTGTTTGCCAGTGGGAGAGAGAAGACCTTTTGTAAAAGCAGCAGTTTCAGTGAGAATTCCATGGCTAAGGTTGATAATAGTTAGACCTTTCTTTAAATTGTAAGCAGCAGTCTTTTTTTTTTTCATTTGTGATGAAAAGAGAAGTTTTGATAACCTTTCTCCATGCTATGTGATTTACTTTAATAAAATACCACTTTGCCTTGGTCTTTCTGCTGACTGTGCTGTAAGACTTGTACCCCAAAATGTGTTTGTCAATCTCTGTCACGTCTTTTCTTATCTACCTTCATCTCGCTGTCTATTTATGTAGCCTTCAGGATCATCAAATGCTTATCAGCCCAGGAATTCTGGAAAATACCCTGTCACAGAGCTCCCGGTGCGAGAGGCCTGTGTTTCCCACCTTGCTTCTGAAAGGATGCTGCACGCCTGTGTCACGTTGTACCACACAGCTGGGAGTGCTGAGGGCCTTGTGATTACGTGAGCCTGTGCTTCCGAGGAGAAGGAGGAGCAAGAACAGGACTGTGAATGCTCAACACTTGATTTCTGATTCATTTTCTTTTCTATCCCTGCAATGAGAGCTCGCAGCACTGGGGAGATGCTCTGTGAATGAGCTACGCAAATTTCTCAGAGATCCTCTGAGATAGGGAAGTTCAAAAGCGGTAACTTCAGCACTTTTTCTCTAAAAATACGTTTCTGTGAGTACTGATTCTATTTGTCCCATACAAAGTGAAGGACCATCCTTTATGCAAACAAGGAGAGAATTACAAACCAAATAAATGAGTGTAAGACATGCTTGACTGGTCAAGGGGTAGAATGTGATAGAGCAGTATGTATATGGCAACAAAAGGGTGTGAAAATGGAGAAATCTGTAGGAGAAAGAAGCCTGTATTACAGCTGGTTGCCTGTAAAACTCATCACAAATAGCAGTGAGTAAAAACCTGAGTGACAACTCTGCTGTTGAGTTGGTAGTGGATTAAAGCCCTGCACCTGAGCATTCGCCAGGCCCTTGCCTTGTGGGTTTTCTTCTGCTACTTTCTCTTCTGTGTGTTTTTTCAGCTGCAGGATCAAGGGGAATAGAACAACTAGATCAATCCTCCACCCTTATCATTGTGTGTGTTGGAATTTTCTGTGGCGTTGGGATTTTGCTGGTTTTATTTCAAACCCTTTTCCTTATTTCGTTTTCTCTTATCACCAGCTGTGCTCAATATCTGGTCTCAGTCTTCTTTGAGGATTAAGCAAAACAGGTATTGAAAGTGTCTGGGGAGTTTTGCATTTGCAATTTGTCTTATTGGAGAAATCCTGGACTTGTATTTGTCTAGGTCTAGTTTTTTATGTTTCTTATTGCTATTTGTGTCTTTCCACAAATCCATTTCACACTGCAACCCCCAATTCTGGCATTACACGGCGATGTTTTTTCCCCACGTTTGTCAGCACTGCGCTTCATCTGAGGCACCTGTGAGTTTGACCTAGAGCTGTCTTGCTCCTGTTCAGCTTTTCTCACTTCTTATTTTCTGCAGAATCATTGGCGCTGTCTCTCATGATCTCATTCAAAACACCTTCACACATTTATATTCTCAAACGCTTCATTAGTCAGGTCTAAAATAACAGTTTCTTCCACCTGACTTTTTTTCTGTCTCCTGAATCAAAACTTTTCCTCATTGCTTTTCCTGAATTTTTGGTTAGCCTGTGCCCAGGTAGATGTTTAGGATGCAGGAACTTGCCACCAACAGTTGTGAATCTCTCAAGGGCACTTTCCCAGCCCTACCCCACAAGTAATACCGGGCTGTAAAGCTGATCTTGGAATTGCCACAGAGAACACATTAATCTGCTGCACAGTTACAACACAGAACTGCTCTCTAGGGTTTTCATATATTTTAATGATTTTTTTTTGCTTCCTTTTATTGCTGTCAGCTGAGCTAGATCAGGACAGGCTGAAATTAATCATAAGTTTCCCCAGGCATGCTCTTTGTTCCCAGCAGCACCCCAGAGTCCTGCAGCTCACCATCTCCATGTCGGCTCTGCAGCACTGCCTGAAGTGAATACAGGGAGGAACACCAGCAGGAAAATGAGGGTGAGCCACACGAGGAAGCCAAAACACGTGCAGGTACTTGGGGATGGATGGTAAACTTTAACTGGAGAAACTTGAAGCAATTTCTCCAAGAAAAAGCTGGTTCAGTGTTTCCCTAGTGTGTTGAGAACGTGTGAGTGACAATAGGGACGTGGGGAAAGACAGTGAATCTCTTTAACTGTGCACTTTGCCAAAACAAATCTGCTTTTTGTAGATTAGGAAGGCATTGCAAACGTGATTATACATCCTGTGGGCTCCAGTAGGTTTCCTGAGCTTGGCTGAGGAAGAAAGCAGAATCCTCCAGAGAATCCAGAATACTAAAATAGAGAATTGCTGATGCAACATAAATGTTGGCTTCAGGACGTTGCTGATGGGCTGTGAAAGGATGGATTTTGGGTCTCGGGAAGGTGTGCCTCATGAGTGTTAAAGTTAGATTGTTGCCCCTGCTGTTGGTTGTAATTTACTGTCTGTGCTGCCACGTTGGAGCCTTTCCTGCCTGTTATTTTGCCTTGAAGTAAAGATTGGTAATATCTGTTACAGAGAATGCTCTGTTAAAAGGAATCTTGGGAAGTGACACCGATAGCGAAGCAATTGGCGTTGGAAAACTACCCAAGTTGTTAAACTTCAGGTTTGAGCAGCAGATTTTCTCTGCATTGAGCTACTTTCTCATGGCTTTCATGGCTTCATTTGCTTTGATATGACTTTGATACACTTGTTAGGAGAAGTCTATAGAGGTCACTTGTCTCCTTGGAAACCAGGAGATAAAATTACTCTAGTCCTATCTGTATTTTGATAAAAATAAGGCTTTTCTTCTCCAAAGGATAGCCACATAGACACTGAAGCATTAATGATTTTGTAATGATTTTCTGTCTTTTGCAAGGTTGAGGGGGCCTTACAGTAGAAGAACAATCACAGCACTCTTAATTGACCACCTCAGTTGTAGCATTTGCTTCAAGCACCTTGCATTCTAATTAGAAATCAAAGCATTGCAAGATGTTCCCTTCACCTTTTACTCCTGACAGTTTGTGGAGTTTCTCTGTCTTTTGTCCAGTCTTCAGTGCAAGGTTATTTCCATGCAAATGCTTTAAATAAAAGCTTTGTGGAATATGTTCTGCCTATAAACCTTAGACTTCTGTTGGTAAAGAGATCATTTATGGTCCGTGCCACTGAAGCAGCTGTTATTATGGAGTTACTAGTGCTGCACTGCAAGGAGGAGGAACATGGGAAGGTGCTAAGAGTCTACTAACTGTAGGTCAGACACACTTTTAGCAGATCAAATAGAAGTATATTTACTTTAAAAGATAGATACAGCGTGACGAGTGATTTTTTTACCTAAGGGAGTTGCGGTGAAAAGCAGCAACTAGACAGATGTGCTCTTAGGAGATTTAGTCTCTAAGCATCTTTATTTACTGACTATTTCTTGTACATTGCAGTGTTTAGTGCAGGGAAAATGACCACCTGCAGGGAGCCTAATTGGGTTTGATCTGTATCACAGCTATTGACCTTATGATTTGGCTTCAGGCATTAGAAAGATGACAGTGTGATAGGAATTTTCTTCATGTACAGATACATACAGTGTAATGGATGTATTCTAAGGCATAGAATTGCTCCTGCCATGCCAAAAATTCACTTTTTCGTCTTGTGATGCATCTCTGATTCCTCTCCAGATGACACTTATGGGGTGTCACATAGGTCACAGCAAAAGCCTGAGCTTGACTCCTCATTTCCTCTAAACCCTACTTTGCTTATAGAGGGGAAACCACAAGGTTTGCTTCTGTACTCGACTATTAAGAGAACTAGAACAAATCCATTTTTGGGACTGAGCAGAGCAGTGCATTGGGTATGGATTTTGACTTGAGAAGATTCCAGACGACAAAAAAATCTAGTATCAAATTATTATGCCCAGAGGAATCACATGCTAAGGTTTGAAAATCCCCCTGTTGAACAAACTCACACAGTACCTGTGAATCTCTGTGGGAAAGGATATATTTTCTTTTTTTTTTTTTTTTTTTTTTTTTTTTTCAGATGCATTGCTGAGTGTTTTCTCTAGCAGCAGCCAGTTTAATTGCCAGGAGTGTGTTGCACCATTCCAGAACAGCAGCTATGTTTTTGCTGTTCCATGTGCCTCTAGAGCTGACTCTTTCACACATTGCACTTTATTGTGGGCTTAGGCTGTCCAACTGGCAGATTATTTCTCCACTACTAATAACGGTTTTGTAATTAGTGCAACATGCAATCCACATTGTCTCTTGTGAAAATTCAGTCTCCAAGGCTGCTCTGTAATGCTTTTTCTCTTCAATCCAGGTCTTATGAGCTCTCAGAGATAAGCATTATACCCTTGATAGCTCAGCTACCTCAGGTGGCATAAAAGAAGCAGGATGGCTCCTGTGACAGTGCTGGAAACAAAACGTTTTAATAAAAGGCAAAATAAAAAGCTCTTTACAGAGAAAAACCGAGCCAGGGCAAGAGGTTCTTGCTCCTGCTAAAACACTTCACAAAAGTTATTTACTTCTTTTGTTCTCTTCTTTTTCTAGGGAATTGCTTTGGTGGGACTTTTTGGCTCCTGTCCAATTAGGTATCCTTAAGTTTGAGGTGAAGTCCCCAAGGTCCTATGAGGTGTCTTTTAACCAAATTGAGGAGAGAAACTTCTGGGCTTTTTTCCTTTTTAAGGAGACAAAGGGTGACTTGTTTACTCTGTCAACAGGAGGCACATTCCTACAGCTCTGTTCTGTTAAATTTCTGAGCTGCTAAAAATCAGGAAGAATTGCCTTGCTGGTACAGTGTGTGTTTCCTTTCTGCTCTTGTTGTATGCCCTTACTTTTTCTGGTCTCTTGGAGGCTCTTGATGATGACAGAATTGGAGACACACTGCTCCCACAGCATTCTCATGCTCTTTTCCTGATTTTTCCTGGTCAGCAGACTTTCTCCTGTGCCCATGCCAACCAACAGCAATTCATCAAACATCTTGTGACCGTGTCCATTGAATTTTAGAAGTTCAGTTGTGTTCTGCCTGGAGCAGGTTGCTGTAGAGCTAGAAATGACTTGATGGAAAACTGGATCTGAAAGTGCATTTGGGTATTTGGGCGAGTTCTGTGGCACATGTTAGATGGCAAGTAATTGTTTTGGCATTTGAATGGTTTGCATATGTGTTCTTTCTCTGACTTCCCAGCGCAGGGCCTGATTTTTGGTTGCTTTCATGTGTCCTGATGAACAATGGCTGAAGCCCAACTTCCAGTGCTACATTGATTCTCCTTGAATCAATGGCAAGCTTTTTGTAATCTGATACAACAATATGAAATAACTACTATGTGTCTTTTTGTGCAAAGCAAAGCTTGTTAGGGGATTTCTGTGTGTTCAGGTAAATTTATCCATGGAGAGGTGGACATGAGTTTCTGTTAGCATTTAATGTTCTGCAGTATTTTTCTGTGGTTAACCAGTAGTGAGTTTCAAATGGGCATGATGACTAAATTATGCACAGGGGTGGTCTTTTATCATTTATAGGAAAAAGTTACTAGTCATTCTTCTTCCTGACTTATAATATAACAAGGGACAACAAAATGAGTAGCACTGAATGTAGAAAGATATGCCTGTCTAAAACATTTCCCAATTTTTATTGTCAGTGAATATTCTGAGTTAGAAGGGACCCACAAGTATCTCCAAAGAGCAACTCCTGGCCCTGCACAGGACACCCCAAGAGTCACACCTTGTGCCTGAGAGCAGTGTCCAAACCCTGAGCTCTGTCAGGCTTGGTGCTGTGACCACTTCCCTGTGGACCCTGTTCCAGTGCCCAGCCACCCTCTGGGGAAAGAACTTTTTCCTGATATCCAACCCAAACCTCCCCTGACACAACTTCAGTCCTTGGGTCCTGTCACTGTCACCACAGAGCAGAGATCAATGCTGTCCCTCCTCTCCCACTTACAAGGAAGTTGGAACTGTGGTGAGCTCCAACCTCAGTCTTTTCCAGGATGAGCAGACCCACTGTCCTCAGCAGCTCCTCACACGGCTTCCCCTCCAAAACCATCCCCATTCTCAAGGCTCCTCTGGGTGTTCCCTAGTGCCTTTATATCTTTTTTTCCATTGTGGCACCCAGCACTCCAGGTGGGGCTGCCCCAGCTCAGGGCAGAGTGGGACAATCCCCTCCCTTGCCCAGCTGGTGATGCTGTGCCTGATGCCCCCAGGACAGGGATGTCCCTCCTGGCTCCGGGGCACTGCTGGCTCACATTCAACTTTGCACTGACCAGGACCCCAGGTCCCTTTCTGTGGTCCCTTTCCAGCCTCTCATTCCCCAGTCTGTACATCCAGGGTTGCCCCATCCCAGGTGCAGAATCCAGCACTTGTCCTTGTTAAAATTCATGCAGTTGGTGATTGCCCAGGCCTCTCATTTATCAAGGTCTCTATGCAGGGCCCCTCTGGCTCCAGGGAGACAACAGCTCCTCCAAAAATCCCGTGTCCAAGTCATTCAGAATGTTGCAGAGCACAGGGCCAAGGATGGAGCTCTGGGGATTTGTAGATTGTTAGATCATATTTTGGTGCTCAGCTCGGAGGAGCTGTCAGGGGATACTTTCAAGAGTAATAAATCCCAAGGCAGCCAAGTGCACGGCTGCTGGAAAATGCCATGGAAGTTTACAATGGAAAAGCAATAATAAGCAAAAGATTGCATGTAAATCGTGCATGGTCCAAATAAAGTTGAAATTGCCACAGATGAAGTCTTACATGCAGAATTTACAAGGCCCAAGACAGAGTCTTATCTTTTTAGGATACTCTGGAAAGGAAGGTCAAAACCCCTTTTTTTTTTTTTTCACAAATGCTTCCCAAAATAAAAAAGAAAAAAATCTCTACAAACTACTGTCACAGCACCTAGATGCCTGTATTAGCTGGATTTTTCTCTATGGAAACTGGAAAAGACTGTTGTAGGAAGTGGAGATTAGAGAATTTTTTTTTCTTTAAAAAGCACACAACATTGACTTGTTGTTGCCCTTTTTGAACTAGACATATAACTCCATGTAATTTAATTTAGCTTGCATGGAAATCAATTGTGAATTGTCTCACTCTTTCCCAGTCAGTACTAAAGCATTTTAATGGTTCAGGATTGATCTAATGAGCCTGGGAATAACTTATATCAAAGTGATTTGGTAAAGACTAATTTAATTTTTCTGTCTAATACTGTCAGGATTTTAGCCTATTGGGAATAATCCTGAAAGCTGAACGAGTGCACTAAGTGGAGCTGAGATGGGCTAATAAAGCCTTTACTGGCTGTAGGTGGTCTGATGTTCTTTCACTTCCAGATAAAGCTCTAGTTTTATGCTTCTAAGTTTTTTTGCAAAATTTCCAGTTTGTGTCCATGGTTCTGGTGTGAGTATTCAACAGCAGAAAGAAAGCAGGATCAATAATAGAATTAAAAAGTGTTCCGTACTAGGAGAGTATTGAAATGATAATTTGAATTTCAGCTGAAGATAAAGTTTGTGTAATGGTGCTCTGCTTTCATTTTGAAGTCAGCACTTTATGACTGGTGATAGATGTTTGCTTTGTGGAGGATCTCTACAGCTAGATGTATTTTAATGAATCTGTTTTTCTTTGCTATGCACAGTTATATTAGTAACTAACTGCAGCTTGGCTTGAAATATTTTTATCCCACCCAGAGGGAACTGGGAAAAGAAGCTGAAAAATAAAAGCAAACATTTTGTTCTAATACTAATGCATGGTTTTCTTTGGAGTTTATAAAAACCCTGGAACTTTTAAACTGTTTCCTGCATAATGCTGTGAATTATTGACATGAGTCAAATTTACATGAAGCTATTTATCAGCAAGGTGGAATTTTCAACATGAAACATTTTTGAATAGTTGGGTTGCTTTGGGTGTTTTATTGGATTAGCCTGACACTTAGGGTTTGAGAGATTTTGCATATCTCTAAAAAGGTTTTCCAGGAGACTGCAAGTGAGCTCACTTTCCAAAATGCTTGAGGTGAATACAGTTGAAATTAATTAGAATGTAAAATGTGATGCAGAACTTCTCATGTTTCCTATGTAATAGATATAATGTGTAGGAAAGGCAGATTGGGAAGCCCTTGTTCTGTGGAAAGGTTTTTACTCTGTTAAAACTTGGTGGCTTTGATAAACTGTTCATAGATTAAAGGTCTCCTGAGCATATGTGCATTTTTAATATGGTCCTAAGGGCTACAGATGAAGTTTTAATACTGCCTGAAAGAAATATATTTATGTTATTTCAGTCATCCCCTCTTACTCAATTTCATCACTTGATGCTGTACAGTCTGTTAAATTCTAAACTGACTAATTGGTTCCAAAACTTCTGCTTTTTTAAAACAATGCCTTTGTACAAATAATATTTTGTTAGATTGCTGGGGAAAACAGGACTCCATTGGGGTGGTTTTCCAAACAAAGCAACTAATTTCATAATGCTTTCAGTTTATTTGTTGTTGCTACTGTAGTACCAGAAGATAATTTACTAACTGTTGCATTTCCTATTGACCTATTGATTCTGCAAGTTTTACAGAAACTTCAAAACTATTCTAGTTCTTGGAAATATTAAATTTCTCTTTCTCATTGGTTTAAAAAGAGAAGTAAGAATGTTGGCTACATTAGGATATGGGGGCTGTTTGCTGGAATCCATTTTTGGGTAATAAAAGTGCTAGATTAAGTTGCTATGTAAGAGGCAATGGAAGTGCTGATTCTACTTCCATTTTTATAGGGGAAAGATACAACAGATGTTCAAGAGGATGTTGGGAAACAGCCAGTGCATTAACATAGCATCCAGCTTCTTCTTTTGCCTTGCCATGTGAAAATAAATGTGGCAATAAGTGCAGTTATTTTTGCTATTGAACACCAATCTCCTAGACTAAGCTTGTTTGTGACTTTTTATAATTCATCATGACTAGTCAGGGATCATTACATGAGAAATGTTATTTTGATAATGTTACTTGGATTTTACTTAGACCAAATCTGAGCAGTGCGTTCCTGGAACATGATAGAAGACCTCCAGTAGAGCTGTTTTATGCACATAAACCACCATTAGGCAAACATAAATGTGAAAAGTAATTAAATATTAGAGCATTTGCTGAAGAGTCAGGAGAAATAGCTAAAATACTTGGACAATTTCCTGTTTTTTAATGAATAAAAAAAAGACATGCTGTAATATAAAGTTCAAACCTCCCCATGCAGACAGTTGGGTGCAGTGTGCAGTAAAGAGGTAGCAAAAGTTGAAAGTCATCAGAATAAAGCATGGCTCTCCATTACAATGAAACTAGTTTCTTTTTTCTTTTTCTATTTTTTTTTCCTATTTCTTTAAGGCAATTTCTGAATCAAACAGAAGTGGCTGCTCCCAGACATTCAGAAAGCAGGAATTAAAACACAGAATATAATAGCTACGTTGACTTCAAAGTACACAAAGTCCTTGGAAAAATTTTGTCTTGCCCAGGTCCTTCTTGAGCTGTTGGCACCAGCTGTGTGGGATGCAAGCTGAAAAACTCTGCTGGGAGATAGCTACTCAATGCTGACTGTTTTTTTTTTTAAATTTATTTATTTATATTGCTCTTGATTCTATCATTTTTAATCTGTACTGCAATATATTGAGTCATGGGATGAGAAGCATTGCAAGGGTCTTTAAAAGTTTTTAAGTGTGAAAGGTTTTTCTTTAATACATCAGTGCTCTGTGCTGGACGCTTATGGTATGTGCTTTAGAAATATGCATAATTTGAGTGCATGTGGGAAAAAATACAATTAAAATCGAAAAATAACATAACTTTTCAGCTCTAGCTACAAAACTTCTACCTCTGGAGTTAATAGCTAGAGGTTTTTTTTTTTTTGTCTTCTACACAAAGGCTGTGCTGAAGTAGTTTTGTATAGATGTGCAATGTAAATGGGGAACATAACCAAGCTTTGCCAGAATTCAACGAGTGTCTGGACTTCTTTTAGTCTTATGGTTTAGTTTTATGTAGCCCTGAGAGCAGCAGGGAACTGGGCTTGATGATCCTTGTAGGACCCTTCTAATCTGAGATGTTCTGTCTTAATTTATGATACATTTTATTTTTGTTTGGCAATGAGGTTTTTCCTGAGGGCTTCGATATGAAATTCCTGGGCAATACTGTCACCACAAAAATTTTGACCTCTTGAGGATGTTTTGGTTTGGTTTTCCTTTAAAACAGTTAAAATTAAGCAGTGAGATTTACTTTTGGAGGATGCAATAGGGAACAAAACTAAGAGTTCAGAAAAGAAATTTGATAGAGTTATGGAGAAAAAATCCCCAGGCTGATGATGTTCAAGAGGCTTCCAAACAGTGGATTGCTAGAAACAAATTATCTTAGACAAGAAAACCCACCTTGGTTTTTGTAATTTGTCTTTTTTTTTCCCTCAAAGATGCTCCTGGTCTCTGTTGAATATATATAAGTCTGTGCTGAGGCATTTACCTGTCTTTAGCTGGACTGCCTGGCTGGGTCTAAATATCCTTTTTTCATACCTTAATCTTTTTAACACTTTCTGAATTTGGACGTAGAAAGGCGTAAAGAGAAAAGGATGGTGGGGGGAAGGAAATGGTGGTCACATGCCACGCCTCTCCAGGCTGTCCTCTCCAGATGAAGCCATGGATCTGGCAGGCTCCAGACATCCTGCGTCCTGCCATCTGCCACAACTGGTTGGGTTAGAACAGTTTGTCCATTGCTCGGTCTTATTTTGAAACATACTGACGTGTTTACGGGATAATTTGCATAAAGTGACACCCGTGTGCAAAACCTGGTAACTCTGAGCCAGATGCTTTTCAGAATTATTTACATATCTGCTGAATAATTTTGGCAAGGGAAATTCTGTGCAACCCACTTGTAAGTAACTCGTGACAGTATTTCTCATTGCGAATTTGAACTACCTGGATTAGAAAGACATAAAATCCTGCTGTTCTCCTCCTTGATAGGATGAGGCATAACTCTTCACAATAGCAAGCAAAAGACGCTGTTGCTTTTTTTTTGCCACCATTTTAAGACTGTTCCTTGCAACTGTGCACGGTGTCTCTGTCTTGTTGGTGGTGAATTCATGATTCCACATCCCTGACTTCAAAAATGCAGTGATACTAATGTTAATAATTCATCTTGGGAAAGAACACTGCAATAGCTATGGAAACGCTTTTTGCAATGTACTGCCTTTGTAATTTTATTACCACTCTAAATACCTACATTTTTTTCTGAGTAAATATAATTAGAAGTATGTAATGGAGTCTTGTTAGGAAAAAAAGCTACTGTTTTTTTTTTTTTCCTTCTATTCTACATTGAAAGCTTCTCTTTCTTCTTATGCCTCACTATTTTCTCTTGCATGTGCAAGAAAGATTTGGCAAATGTATGCCTGAGGCTGACTTTCACAGGAATCTTCATTGTCTTTAGAGTCCAACGATGACCTGCTGGACCATAAAAAGCCATCAAAACGTGCCTGCAGGTGAGCAGTGCTTTATAATGTGACGAGGAGTAATTTAGTAATTAATATTTTCTGTACATTTTTCATTGGCTTGTGAGCAGCCCACTTTTAGTACTGAAACTGGTGAGGACACTGGGCCCACATGTCTCTAAAATATGAGTTTGTTGTGGTGGGGCAGAATGTTTTAATGATCAGCAAATACTAACTGCTGTTAAACCACATTGTGCACTGCTTCTGTCTTAAGTAAAATTTCCTCTGAGGTGTGTGTGAATTCCCATTAGGTTGGATGAGCATTGCAAAAACTACCATTGTGTTTCAAACCTCTTTGATTCATGGTAAGAACATAAAATCTGTTACCTATATTAACACAGGCAGGGATTTCAACAGGGGAGGTGAGAGAATAATGCACAGAGCATCTCGTTCCAGTCCTTGCAGCTCAAGGCTTATAAGGCATCTGTTAAATGCTGGATGGAGATATGAATGCTTTGGAAATGCTCTTTTTTTTTTTTTTTTTTTTCATTTTCCAGAAACCGTCATCCTAAATTTCCTGGAGACATGTTCTGTTTGTCCTGATAGCAGAATTTCAAAGAATGATTGACTGATTCTCTTATTAAAGACTATGCCCAAGAGGAAAAAGCTGCTCAGTCATTTTCTGTCAGAATTTTTTTCATTGCCTTCTATGTGTCTTTGTTAATTTAACTGCTCATATTAATTACAAACTGTAGCTTTATTTCAAATAATGCTTTTTTTGAAGGTTTAGCAACGATGTGTGTTTGTAATGTAGTACTAATGTAGGATCCTAATGCATGTTCCAGCTTCTTCCTGCTGTTCCGCTGTGACCTGGGCTGTGTTAACCAGAGTGAAGCTGGCACCCTTCCCACCCTTCCCCTCTGTTCAGGGCTTGCAAGACGTGGAGTACAGTTTCCACTTGAGGAGTGAGACTGAGCCAGGGGAGTGTAGAAGTCAGTCCCTGTGCCAAGGCTGAGCCCTCAGCCTAGAGAAGAGAGAGCTCTGGGGATACCTTATTGTGGCCTTTCAGTACCTAAGGGGCAGCTGAAAGGTGGGCACAGACATTTTAGGGTTGCATGTTGTGATGGGACAAGGGGTGATGGTTTCAGACTGAAAGAGGTCAATTCAGATTAGATAAATTCAGATTTTCAGATTATTATTCAGATAATTCAGATTTTTGCAATGAGGGCGGTAAAACACAGGAGCAAGGAGATGGGGCTCTGAGCAACCTGGTCTAGTTGAAGACATCCCTGCTTTTTGGAGGGTTGTTGGACTTGCCAACCCAAACCACTCCACAATAAGGGATGGGTTTGGGACTCTGTCATTCTACAATCATTCTACGGACTGGTCTGAAATATTTTTGTTCTAAAACTTAAACACAACCCAGAACTCTGCTAACAAGGATAATTGGGGTTTGTTGCCTTTCTTTCCTGGATGGCATGGAGCAGGATAGCTGATAGTACTTTCCAGCTGAATATTACCCTGAACTGGGGCCTCTTGGAGTGCTTTGGGGCATAGGAGATCTGTCAGAATCAGGCTAAGAGTGCACTTCAGTCTGTTAAAGTCAGTGCCCTGGGGATTTTAATCAGCTGAGTTGGGTCAGACAAGGCCTCGTGGCTGGTCCAAAACATTTGGAAGA
This sequence comes from Vidua macroura, assembly GCF_024509145.1. Classification (NCBI taxonomy): domain Eukaryota; kingdom Metazoa; phylum Chordata; class Aves; order Passeriformes; family Viduidae; genus Vidua; species Vidua macroura. The sequence continues at coordinate 60,181,850 of NC_071576.1, forward strand.
AATGACAAACCCATTGCAAATCTTTCTTGTGGTGTTGGTTTTTTTTCTTTTTTACTATTCTATTCCATTTATCCGATTAATTGGGGCCCCTGCTTTGAAAGCAGATTTGTTTTATTAGAATGAATTAATAATACACTTGCTTGTTGCTATATTTTAAACAGCCTGATTTATAGAAATGGAAGAATCATTTGGTTCTAAACCTGGATAGCTTAAAAATAGGTGTGGATGACTGATTCTCTTGTAGCAATATTATGTCAAAACATGAGTTGAAGAAAGGACAAATAATGCAAAGTGTTGACTGCATCTTGTAAAACTCTTTTGGTGAAACCCTGGCGTCTTTTTCAGTGTGAGCTTAGTTTAGCTTTATGTTCTGTGCTCTGCAAGGCAAAGATGTTCAAGATGACTAACTTACTAAGTAGCACATCCTGTTGTGCTGGATCTGCCAGGGAAGAGTCAAACATGGCAAAAAAATTCACCAGCAGTCTTGCAAAAGAAGTTTAGTGACTTAGATGTACAGGCAACTTCTAAAACCTCCCAGAAAGAATATCCACAACATAAACTACCTCACTAAATTGCTAACAGCTACTTCTGAAAGATGTAGCTGTTAGCAATTTGGCACTTTGAAGAGGGTACATCAATCAAAGTTTCATGAAGCAAAATAAGTTTATGAAGAGGAATTTTGAAATATTCCAATTCTTTCAAATCTTCCTTCGCGTGTTTGGTAACTGCTTTGAAAATCCTGTGGCTAGTAAAGGAGACCTAGCCATTAAACTCCAAACAAAACTGAGTTATTAAAACTCCTGTTTCTATTAATAGCGAACCTACAGTGCAACTGAAAGAGTTCATACTTAAATGATTCACAAAATGTTAGTAAATGCACCTTGAGTTGTACTTTTCATGAATGCTTTATATACCATTAATTATGCAGCTGGAGTAGTAATGCTTTATAAGCAATATATGTCTACTGATTAGTTACTATAATAAACCTCAACAGTTTGGGGGGAAATGCTGCCTAATAATGAGCCATAACTTTTAGAACATAAATATAAAAAAAACCAATAGTTTTGTTCCTTTTTAACTCAAGACTTTGTCTAGTTCATGCTTGATATCTGTAGAGGCTCAAAGGAAATTCAAGAGTCTGTGGAAAGCTACTCAATTAATGAAAGGTAAATTAGAACAACGTTTTGTAAAACAAGCTATGTTTGGTGGGGAGAGAACTGTCCTGAGAAAGACTGGAAATAAGTTTGTTTTAAAATTTTCTGTAGATACCATCTGCTTAAGCACAAAAAAAAATTTCCTTTGCTTAATTTTGAATAACATTTTTTTAGCTTCCCCAGCTCCTGCTCTTAATAGGCAGCAGTGTAGATTATCAGAGATGAGACTGTTACATTAATATCCTGTGGCAGTGTGTGGATTTAAAAGATGGAGTACATTGTTAACTGCTTAGAAGTTCCTCTCAAAGGACAGATTTTGCTTCAAGTTATTGTACCAGTTGTAAGGAATTTGGTGAAAGTGAAGAACTAGCAAGGAGAGTAAATTTTCTACCTACACTCCAGCAGCTTTCATGCTTTTTTTATTATTTATACCCCATGAATATTCTAATGGAAGTAAAGTCTGCTTATGAGCATCTGGGTGGGAAAGGGAGATGTTAGAGAAAACATTCTTTTGTAGTCTGTCTCATGATTACAACTATTCAAAGGACAATGTTTCCACCTAGAATAGGTTTCAATAAAAAATTTAAAGCTAGGCCAAATAATAAGTAAAAATTAACACAGAGGTAATAATCAGATGGCAAATAAATCCTGACAGTTTCTTTTTTTTGTAAAAAAGAGAACATAAAGGAGTTTGAAAATGTGATCTGGTCTAACATTTTCCAACGGCACCGTTGACACAGTTTCCATCAGGAGCATATTTAATAGCAGTTTGTTTACTGCGGAAACGCTGTACAAAAATAAATCCTCGGGAAGAACAGATATTTTTGCTGGGTATGCTGCGAGTGCAGCGTGGCTGTGCTGGTGTTTAACTCGGGACAGGCACAGTTTATCTCATCAGCCCCTTCTCATCTCTCCCTTTCTGGGTCAGAGCCCGCGCGCCATGCGGCGCCCGTGGCGCTCGCTCATCCAGGCGGGATGAGCTGCTGGAAATGTCACCCCCGAGGTGGCCGAGCCAAGAGGAAGCCCAGGGGAAAGCTGAGCCCTTGCTGCCATGAGGTACAGCTGGGGCATTTCAAATCAGGGCATTCCAGACTCTTAGAAGTGCCGAGTGATGCAGTCTGTGTGAGCAAAATGTCAGTTGTTCTCCACATCCCGTTTTCGTCAGGGCCAGAGCTGCCGTGGCTAATGCCACGTGAAACGAACCCAGTTTGGGGTTTGAAAATCTTTATGCCTTTAGATCCACGTTTGAGACTTGTGCACATCATTGTTCCCAGTCCTGCAAGAGATATGGATGCACTGGAAATACTGCTCCAGGGTCCTGATTTACAAACATTTGTTTGTTTGAAGGTAAGGGATTGGATCAGATAAAGCCCAAATGGTCCCTTTCAACCTTGAAATTATTCTCTGATTTTTGCTGTTGGTTGAATATGTTAACTGGAGGGAATGCTGGCTGTAATAATCTGTAGCATTTCAGGGACTTCTTATATGCTTTCTGAGAGGCATTTAACATCTATCAGCAAGCACAAATGACTTACCAGGGCCTTTTATCCACTAATGCAAAACATTTCTTTGAGAATTCTAAAGCCAGTTCAAAATAAACTCAAACCAGTTCTGCCATGGATCATCATCTCAGATCATTAGCTTGCTTAATTATGGGCTTCACGCAGAACTCTGCAGCTCTCTCTAATGCTTTTGCACCACCTGTGAGCATCCAGAAGTTACTCATGAATGATTGTTCATCCAGCAGCCAGGCAGATTTGGAAAAGGGCTTTTTCAAAATGATCACGTCCTTTGTTTGGGGATAGAAAGAGGCATATGGCTTTCTGCACCATTCTGCACTGCACTGTTTTAATTTCTGTGTCAGATGAGTCCAGGAGGGCTGTCATGAGCAGCTGTGCTGTGCCAGCCAGTCCCTCCCTGAGCTGCTCTGGGTGCCAGGGCACTGCTTGGTGAGAGGCGCTGGGACAGGACGAGCTGTGCTGCTCGCTCCTCTCCGTGCTGGGCAGCAGGGCCTCTGCTTTCACCCACTGCCCCATCCTGCTGGCTCTGGGAGCGAGGCTGCTGTGCCCAGCCCCTGGGGAATTCTCCAGCAGGAATGTTTGGTCATGACTTCCAGAGCTGGGGCTGGTCCGTGGTGCTGCAGTGCAGCAAAGTTATCAATAATGTTTGCACAGCGCTGCCAGTAATAGCCCTTGGTGTGAGGAGGAGAAATAATCAACAGAGAGGAGAACAGGTAATCCTCTGCTAAGCTGTCATTTGGCTGTTGCAAAGCATGCTGAAACTCAAATGTCTTTAAGAGACACTGTGAAAACAGGTAATGCTATAAAATACTTTAGATGAAGTGGACAAAAATACCTCACATTTGAAATCTCTTGGCACCCCCAAGGGTAGCAAGCCCTCCTTTCTGAATTTATGATCGTACAAAGACCATGCTTTTAGCGTGTTGTTTTGCCTCTCTGTTTGGGAGGTTGATATTCAAAAGTAGGAAAAAATATTCTAAGCTGCACCATGGTTTTATACTGAGCAAGTAGTTTAGTGCTGTAGGCAAGAAAGAATACAGGTAAAATAACTTAGGTTTTAATGGTTAGTTGTTTCGTGTCACTTCTGCCAAGGAAAACCATTCAGGTATAAACTTTGGGAAGCAGCTCCTGTCTTGGAGAAAGAGACGTCTAATTGTTATCTGACATTGTTCCAAAAAGAAGAAAGAAATTGGCCCTGGTGAAATGCTGATTGCATAGATTACCCTGAGCAGCATGTAGGGCGTGCAACTTTTTGTGAAGGTTGTTCACATTCCTGAAGAAAATGGAATGTATGTGCAGTGATTCTAGAAAAAGACAGAAAGCATTTGTGAATTAAGTTTATTGTTGTGAAATGACTTCTCGCTGGTTGTGAAATGCCTGAGCATTAAATTATCAACAGCAGCTGAATGTGCCTCTTCCTCAGCAGAACTGTTGCTTTAGGAGGTAGTTTAGAGGTGAAAAGGACCAAAAGTGTGCTTACTTCATGGAGCTGGGTCTGTGGGAGCCCTGTGTTTGTGCCACAGCTCATATTTCTCTGCGTTACAACTACTTGCCCTGTTCTTAGTTAGATGGCTCCTCCTCCTCTACCTCAGCCAGATCCTTCCCTGGGTGCACTGCCTGCCTTAAATCCCAAATAAAGTGGATTTCTGCATCCCTACCCTTAATTCTTCCAGTTTCATATTTGCTCCTTAAGAAATATGGTGGCAGATTTTTGACTTTTCTTTTTGTGGGTAATTTTTAAATGCTGCAGCTGAAATGACTCTTGTTACAAGCAACCAATTATGCTCACCACAATGTTCTATTTGGAGACATTCCTCCAGGAGGGAGCTCTGCCTTGAGCTGTGTTGCTTGCACAGCTGGGACAGTGCTGTGTTTGCAGTCACCTGGCAGGGAACACCTGGCAGTGGAACAATTAACACCTGGGGGGATTCATAACCAGAAACTGCTTCTCCAATCGTGTGCATGGACATTAGGTGCTGTTGTAGAAGGTAATGCAATGATTTAACTTTGAGGTTATATTTACCCCTTCTCTCTTTCACCTGGTGGTGCTGACCTTGCAGTGCCCTGTGTAACTTCTTCCTCTTGTCACTTGGTTGCTGTCTAGAGAAGCCTCAGCCTTTGCAGTAGCTGCAGATCCTATCCCTACAGCTCACAGGGAGTCTTTATTGCATTCTCAGGAGATGGTGCAGTGATTAGGCAGCTTTACAGGGAGTTTTTGCAGCCCTTTCAGCTCTGCTGTATCTGATCACTGGGTCAGGACCGTGCCCTGTGTGTTTAGAGGATGCAATAATGGACGCAGTAAATAGAATATTTTGAGAGAATTGAAAAATCCAGCGGGCAGCAGTAACAATGAACCCCAACTGAAGGTTAAAAGCCTCTTCAATACACAATACTTTAAGGAGTTGGAGTGCAAAGAGGAAAAAAAAAATGTAATACAATTTTCCTCTTGTTCATCATGAAACTTCAAGGAAGCTTTTTATATAAATAACCATTTTCCTTGGCTTAGCTGCAAAACAGGTGGCAATGCAGAAGTCCACGTTAGAAATGATGTTTAGCTGCAAGCGTGCCAAGATTGTTTGCACAGTGGGGAAATTCTGTCAAGATATTAAAAGGTAATTTTTCTTAATCCTAATAAACTTATGTATGGAACTTCAAGGGTTGTAATTGCTCACCTGGATGTAATTGTTGTAGAGAAATAGCTGCAGTATGTAGAATGTTTTTCTCCACATGGTGGGACTTCATTGTCTAACCCAACAGTTTTCCAGTCAGTTAATCAATCCAAAAATCAATGTATGCTCTTAACCATTATTAGCAAACAGATGTCAGTTTTTGTTTGTATATGAGACTCAACCCTTTGGGAGTATTGTGGATAATTATTCATGGACCAAAAATTGTCTTCTAACATGAATTGTTTTCATCTGTTTGGAAGAATATTCAGTAAAAACTTTTCTCTCAATTCACAGGATATTTTAAAGTGCACTGCAGCCTGAGAGACAAAACCAGAATCGTGGTATGGATCCTGGGGACAGAAATTACTGCAAAAAGTCCTGAAATAATGCTTTTTTTCCAGGTAAAATGTTAATCCTATAACCTAAAATACTCCTCATTATGTCAGATTAGCATTACATGTTTTCCTTTTCTGAAACACTCGATACTAAAACATTTATTTGAGATAAATATTTACCATATGCTATTAAATCCATGCATTTTCTCATTTAATAATTAATATTTTTATGACCAGCAGTGTAATGTCAGGAGTATTTAACAGTGACAACTTGATGATGTTGACATAATGTGCTGTGGATTGTTTGCCTAATTCCATTGTGGTATAACCTGAAAGGTCTGGGTTAGTCTTTGAAAGATGAAGAAATTAAGGATGATGTTTATAGAATAAAGGATTTATTAGCAACTGTTTATCTTCACAAGTGGATTAGAGAAAGCAGTTTTAATGGGGGCTTTATTTTTAGGCTGTTTAATTTTGTGAAGAAGTAGATGTGTGTGCGAGAGCATCATAAAAATTCCCGCTCCTTCGTGGCTTTTGGGGTAGACTGAATGGTGTTTCAGACTGTGGAGTTCTAAGTGGCATTGAACCTCTCTGAGGAATTCTCTTTTTTCTGTCTGATGTACCAGACTCCATGGTGTAAAACAAGGCCCAAGATTATATTTGTAGGGCTTTCTTTTCTTTGGTGGGAGGTGAGCGGGCTCCTTGACAAGCTCTGGCTTTGGGGCACACTGGGAGAGCCTCCTTCTGCCCAGAACATTTGGGTGGCAGTGGCAGGATAAATGTTTCACTTTATTTTTAGGTTCCCTGCTTTTATAAAACCTAACAATGGTTCCTAAATTTTTGGGAAGAGTTTGCAGTGCCCAAGATGGATCTGCTTTGCTCTGTTTGAACTTGAAAATAGCCAAATGGCATTTCGGGTCCTGTAGCAAGTGATATCTTGGTACCCCTAGTTTACTATTGGTGACATTTTTAAAAGATTTTACAGTAAACAGCCAGATGAGAAACTGAAAGGATTGGATTCTTAGCCATTATGTGCCATGAAATAAGAGAAAAAAGCTAACTGGCAAGTGCAGTTGTGTTTAGACCTCAAGTGGGGATATTTCAAAGCAAATCTCTGCTCAGCTATGTATTCAACTGTGATTTTTATTTTGTTTTCTCTCAAGAGCTCAGCCTTTCATATAGGGAGATATATGTCACAACACAGTGACTAACAGCCGAGTTGTGGAAGTTATGGCAAGGATTAAGAGTGATTTTGTTCTCAGTGCTGAGAAATAACATCTCTTCAGAATGGCAGCACTGCTTTGATTGATATTGAAGGTATTTCCTGAAAATATTCATTGACATCCAAAAATCTATCATTTAATATGTACCTTAAGTCATCAAAAAAGCTTCTCTTTGTACTTTGGTTATAGCCATGACTCGCTGTAATCTCAAATATAGGCTCTCTTTAAAGACACTCCTGAGGCTTGCTATTGAATTTTGGCTCTATTGTAGCTGGAAACACATTTCACGTGACTGTACACTGCAATTCCACTCTCAGGTTATTTATAAAGTTCTTCATGCCCATTTGACTGGCAGGCTTTCACATATCCATGCAGCCTGGCTTTTGAACATGGCAGACAAACATTCTTTCTTTTAGTTCTTGCTCATTCTTCCAGCCTCCTGTGATTCTCCTGTGTCCTGGGAGAGGCTAATGGGTCACCTCTCAGCATTTTAGCTACTTGGGTTTCCAAGTCACAGAGGAGTTTTCAAGTCCTCACACCCCTCAAAAGAATATCAGGTGCAATGGCACAGCACTCTCAGGGTGCTGTGAAATTTTTGTAATCTCTGTAAGAGGGAAGAGCCCTGAAACAGGGTGTTTTTTGATGTCAAAAACTGCAATCTCTCTTCTCCAGACACTGATGATCTTCAGGGGATCTCTGTTTCAGGTCTGCAGTCTCTCAGGAGTCACTTTAGAGAGAGAAGAATGATAGAAAAGTGATGGAATAGCTGATAAAAGGGTCAGGCTGCATCACAGAAAGCAAAAAGGAATTAGACTAGAGAGAAAATCAGTAGATTTAAGGATGGAAAGATAAATTCTCTGATAAAAGAGATAATGTAGGCATCTTGGGGAAGAGTAAATACAGAGATGTGTCATTAGTATGAAAATGAAGAGAATATAAAGCAGAAATCAAATTCAATCAAATGGAGGATGTTTAAAGAAATCACCTGAGAACTGGGAAAAGAAAGCTAAAGAGAGATGGTACTGTTAGGCATCAAAATGAGCTGTAGGGACCAGCTTAAAATAAGGGAATTAATTTTAAAAAGTCCTCTGATGTGTATAAAACATTGAAAAATTGATATCTTGCAGCTCAGTCTGCATGCTCTGTGGAACTAGTGGTCTTGATGACTTGAGAAACTACCTGGAACAGGGGCTGGGCAGAGATAAAGAATAAAGTAGGGATTTATTAAAAGGCCTTCACAGGATACACCTTGGGCAGTACAAGAGCCTGGCCCGGGCTAGGGCCAAAATGGACAACTGGTCACGAGTTTTCACACTTTTATAAGTTTTGGTCCATTTTCATATTGGGGTTAATTGTCCAATTACTGCTTCAGGTTATGAAGTCCCATCCTCTCAGTTTGCTCTCCTCAATTCACTGCTGTTACACTTTTTGGGCCTGAATGGTGTCCTTGGGCTGGAAAAGGATTGTTCTGTCTAACTGGACTGTGAAGAGGACTTGCTAACACTCTGTATGAAGTTCAGAGGTGTATAATAATGCAGTACAGGATCTGGAAAATATGGAAGCTAAAACTTCAGGCATCAGTCTCATTTCTTGCCAGCTCTGCTTCATGCTCTCCTGTCTGCCGTTCACTCCAGCAAGGATGACCTCTGTTCTTCCACGTTGCATACGTTCTTGTGAGTTCTGTTGTAGCTGCAGTTTTTCCCCTTGTCACTTTGTTCCTTTTGGCTTCTAAATATAGCTTTTATTCCTTTGAACGTGCATTATTGGCCTCACACACTGCCAATAGCAAGAAATAGATTGGTACATAAAGAAACCATGGAGGATTACAAAACCACTAATGTTTTCTCAGGTTAATTGTGTGAGAGAGAGTGAGCAAAATACAGTGTCTAGGCTTAAAGGAATGCTGCTAGGAATACATTTTTTTAATTTGTATTCTGAACAACCCTGTAGTGAATGTTGCTGGCTTCAGATGTATTGAACTTTTATTTTTTCAGTATTAGGCCATTGTCTCTTTGCTGCTGCTGCACAAATATTTTTTTGTTATTAAATTAAAAAAAAGGTAAATTTTATTTCTTTGAGTTTAATCATTTCATAAGAAACTTTAACCATTTAAATATATTTGCACTCTGTCATTTTTAGTCTTTTTGTAGATGACCCCCAAGTTTTATTTATTAACTAAATATTGGTTAGCATCTAGAACTGCTGCTAGCATGGGCAAAGCTCTTAAGTGTTTGAAGTTAATGCCTCAGACTTCCTATATTTCTGTGCTAGGCCACTTAAGAACAAAAACTAGTTTTTGTGGGCAGCTTCACCCTGGGTGAAGTTTGTGGTACAGGAATATTTGCTCAGTTTGGGGCTGGCTATGCCTTATCCCAAACCTGTGGGTGCAGAGCTGCCATCCTGAGTGTTCCTGGGCAATCAGAAGTCAGCAGAAGTTTGTGAACATTATTAATAACTTGAATATTGATACTGACGGCTCTAGGAGGCAGATTTGCATTGGGGAAGAGGTTCCTGAGGCTAAGTGTTCATACAATTTTAGTCTCTATTACAATAGAAGACATTATATGGGAATGTTATAAAAAGTGTGATTCTTACAGGCCTCTTTATGCTCACAGCTAGAACTGTTTACTCTGAAGTCTGTTCCTTACTGGTTTTAACAGAAAAACCCCTTTGAAAATCTCAATGTGGATATTAAATTCCTTTTCCAAAGACATTCTGGCTTGGGACAGCATTTTCTGGGGGGAAAAATGACCATGCTGGATGTCAGTTAGCTGCCTTCTTTGAGTTTTGGCTGCAGAGGAGGTTGGCTAGCAGCTGTTACATCCAGCAGCATCGTGTTTGGGCTCAGATCTGGATCCTCAGAGGCCAGTGTGAACTGGGCTTCTCCTCTAGTAAGCATCCATGAATTGGCATGTGCTGCAATTAAAGCACATTTAAAAAGCTCCCTCATCAGTTCTGATGGTTTTTGTCTTCATTTTCCTGTTTTATGTTTGTGCTGGTGTTGTGTGCACATTTGAGAACACATATTTCTTCCTCTGGCTTTTGAGGGCAAACTGGAGGGATTTTTATTTGTACAGTCTCTGACACAATTTGTTCATCCTTCTGAAAGATAAATTTGAAGAATAATTACTCTTTCAGTGTTGGAACCCTGCTTCCTGAGAATTTCTGACTTTCTGTGCTGACAGGCACTGACCCCCGAGAGAACACTGCATTGGCCTGAGGCCCTGGAGAAGCTTCCAAAATGAAATGACAGAACTGGGATTGTGGGTGTGGAGTTTGTATGGAAGTGTGTAACATCACAGGGTGGAAAACTTAGAGTTTAAAGATTTAGAATATAGTAATAGATATAAAGCAAGATGGAGGTTTTAGGGCAGTGGCTGGTCCTTCTTCACCTTCTTCTGCATGGGTTTGGGTGGTTTTGTGTAATTGGATAAAAAGTCCACATTGCAGGGCATGGGTGGTTGGTTATTGGGTTAAAAGTAACTATTTAGGTGTCATTTCTTAATTGGACAGTTTATCCTTAAAAGGCCCCATAGAGAGGGAGATGGGGCTCCATTTTTAGTTTGTGAGAGTGAAGCGCTGTAGAACTCTCAGTTTGTAAGACTGTAACATAGATAAAAACTAATAAACATCTGAGTCCAAACATGAAATATTGTCTTGAGCATATAATCCCAACCCTGGCAAAAAGAAGTTAAGACTTCACAATTCAGTTATATTCTTAAAAAAAAAAATAGAAACTCCTTGGTGGAGAGTACATCCACCTGTTTATGAGCTACACTGTCATTTTCATTCCAGTGATGATTTGGACCTGGATAGGTCCATGGATGTCTGATTCAAATAAACATTTATTTTACTCCTTGTGATGAAATCACATCAAATGTCAGTGCTGCTCACCTGTTCAAGTTTTAGCTTGGGTTGCTTGCAAATGTGCAGGGGTGAACCTTCCTATGAAATAGCATTGAAACACATCCACTGCTCATGGATTGGGGTGCATGAGGAGCCTGGGGGGCAAAAGTCCTCTGGTTGTCTAGAAAGCACATGGTGGATGCAGTCTAAGTTCTTGGTGGTCCATACACCATTTTGATCTGGAGAGCTTAACAAAACTGAGAGTTTATTTGGGTCACCTTTGCACCCTTTGCAGCTTTGAGAGGAAATTGTTGATGTTCCCTGTTTAATTAAGGACAGAAATCTGCAATCTGAGAGCTGAACTGAAGTCATGAGTGCTGCTCAGGTAGCCAGCCAGAATGCTTTTGGATAGCTGCTTCCAGGAAATACCTGGAATTAATAATGAAGGCTTCATTTCAATTGCTGTCTGAGTGGTAAAAGCATGTGATGTTCCCTAAGCCCTCATCTGCTGATGAAAGTTTTTAGGGTCAGAAAGTTTAAAAACACAATTTATTTCTGAATAGGTAGAATTTATGTCTGAAAACTGAACTCATGTTTTTGTTCTTGGAGAGCAAGTTCATTCTGCAGCCTTTTCTGCCATCAGTGGGGACTGCAAAGGCCTCTCTTCCTGAGCATGTAATGGAGTTTATAAACACTTCCAATACCTGGGGATTTTTACATCTCCACTGCATTTAAGGAAAAATTGCAGATGGATTTGTAAGTCTTGCAATTTCAATGCATAAATCTCATTTCCTTAAAAGATCTGGCTAAGAAAGAAATTTGACTGTGCCTTATGGGCAAAAAAGTTAAATGGGAAAAAGATTTTAGTTTGTAACAGTTTAATAGAAAGCACCAGCTGAGCCTGATTCATTTACATGGCAGTAGCAATTGTCACTGAAACAAATCCTGTTGCTCAGGTAAAGCCTTGTTTGTTTAAAACTGTCCAAAGATTTTGCTTTAATCAGAAACACAAAAGTAGCCACTATGTTAATCAATGTGTTATGAAGGCAGAAACAGGGGAATGTGCCAAAGAACATTTGGGAAGGACTGTGCTGGTCTGTATTGTGATATTGTGTTTTAATTCAAGTAATATTTGTTCTTTATATATTTGGTGATAGTGGTCATTGGGGGATTTATTTTGGGCAGTTTAGGAATTCTTTTAGGAATATCAACAAAGCTTATTTGGTGAACTTTTATTTTAAATTAAGAATTGTTCCTAAGACAATTTTCCCTTTAAGATTGTCATCCAAAACAGAACATTAAAACAAAATACAGTTATTCCAATTCCTGTACCCATAGACTATAACTAAATTAGCTTAATTATCTCTTTTCTAAAAAGAATTCCTGCAGATTTCTGATGGAAGTGCTGTATGGCTTTGTGATCCTTAAAATGCTGGATTTGTAGAAGGCTGTTGTGATTCTCTATGTGACTTTTTTTTTTTTTTTTTCTATAGTGGTAACAGGCAGCATAATTCTGTTGATGAAAGACCATTATTACAGGAGAAATCTGTCCCTTGACAAGCATATGACATGAGAGACAAAATTGTCCGAGGACAACATTTTTCTGTAGAGACACGTGCAGAAGTTAAGTTAATTTTGACCACCGGACATAGGGACCCGGAGATTTTGGGAAAATTAGTTCAGCACCACTGACAGCGCTGCTTTTAACTCCACCCTGGGGCTGTGAGAGCAGAGCAGAGCCGTGCCAGGTGGAAAGTGCCTCGTTTTTCTTCCTAGAAGACAAGAATGCTCTGGTATTAGATTGCTGAATCTTTGCTTGCATTGATTTTTCAAAGCAAAGACCACTCTAAATGTCGAATATTTGAATAGTCTCTGAATATGAGAACTGCTGACTGCTTCTCTCTCATAAACAACCCAATCTTTAATTTGGGCTTTTAAAAAATCCCCCCCGTTTTACCCATATGCTCTCAGAGTCTCCCTAAAATGTTAAGAGCTTTGTATGTCTCTTTTTCCTTCTGTGGTGACATTTTTGGCCTGAGACTGAGCTTTTAAAGAATACTCTTTTGAAGGACTAAGCCTTGGTGTCTTGCCAAGATTTTTTAATTAAAGCTCTCTTCATCAGATATCTGTATTTTCTTTGAAAAAATAATAGTCTGCCAGAATGATGATTTCAAAACTATATCAGTGGAGTATGCTTTAAATGTATGATTAGTTTGTAGGCTCTTGAAATTTAATTTTACAATTTTCTCCTACCCCATGAGTTCCCTGCTGTGGCTTAATTGTTACTGGCAGTGGAAATCTGCAATAATCTCAAAGACATCTGGTTCCCTCAGTTTTATTAACTTGAAGCAGACAGGAGCAGGTATATTACAGCATACCTATACTTCAAATACTTGAAATCTTCAAGAATATTAATTAAGTCTCACAAAAATGGTTCAACCTTTTGTTCACAAACTGTTTAGCTTTCTTTAATTTTGGGTAAAAAGCACTTAAACCTTGTTTTCTGGTATGAGCTGTGGAAATAACCTGATATTAAAATCACATGGAGTTGGAGAGCTAAAGAGGGAGAAGGTAAAGCTCCAGGAGGAATCTTTATTTTTGATCTTTCTGTAAGATAGAAAGAAAAGAGGAGCCTCTTTGGTGCCTTCTGGCAGAAGTAGCTGGACTCCAGCAGAGCCACTCTGAATGTGGGGGAAAAAAAAAATGCAAGAATATTTGATTGTTGAGTGCAACATGAACAGGCTTTTCTATTAGAATTGGGTATTCTATCAGGAATTGAAGGTTCTCTAAAGGACTGGTGCTCTCAGGAGCGTGTCCAGGCTGGGGATGTTTGAAATCACCTCCTGGAATGAGGCACCACCTCACATGGCAGCCCCGAGCTTGGGGGGAGCTCAGGGGGCCAAACCCACAGTCTGTGTGGAAGGATGAACTGCTGAAATCAAGGGAGAAAGCAGCAGCTGCTTTGTTTGTCAATTGAGTTGAGGCCTCACAAAATGTTTTTTGGGAAATTTTCCCTGAAGACCCATCAAAAACATGAGAAACAGATTGTCAAGAAGCCCTGAACTGAACCAGTTGCATTCTCTTAATCTGGCATAACTCTTCTTTTCTTCACCCTTAGGACTCTTGCAAAACCCATCTAATCTCACCCTCCTGTACCTGCATTTTGTCTGCAATGCCACTGCGTGCTGATATTTTCTATAAATAAATAAAATAATTGCAGATGTGACTGAATATCCAATGGAAACCATTATGGTGATAAAGACACGTCATTTCTTAACCACTTTTTCAGCATAGCATAGGCACATATCATCATATAAAAATGCTTTGGCTTTCTGAGTTATTGTTAATTAAATAATCGTGGGCTTCTATTGCTAGAAGTACTAGAATGGTTAAATAAAAATACATACTGAAAGGAGTATCACATTTATATATATATATATTTTTAAAAACTCCGATTTTCTTCCTAAGTGCATTGCAAAGCCCTTTAGAGTAATAAAGCATCTCAAAGTTGCTGTACATTAGGTAAGCTATATTCATTATTTAAAATGAACAAATAATATTGAATGGCAGCAGAGAGTTGTGTTTAGTTGGAAAAGGCTGTGTTACCACTCATGATGAAAACAAACCTGTTTACTTGAGGTGTGAATCAAAAAAGTAGGCAAAAAATGTTCTGAATTAAAACAGACTCAAAAGTATTTGATTTGTTGTGGGAACAGGACTTTTATTCAGGAAAAAATTCAAAACAAGAAAGGCTCATCACCAAGGCAGGTGGGTTAATAGATCAAAGATTACTCTTTTGTTCTAATTTAGGGTGAAATACCATATTCCTTATTTCTGTAGTGCATTTTGCTGTACGTGATCTACTCTTTGCTTTTTTGGTATTTCAACTTGTATTTATTGCAGAATCCTAGAAAGCCATACAGCACGAGCTCTGCAGGAGCTGTTTGGCTCTAGCACAGCATCTTTGGTACTTCCTTTATGTTCTTTTAATGTTTTTTGACAGCTGCCTAAGAAAATTTTAGGAAGTAGAATTTCTTTGAGCACTGCAGAAGTCCTTTTGAATTTAGAGTATTTTAAATTCTTTCTGTATTATAGGCATTATTCCCCGAAACAAAGTCAGAAATGAGAGAAATTAATCTGGCTGCTAGTAGGGAGGTTTTGATGTCTGCCCAGGTGTTCAGCTCCCAGCTTTGCCCTGAGAGGACCCCACAGATTCCCACTCATGACTTCCAGGACACTGAGGCATCTGCAGTGGGAGGAAGGGTGGTTGGTAGCATTTGTGCTTGAAGAAATAAGGTAAATCTCTTGGTAGTAAGAAAAATGGAGGGAAAGGCACTGCTGTGCCCAAATTCAGCATAATTTAATGTTCTGGAAATCTGGAGCACCCACTGTAATAATTTGCTCAAGTTTGATAAGAATAAACCTTAGGCAGGAAGTGTTGCTGGCGTTGCTGCTACTTGTGTCCAATAACTCAGACCTTTAAATCACAGCAAAATAAATAAAATATAAAATACAATAGGATAAGAGCAGCAAAGCAGAGTTCTGCCTACTCAGGTACTTGTTGCTGTAATAAAGCAGATGGAGAGGAAAATATATTGAATTACTTTGTGTGCAGAGACCCTGATGTATTTTCCCCTCATTTTTTTTACCTTTGTGTGTGTTTTTTTCTGATAGTGCTACCTCACAAATGCCATTTCAGTATCTACCAAATGTTGCATTTGGCTGGGAGAATTTACTCCAGTTCTAATCCAATCACTGCTCACACACTGGATGTATCATGAGAGACTTTCCAGCACATTACATCAAAATCAATGAGAGCCTGAACTTTTCTTCCATCTTTTTCTTCATTTGATGTTGTAATGATTGCTTCAGGAAAGCACATTTGAAATGAGTGTGAAAATAGCTCTGTTCAAAGCAGCAGGATGGGTTTGGGATAGGGAACAGTTGAATCAGCATAAAATATTGATAAGGATGTCTATTATATATTATATTATATAAGTGTACTGTTATATTAATATTATATACTCTATATACACTAATATCTACTTTATCATACTATATATTATTAATATAGTATATTGTCAATATACTATATTAATATAGTATATTAATATAGTATATTAATAATATAGAATATAGTATATTAATAATATCTACTATATTATAGTATATATATATACTATTATATTATAGTATATAAGGATGCACTGTCTATTTTTAGAGTTTTAAAGAAATTCAGAGCAATATTTTTTAATAATGATCTGCTTCTATGAGAGCAATGGTAAAGCCACTGTTTTGAAACAAATGGAAGATTGCTTAATATTCATTAAAATGGGGCTTAATTTTATTATTTATTATTTGCCATTGTGTTCCCTGCTGAATAAATTGTTGCATGAACTGTAGGTGAGAGTGTGATTTATTTCTAATAGCTATCAAACTGCTCTTTACTCCCTTTTATCTTTTTTTTCCCCCCATAAAGCTGACAGGTTGAGATGTTGGCAGTGTCATATTTGGTGGACTACAACTCATTAGCAGTGCTTAGAGATAAATCTTCAGAAGCTGCTCTGGCTCGGTGGTTGGAAAAAAAAGGATTAAGATTTGCTTCCAAAAGGCAGGCAAAAATTGGCACTAACAGGTCACAGTTCCTGGTGTCGTGGCTTGAACAAACTCACCCAAATTACACTAATTCTGCACTGGGGGGGTTAATCTGGGATTATCCTGTATGATCACGGGCCACTTGAGGGTTGAAATGAGATTTTCATGCTGTACTTGGCTTTTTTCTGCAGCGTTCAGCCTGTGGTTCCCTTTGGAGGTAAACACAGGTAAGGACATGGAGCAGGAAAGATTCCATGTGCAGATGGGAATGTGGGAGAGAACCCACAAGGGTGAGGGAACAATTTCATCAAGGTTAAAGAACTCTCTGGAGGGCTGGAAGTCTACACAGGAGGGACAGGTTCACCTGAATTCAAAAAAGTGATTAAAATGATGACACTTAACACAAAAAAAATGATGTGGAATTGTTTTTAAACCTAAGTAAATACCTTGTAGGCAGAATGGGGACTATCCAAGGATGCTGAACCAGAAAAACAGGGTTAACCTACTTATCCAAATGTTTTGAAAAGCAAAGCCCAGAAATAAAGTGTCATTGTTAAAGAGCAGAACAAGGGGGCTGTAAGAAGCAGGAAAATACCCTGCCAGGAGGTGAACCTGTGCTCAAAGGGGAAGATACAATGGCTGGTGACTCCAGCAGGTTAAACATGAAAGAACAAGAGAGGGAAGGGGAAAAAAAAAGGTGAATAATAAATCCATATTTTTCAAATACATCAGAATTAAGAAGCTAGAGAGGCTGATAGATGATCAAGGTGTAGAAGGAACACTCAGAGAAAATAAGCCCACAGCAGAAACTTAATCTTCATTTTTTACTCCTGTGTTCTTCACCCAGTGTTATCAGGCAGTGGAAACCTTTCCAGTAAGATGACATAAATTCTGAAAGCTTACACAGCTTTCAAGAGCAGTTCAAAGAAATGAACGGGCGAGGAACTCTCTTAGGGCTGATAAATACAAAATTTGCCTGAGCTCCACATCGCAGGAGGCTGGGAGAAGGCATGGCAGTAATGTCATTTACACTTCCTGGAGATTTCCTTGAGCCCCTCTTAGTGCCTTTTCTCCTCTCCCTTGCCTGGAAAGCTTTGCTGAGAGGTTCAGCTGCATCAGGATCCCAGGACACTGGAGGGATGGCATGGGAGGGCAGCAGCCACACTGGAAAAGAGGGATTTTGGAAATGGGGGATTGCTTTTAGGCTGCCTTGCAGCCCCCAAAGAAGTGTTTCAGTTCTCAGCCAAAAAAAAAAAAAACCTGAAAACCCCCAGGTGCTGGAATTTTGGCTATTGAGAATTTTAGATTTTTTTTTTTTTTGTATTGATAGATATTGATTTTTAAGAAAATATTGTATTTGATTTGAGGTTGTAGAGAAGATTTTTAAAATTAAAGGATAGAATTAAGATTATGCGTATGTAGTTTAAATAAAAGTGTGTAATATTATGTGATAGAAAAGTTAGAGTTTTAAAGTTTTAGAATATAATAATATATGTATAATAAGATAAAAATTTTAAAATAGCAACTAATCCTTCTTCTTCACCTTCTTCACAAATTTATGTAGTATTATATAATTAAATTAACAAATCCACATTACAAACCACAAGTAGTTATTAAGTTAAAAGTAAAAATAATTTAAGTATCATTTCTTAAACAATTTATCCTTAAAAAACCTTATTAAAAAAATACAACTCCAATTTTAACTTATTAAAACAAAATATTCTAAAACTCATGACTTATAGAAATATAAATAAATAATATGTATAATAAATAATACAACATATATAAAATATATAAAATTTATAAAAAATAAAAATATAGAAAAGTGAGGAACACATGATTAAGTTCCACTGATTGTTAATTTTGAAGCAAGGAGTTCACAAAAATGAACTGTTTGGTTTCTTGGGAATGAGGCATTTGCAGCTGATCATTTGCCACATGCCAGTATTTTTAAAATTTTGAAAATGGAAATCAACAAGTTTTAAGGTAGTGCTTGATATTTGCTGAATAAGATGCACCTTCTGCTAACTTTTGGATGTCGATATTGTGATTCTTCTCCAACTTTATGCCCATGAAATTTATTTGATTTCAGTGGCACTGCATTGGGTTTAGGTCAGTGTAACTGCTTGCAAGTTCAAAAACACATTTGCAAATATATTCTCATTTGCCTTTTATAATTGCCTTACAGCTGGGAGGTAGCAGCCTTTGAAATGGTAAAAATTAAACAATTTGCTATTAAGCAGGCTGTTTTTGAGATTTGTTGTGTCTGTATTACCAAAGTTTGAAGGCTGGGAACTGTCAATGAAACTGCTGCTGGGCTTTTTCCTGGTGTTTTCCTTGAGTGTTGTAGGAAAGGGATTAAATGAGGAAAATCTACAATTTTAATCTGTTCATTTGACAGTTTCCCTCTGGAATTTGAACTGCAGTTACAAGCAAATGAATGGGAATATTTTTGATTTGTATGCTTTTAGATACATATCTTAGATACAGATATATATATATATGCACACTCATGACTAAAGATGAGATTTTAGTACCTGTTTGACATGTTCAGGGTATCTCACCCTGATCAAATGCTGGAA
This sequence comes from Vidua macroura, assembly GCF_024509145.1. Classification (NCBI taxonomy): domain Eukaryota; kingdom Metazoa; phylum Chordata; class Aves; order Passeriformes; family Viduidae; genus Vidua; species Vidua macroura. The sequence goes on from NC_071576.1 coordinate 60,200,774, forward strand.
ATTCTTAATTCACATTGACTTCAGTGCTTATGAGTATGAATGTTGTGCATCACCTGCTAATGCAAGGAAATATTATTTTCTGTGTCACCAACAGTGCATAGAAGTGCAGGAGGACCCAAGGCAAAAGCTCTCAGTTATTTAGAGATCTGTGCAGGCCAGGGAATTTTCTGCATTGTTCTGATCATGTTGACCAGGGAGCTCTCAGGTCTCTCTCTTGCTTTGTTCAGGTTAATACTGTGGGTTTACTGATGCACATCTGCAGCTCAGTAAGTGCCTTTGCACCAGTCAATTCTTATATATTCACCTCCTGGTAATTCCTTTCTAAAATCCATGTTCCATATTGTCTTCTACACCTCAGTCACTGCAAAGTGAGAAGAAATAATTGGCTCGAGTAAAACTGCTTTTTCAACTCCTTTGTTAGTTACTGTCTGAGTGACCACTGTCAGTGCTTTCAAAGCAGCATCAAATAGATTAACATAAATTATTTCCAAATGGTGGTTCAGCCTGGCCTGGCTCAGCACAGAAATGGACCTGGAGCATTCATAAAACCACTTCTGGTTAATGCAGTCATAAAAACTGTTCTCACTGCTCCTCAGCCATGAATTTCTGCAGGGTTTTCCATTGCTTTACTCAGTCTCCAAAGATGAAGATGGGAGAGAGGCTGGTTTCCTTCTGCCCTGGGCTCTTGGTGGCTTCCAGATGAGCTCAGAGGGACACCTATTGATTGCCAACATAAGTGGGTGCTAAATCAATTGGGAAACTTGGGCACAATGAAGAGTTAAAAAATTAAACCTTCACCTGACCAAGTGAGTATGAATAGTGATGAGTGCTCAAGCAGAGGTCATGAGTGACAGAACTATTCACCTATGCCAGCCACTGGGATAAATTATGCATTTTCCAATTAATATTTAATAAATGTCACTATTAAATATGGAATTCAAAACCACAGCTAAGAAAACAGTACCGTCGTCATCTTTGGGCCCATTTGGAAGGAGTATATTATGAATGTTGGTTATGGAGTGAAGTTTTGAAAAAATAAATTTTTCAGCAACCATACTATATTTATGTAGGTCTAAATACCTCTGGAAGCAGAGCTCTTGTCAACATTAACTCATCATTCTAAAGTTCCCTGCTTGGAAGTGAGATGATTTATGTTTTAATTGTATACAGATAACAAAATAAAAAAGAATAGAGGATAATTTAATCTGTTTGAATTTAAAGCTGGCTGGATTTCAGTGTCAGTGTTTGCCTCTTTTCCTCCAGCTACTCCTTCCCCACCCCTGCAGAGCCCTTGCCAAGGTGTGCCCATCTGCCTTCTCCTTGGACCACTCTGTCTTCTCTCCACCTGAAACTCTCCTGCTCTCCTCCCTTCACTTGGCAGCTCATCCCACACACTCAGTCCCTGCTCATCTGCCCTCTCTGTGCCTCTCTGCTCTCTAAAGAAGTTTCTGGGAAGGTTCTGTGTGAATACCACAGCTCTGCACCCGCTGCAGGAATATCCTGTTTGTGGGGAAAGCAGGAGAAGGTAGTGCCAACAAATCCCCTGGAAACTCCATACCCACCCCAGCTCCAACTTCTTCTCTGAGGGAGCAGATGGAACCTAACGGGGTGAAGGTGTCTTGCTGCACATAACCTGATTGTGATTCCATTTTATGAATAAAAGTGAAAAACTGAGTGTGCAGCTCCAATATATGTAACGGCATCTGATGCTATGTTTATTTTTGTTTGGGTTTGGCTCTGGGAGGAGAGTGATTTTAAACATTTTGGACTGCCACAGAAATACCATCTGCAGCTCTCTCTAGGTTTTCTAATAGTTTCCAGGTCACTGATCACTTTTGGTGGGGGAGGTCTAAGCTCAAGAAACTGCACAGAATTCATCTCACCCTTAACACAGGATTAATGGAAAAGGGAGGAGCTATACCAGTGACAAATGCCAAATGCTCAATAAAAAGTTTGATTTGAGAAAGGTTTAGTCAGGGGCTCACATAAAGTTCAGGTCAAAGAAGAAGGTTATTTTTTTTCAACAGAAAGCAGGAGTAAGTGTAAGAATGTAAATTTATTTAACTCCAATTAATTTTTTGCTAAATTAATGCTGAAAAAGTGGAGACAAAACATGCTGTTACTACTCTATAACTGCACCAGTATGTGGCTTCTTGATGAGCAACCTGAGGGAGGTCTTGCCTGTTGATGAATAGTTTATACTTTTAAAATGTGTTATGCATTTGACTTCTTGCTCCATAGGGAGTTACACAGATGGCTGAACTTCCATCAGGGGAATGCACTGATGTAAAATTAGTCTAGAGATGCTACAATGACTAGGGATTTCTTTAAAGTTCCCTGTATCCCAAATTTAAAACAAAACAAAACAACCCTCTGTTGAGATGTTTGCATTTGTGTCGCAAGATGTTCTTCATAAACTCACAAGTCGTTTTCACTGCACAAACCAATCTTTAGTCCAGGAGAAGCACCACCAGGTGGCTCTTGTGCCAGTTTTACAGGAAGAAGAGAGTTACAAGCAAGGGGAATTTTTTTCCTTTACTTTCCAAGGACCAGCTCCTGAGCGGGATGCTGACCCTTTGGCCAGTGGCTGCAGTCTCAGTGCAGTTTGTGGCACTGCTTTACCTGGTGGCTCTGCCTGAGGAGAACAGGATGGTGTTGGCCAGAAGGCACCTGCAGTTCATGCAGGTGTGACAGCAGGGTGCACTCTCAGAGGTCTGAAATCTAGAATCCAGTGCTCAGAGTCCTACAACCACATGTGAGTTAAGCTTGGGAGGTGTCTGCTGTGCAACTGCTACTCAGATTCTGCCTCTGGGGTTTTAACAAGGGCTTTACTTCTGGATAATGTTTGAAAGCCTGAATGCAGGATCAAATGCCCAACTTTACCCTTGGGAAATGTTACATTGGTGTGTATATATGGATTTTTTTTTTGTTTCCCTTTGTGAGGAACATAGTTTCAGAAGCTGAAGGAACCAATTTTCTTGTGCTGGGCTTTGTTATGGAGTTACATAAACCATCCATCATGCAAATTCCAAATCCATTAAGCTAAGTGTTTCAGGCTAATTGACAATGTTCCATTAATTTCCACTGCTGAATAGGAAGTGGAACATTTCTAATGTAGTTATTTTTCCTTCCAACTCATGCATCACAACAGCCCTCTTACTGCTACTTTTGGTCCATTCTCTTCCAATTTTAAGAAAGATATGTGATACAGCAGTAATTTATCAGGTTTTTAGCTACCTGCCTGTACCGGGGAATTGAGTTTTGTCTGCTCACAGGCAGATCTTAAACTATTTCTTTCATTACCCTACATTGGTCTGTTGTCTTGAGATAATTATAGTAACAAAGGATATATATAAGGATAGAGAAGATTGTCTGTAAGTCCATCTTCTTCTGCTTTCTGTAAAGAGGAAAAGAGAGAATAGCGTCCAAACCAGCTGTTGTTAGTTTTGTAGTTTTGAAATGTTGCTTTACCTGAAAATCACTGCCAGAGGAGAAGCTGCAGTGCTGAGAGGAAAATTATGGAGAAATGGCCTTGGCATTTAGAAAGTAGGTCCCAAAACTTTTAAGTGATAAGTGAGGATGTAGATGTAACTTCTTAACAATGATGAATAGCCATAAAGGGCATCATTGATTTTTATTTATTTTAGTTTTTGTACTAGGATTTTTTGATGCTGATTTGTTGAAGACCACGAATTAGAAATATGTGTTGCTTAAATGTATGCTTTTCTTTTTTGTAAAAGTCCAAACAGCTGCCACAATATTTGCAAATTTGTACATTGCTGCAATACCAACTCTTTGAATAAGGGTAAGAAAAGTTGATTAAGATCAGATACCATTCAAATCAGTTGGAGAGCCTCCAAAGCGATTTAGACATGTGATAGTATTGCTGAGAAAGTTAAAATTAGTAGCAGTTTGTTAATGGAGGCCATGTTCATGTATATATAAATAAATAATATATGTAAGCTACAGTGCAATGCTCTGGCAGATCCCTATCAAGATGAAGAAATGGGAAAAAAACAAAAACACACTTTCAGATATTTTATTTTGCTAAAGCTGCTCATTTTGTTTTGCTTCTCTTTGAGATGCTAATGAAGGGCAGAAAATAAGTAACAGATCCTGATTTTCCTTTCCCTAACCCTGTTGAGTCTTGCCTTAACATACACACTGAAATGGGCTGAAATCAGGTACAGAATAATATATTACCCTCAGTAAGAATGGAGTTAAGCTGCAGCTTTATTAGCAGCAGTAAGGGCAGCGTGGAGTTTATTTTAGTAATGGATTTCTCTGCTGTGCTGGACTGGTTGGGCCAAAGTCTGGAGCTGCAACCTCAGCCAACTTTGTCACTCAGTAATAAGAGTGGAGACATTCTCTTGTTTGGATTGTGTACAAATATCTGAATGTACCTACAGTCATCTCTCTAGAAGAGAATAAATCCTTTCTGGGCAATGCCCTGCCATGTTTCTCAAGGTTAGAAGGGTTCTCTTGGATAGTGCTTTCCCTTTGCAGCACTGGAAAGGTGAAAAACCTAAGACAAGGCTGTCAAGACAAAATTTTGTAATGTATTTTCATGCTAATATTACCTGGCAAAGGAAGGTACTTACAGGCCACTGTGAAAGTTTATTTGCATTCTTTAGCAATGTTTTACAAAGAAATTCTCCTTAAATGCTTTTAGGCTTTCAAAATGGTATGGTTTTTGTGAAACTTCAGGTAAACAAGCTGAAAAGAATATTTTGCAGCTTGTCTTGTATGAAGAAGGCTATGGGATAAGAGAAAGCAAACATGATTGGCAGAGCTTTTGTACTCTTTCTCTTCAAAAACCTTTAAAAAAGAAAAAAAGGAAGCTGAGTGGCTGAGTCATATTCAGTAGACCAGAAAGAAAATTTAATCTCCTTTGTACTCAAGTGCATGGATCAGTTACAATGGGCACTTCAGTAGGCTTGTGGGCTGGGGCAGAGCCAGACCTGCCCATCACTGGCAGCAGGAGAATATCCTCATTCCCAGAGTTCTTCTGCACCCTTGGGAGTTCAGCTATCCCTCTCTGCTGCAAGGAAAATTTCCCCCAGAAAACCAGGGCAAAACTTGTAATTTTCTGTTCAGATGTTAAGGCAATGCTTCCAGGAATGCTGAGTTCCAGGTTCAAAGGACCAGGAGTTGCACTTAAAGTGAGCAGATACCACTGGCTTAATCTCCTCATGTGAATGCTGGTGAACTCTAATTACCTTCATAAATACCAATTTTGTGTACAAATATAGCACTGGGGGAGGGAGACAAGATTAATCTTTGTGTAGCATGATAAACACAAATATACACATATTAGCGTGCGTGTAACATAACACAGATGTAATAGGAACAAAAGTGAAAGTTGTGTTCCACAGCTGGGCTGGAAAGAGCCCCCACCTGAGGGTGAGAACATCAAATACTCCCATAACACTCTGTGATTTTTCTAGGCCCATCAGCCCTGCCCAAAGTTCTGGATAATAATTTTTTGTGCTTCTAAAGAAATATGTTATTTTCATGCAGGCATGTACGTACAAAAGTATTTTAAGCAGGTGTTACGGGCTGAAAGCAGGTGACAAGCCCTCCAATGTATGGAATAGTAATCTTCCTTCTGGAAAATAGTTCAAAAGCTTCTCAACATGTTTGGAATCTGGCATGTTGGCCTATTTCTGTGCTAAGCACTTCAGTTACCATAACCCCTTGGCAAAGTGGGTATAGGCTCTGTGTTATAACATGAACATGCAACACCATTCACTTTCCCTTTTATTCTATGTGCAGAAGAAAAAGCTTTCTTAAAAATTCCACGCCGATCTCTAGCCTAATTCATTCTCCTAAATGTGTTCCAGAACATTCATGTGTAAATTATTCAGGAGGCTGTATTCTCTGGCCTCTTATTTTTGAATATGTGAAAAATGCGTATTTTATGATTGGCTTTTCACAAATATTACTATGAATATTATATGTGTAATGTTAGAAAGTTGTGCTGTATTAATTCTCTCAAGTAGTGTGTTAAATATAGTTTTAGGTTATAATATAATGTTAAAATAGAAACTATGCAATGTAAAATATTTTTTACTAGCTCAAGAAAGAAATAAAATAACCAAGAAACTCTGCACAGAGGTGACAGGGCACATAAAGAGTTACAGCCTCCTTATCAGAAAAGACAAACATTCTTCCACCTTCTCTCCGTCTTTATGGAACCACCAGGATTAAGGGGAAGAAGTTGACAAAAACCAGAAAAAAATCTTAATTTGCAAGGAATGTATGCATCATGTATGAGATATATGAATATGCAACAGGCTGTTGCTTTTAAGGGTTGTTCCTTTGTTTGCAAGGCATGGTTTTGGCAGCTCAGTGCCCAAAAACATCTGGACGTCTGAAATTCTTTGCTTTTTATTGTCTCGTAGTATCCTCATTGTCCACATTTTTATTACTCTAATTTTTTTACTATTTTTATAACTGTTTTATTACTAATAAACTTTTAAAATTTTAAAAAACAAGCGATTGGCGTTTTTCACAGAATATAAATCCATAAATTTCAGATAATGCTTTCTCCTTCCCTCACTGGAGCCTGGTATGTCCACAAACCAGCTCAAATCCACTGCGCTTGCTGGTAAGAGGCTCTGTCCTCCTTTGCATTTCTGGGGACTGACTGCCTTGTGGCCTTCAGCAACAAGGAAATGTCACCAGAGGACACAAGGAAAAATGACACACCACAGCTATGGTCACGATGAAGACATTAATTTATTTCCTCTGGCTCCAATCATTTATAGTTCTCAAAAGGTGCCAGTGGGTTGGAGGGTGAACGTGCCACCTCTCCAACGACACTGGACAAACCACCTGTACATCAAATTTCTCTGCCTCTATGAAAGATTGCAAAGCAACAGGTTATTTACAGAAAGTTGTGTGAGAAAGTTCTCCACAAGAACGTAAACTTCAGAAAATCTTAAAAAATCAGGGCGACAGGGTAACAGCTACACCGAATCCCAAACCGGCTGGCTGCTCCGAGGGAAAGGAGGTTAAGCTCTCTTGGAGCCTTTCATAATCACACGAGGCAAGATGGAACAGAGAAAACTGCCTGCTACCTGGACAGACTCCTGAGCTCAACACAAAGCCTCCAGGAGCAGGGTTCAAACTGTGCCTTGTGCAGAGGGGACAGAAAGGACTCGGTGATGGAGCCGGGGCTGCAGGAACCGGCGTGTTTTCCTGCCAGCATCGGCTCAGGCCATCCCCCAGCCAGCAGGGATGTCCAGAGCAGTGCTGCGTGCTCCCCTGCAGCAGGCAATCCCCCTGCACCTCGCAGGAGATGGGGCTGTTCCTGCTGCCTGTCCAGCTGCCAGCGGGGTGTAGCAGCTCTGTGCAGTTTTTGAGATTTCCCATCAGCGCAGAGGGGAATGAGCAAAACCGTTCACGGCTGTGAAAGCACAGTGTTAAAAACTGGAAGTGAATATTCATGCTGGGAATGTTACTATCATCCAGGTTTTTAGGGGACTGCCTGAATGGGTGAAATGAATTCTTTTTCCATTTAACTCCGTGGCCGAATTTACTTGCTTTAGTGGGAATAGGATTAAAGTCTTTGATAACAGAATTTCCTGAGGAAGGAAAGTATAGCATGGCCATGGACAAATCTAATAATTTTTCTGCTCTAATCATCTTATGCCTCAAAGAGGAACTTATACCCCAGAGGGGCCAGTATTTACATAATTGTAATTTATTGGGTAAAGATTTTCCTAACGCAAAGAAACATCAAAGTGTTTGTCTTTGTCAGGTTCCAGAACAATTTTGAAGTTCACATGGAAACCAAAGGTAAAAGAAAATATTCCTTTTAGACCAATTAGACAGAAATGGCATGCAATATTTGAAATCATATAGACTGTTTGAGTATTTTTAATGGCATGCAATTAGCATTTTGTGATGAGCACTTATCAGTGCTGTCTCTGGGTATAATGTACATGGCTGAGGGGGTGGTTTGCTGGAGAATCTGATTAAAATAATTGCTGATGTATTTGGGCAGGGTGTTTGTGCTAACTTTATAGACAAGGCAGTGCTTGTGTAAAAATGAGCTTTTCCTAGCATTAAAGTTCTCTCCAAAGAAAAGAATTGGGTATTGTAATTTCAGTAATTCTACTAGAGCATATCTGTTTAGGTGAAATACTGATTGTTTATCTGTTACCTCAGGCTGCAATAACTCCAGCTGTGCTGATTTTTAGTATTAAACTCTGATGTTATTTATTTAATACTTACACATCTTCTCTTAAAATATAATTCAAGTAACTTAACCTAGCAATGCAGCTCGGTTTGTTGTACAATAATCACGAGATGTTTTAAAGACATTAATTACTCAAGTTCAATTGATTTAGCTTCCCAAAGATCTGGGAACTACTTTGCTGCTTCTGCAGGCAGGAAAAAGCAGCACTGGAAGCCCAGGCTTAGGAATGTAAGGCTTAGACTTTTACCATTTTTTTCCACTTGAATGAGAGGGTTGAGTCTAAGCCCTATTTTTCTATGGATTTAATACTCAACATAACAATTGTATTTAACAATAGCCTAGGAGGCTTGAACTTCTTGTGGCACAAAAGCAGGTAGGAAAAACCCACATAAGGTGCAGTGTTTTGTTCAACTAGTTAAATTGGAAATAAGTTTGTTTCAACATATTCTTATGTGTTGGAACTTATTGAACATTTCAGTGTTGGAAAAGCTCATAGAAAAGTAGCTTTTTGGTTTGTACATTCAGCCCTGATAGGGGTGGCTTTTAAATTTGTTCTGTACTGGCATTTGCCCTGAGGACTTCACTGTGGAATTTCTTCTTTTCTAGCTAAGGTGCAGAGACATTGCTATTGATTGGTTTATACTCCAACGTGGCCAAAGCCCTGCCCATTCAAACATTGAAGGAAGAGCTTTAGATAAAAGAGATGCTACACATTTTCAGAATCTGAAATAACAGGGGAAAAAAAAAATCTATTTTCTCTTATTTTGAGGGCAGAAAATGCTAGCCTTAGTTTAATAGATTATAAATTGCAAACCCAAACTTGCTGTTGATAAGGTATTGTTCCCAAAAGGCTTTTCCCAAGTTTAAGATGATAAAAAAGTTCTGCTTTTAATGGATAATTAATGGCTAATCATCTACTGTACTCCATGAGTTACCAAGCAGAAGTAAAAAGTTCTACATTTTCCTCTCAGCCAAGGGTTTTGTAACTTTTGTTGGGTTATTTTTTGTTTGTTTGCTTGAGCTGTGAATTTTTTAATTTGTTTTCTGTAACTCAAGTAAGCTTTTTTTTTTTTTTTTTTTAATCATGGGCCATTCAAAACAGATAAAAATAAAATAGGAGAAAGGGGAATGCAAAAATTAGTAGTAAAGCTGTTGGAAGCAGCAAAGTAATGGTTCTCCTTTTACTTTGCTGCCTCCCCATAAAAACAATTAGCATTTTTCTAATGAGCACCTTGGAAGGAAGATCATGACTCAAGGACTCCTGGATCTTGGGACTGCACCAGATCCCATCCCTAAGCAGATGTGGGGGTTTCCAGAACAAGAATTTGATGGGGGTTTACAGTCTGCTCCAGCTCAAAAGGCTCAAGTTGCTCCTGGATCCAGTGGATCTATTGAGATTTGCTACAGAAAATTAATTAGCATTAAGAAGTACTGCAGGGGCATTTTTCTTCAGAGTTTAAAAGTAGCTGGATGATTGGGATTATTTCTCAGTGTATTTTCTCTCTAGTCTTGTTTATTAACAGAAATAATACAGTGGAGAGAAATTCACTCCCTCCAACATTGTGATAACATGTTTGCTTCATTTTGTTATTAATTCTCCCCACGAAATTCCTGCTTTACATCTCAGTAATTGCTGTACCCACTTTTATTTTCTCAAAAGTTCACAGTTAGGGACAAGTTTTCAGTGTTTTTCAAGGATTTTGTTGATTGGAACTCCTCAATCACCTCATATATGAAATATATGAATTTTCCTGTTGCAGTTTATTCTAGAGGAAGATTTAAAAAGAAATGTCTGGCAGAAATAAACCTACAAGGCTTTGGTTTAGGCCCTGATCAATCACATACTCCAATCAATAGGTCTCTTTCTATGAATGAGGCAGGGTTTTAAATGGCCTCTTTCAAGTGGCTGTTTTGTCAAATATTTATTTCCACATCTTCCACTTGATTTTACTGCAGGAGGAGGTTCAGGAGAATAGTCTTTGGGTTTCATGATAAAGTTTTGGGGAAAGATTTTTATTCTTTAACATAAACAGCACAGGTGTTCAGGTGGTGCAGCGCTGAGGAATGCCTGCCTTGCTTTGATTTGTACTAGAAATGCCTCTGGGAGGTTTACATGCTAGTGGTAAATGTTTTGCTTGGACATAGTAGCATTTTCCTAGCCTTGACAAATCCTCAAATTTGTGATTCTTGAAGTCTGGCTTTGCCCCTGTGCTCCCTGCCAGCCCTGACCCTGTGCTACTTTAGTCCTGCTACATGAGATATTGACTTTTAAATTATTGTCTTCACTGGCAGAGTATTGATGTGACATTTCTGCAAAATTTTGTGTTTCCTCTGTATGACTGAATTATGTCCAGGGAAAGCTGGTAGTGGCTAAAATAAAGGAAGGAGTCCCTGGAAAAAACACGTGGAATTTTCTTGCTTCTCCACTACCCTCTGGGTACAAGTGGCAAAACGTCCTTTGGACTGGTTCTTAATGATGTGATGCCTCAGGTTTTAGCTTACATATTTTTCAGATTCTGTGCTGCTTCAGTGTGTGGGTCTGGGCTTCATATTATGGGATGGTGAGCTCTCTGCACAGAGCAGGGAGACAAAACAATTCCTGCTCCAGCTGGGCACCAAGGACAAATGATCCAAAGCTCAGGCCCAGGAGCACAAACAGCGTGGGCTGGAGAGAGAAAAACAAGCAGGATGGGAGTGCATGGGCTGGAGCTGGAATGGGACAATGAACTGCAAGGTGCAAATGGAGCAGAGCTGATCCCAGTGAGAGCCCCCGGGAGCGCTCGTGCATTTTGGGACCATTTTGGTTCCTCTTGGCTGCAGCCCTGGCTGGGCTCTGGTGCTGCCCAAGGTGGATCCATGGAGGAGATCCTTTTAATCAATCCCTGCTTTATTCTTTTGCTCTATCCAGACTCTGCTCAAGGTCAGTCTTCACAAGGCATCAGTTGCAATTGCCTGTGTGTAAGGAGAATGCAGGCAAAAGGGCATAAAAAGTATTCAGGATTCACTATTTACTCTTTATTGACAGAATTATTGTTTGAGGGGCTGCTTTGGTTTTGCCTTCTAGCATTTATTTTAGTGATACATTAATTATCACTTACGTCTATGTCTTATGTCTGACTTATTTCACTTGTGGAAATCTCTAATTAACATGCTTTTTTTCAATTAAATATCAAAGTGCAGCACTTTTGTCTTCCAAACCTTGTGTTATTTTCTTTCCTCTGCCCTCTGTCTGTACTTTCTGTGTGCCCCTTTTGGGAGGGTGTTTTCAGCAGGCCCCTGGTGGGGGGCACAGCTGCCATGGATACCAGCAGCACAAGCTGAGGAGGAAATTATCTGATACTGGAAGCAACAACAATAATGGGTGAATGTCCAATCTTGTACGAGTGTAAATTGTCATCCTGCAGCTTAGATAAACTGTGAGTGTATCAGAAATTAATTTTCTGCCTCCTCCAGGAGCGAGTTTGTATTTATGTACCTTTAAATAATCTTGGGTTTTATTTGTAGGAAGAACGGTTTTTTTCATGTAATGACTACCTTTGATATTAGATTTCTTCAGAAATTGCAAACCCAGTGGTAGTTGCTGAGGTTTAAGCCTGTAAATCAGCAGGAGGAGCTAGTCAGTGAATTGGAGACTTAAGTGATGATCCAGAAGAACTGTGATGGGTTTGCCTACTCAGATGCTGAGAAGTGAATGAGTGGGGATTCGGAGACACAGCCGAAGTGGGATATAAAAGCACAGTAAATATTCAGAGTTTGAGATGGCAGCACTGACGTGCACACACAGCACACAATGTGAGCAGCGTGCTCAGTGCTGGGGAAAGCAGAAATTCCTCAAAGCTTGACTCAGGGGTGATGATATTGTTGCAGAGCTGTGCTGTTTTTTAACCACAGTAACATGCCTAATTTCCCTTGCAAACATGAGTAGGAGGGCAGCTCTGCTACAGGTGAAGGTAGCAGACAAAAGCAAGACATTTCTCAAGGAGCTGTTGAGACAGGTCATTTCAGCTCAGAATGAGATAAAACTGTCTCATTTACCTCAGCCCATTCTGTAAAGAGAGAAAAAAAAATATTTTCTGGGTAGATTTCATCATACTTATTTGTGTGGTAGCCCTTTTCACAGTAGGCCTCTAAATAGGCTGCAATACAGCATGCCTTTACATTTTTTTTGTTATTTCTTTCTCAGAGGTTGTGGGGTATAGGCAGCAAGGAAGCAGATTTAATGTTTGTTGTGGGATTCAGCTTTGTCTGATAATATATAGGCAATTTGCATTGCATTTGTTTCAGTCAGCCTCTGTGTCCAGTGGGATGAACAGGATGGGAGAACTCATTAATTTTTTCCATTGTGGGATTTTGCTGCCCTTAAAAACAGAAATGTGGATGAAATGTCACACGATACAATTGAGTGAGTGGTTTTACCCCAGTGGAAGTGGTTTAACTTCCTCAGGTCCTGAGGCATGAAAAATGAAAACAGGCATGAGCCTTCAGTTTCCCCAAATTTCCACTTTGGGTCTGAAACAAGTGAGAGCATGATGCCTTGGGAAGGCTGACCTAGAGCAGAAGCTGGACAGAGCTAAAGAATAAAGCAGGGATTGATTCAAAGGATCTCCTCCATGGATCCACCTTGGGCAGCACCAGAGCCCAGCCAGGGCTGCAGCCAAGAGGAACCAAAATGGTCCCAAAATGCACGAGCGCTCCCGGGGGCTCTCACTGGGATCAGCTCTGCTCCATTTGCACCTTGCAGTTCATTGTCCCATTCCAGCTTTAGCCCAGGCACTCCCATCCTGCTTGTTTTTCTCTCTCCAGCCCACGCTGTTTGTGCTCCTGGGCCTGAGCTTTGGGTCATTTGTCCTTGGTGCCCAGCTGGAGCAGGAATTGTTTTGTCTCCCTGCTCTGTGCAGAGCGCTCACCATTCCCTAATATATTGCTCAGAAGTGCACACTAAAAAAGTACAGAATCTGAAAAATATGAAAGCTAAAACCTGAGGCATCAAGCAGGGAGGATTTGGCAGGCTCCATCTGTTCACAGAGGGACTCTGAGATGAGTTGCACCTTAGGTTTTTCCCTAGTGAGGGTTAAAAGTGGTGGATGCAGCACCGAGACAGTGGCTCTGAGGGCCCTCAAGCACTGGAGAAATCTTTGAGATGTGATTTAAAGCAGCTTTACTCTGTGCTTGATCTTATTGCTCATTGTGCACGCAGGACCTTGGCAAAAGGTACTGGCTCATGAGTCAAAAGATGTGTTTTGAGCTTTAAGCAAGGCTTTGTAACTTCATTTTTTTTTTCTCTTCTGTTTCTTCCTCTTGGGCCATTAGTGTGCTGTGCTCTGAGGGCCAGGCAGGAGTGTCCAGCTCAGCCTGGCAGGGTCCCTGGGTACAGCTGTGATGTGAAGAATGTCCCCAGCAGCACAGCAGCATTTCTTTAGCCACATTTAACATTGCTCAAGCCAGGCCAAAGTACCCGTGAGAGATTCCAAGAGCTGCTAATGTGCAGTGAGTATTGAGTCACCGGGAGGCTGTAAAGTCTCATGGAATGGCTGCAAGGGTGCTTTCAGAAGCAATAAAGCTCAGCATATGTCAGCATGCTGGAAAGCAGGGGAAAACCTGTCCAGGCATCATCTGAGACTTTTTTTTGAATCTACAGAAACTGAGTCCAATCTGACTGCACACAAGTGATGCCCTTTGTTATTCCTTCTCATCCTCTCACACCTTCCATACAGAGATTCATATGAGGCAGCAGGAGAGTTTCTTTCACTTTTATTTTTTTTAATTTATTTTCTTTATCCTGGCAACAATTTAGTCTAAAATGTGCAGCATAGGAAGCATGTTTTCATAAGTCTACATGGAGTAATTCCATCTGGTAGACGACCAAAATTGTTTTGTGCCATTCCCAGTAAATATGTATAAAATTTCAAGGTAGCCCTTTGTTCCCTTAGCGTGTGCAAAGTGACTTTTAGCAGCATGATCTCCTGAGAAGGTCGTGTATACAGGCAGCTACTTAGGAGATCAGAATATTGAACGTGTGAATTAAAAAGGGTGACATTGGTCTCAAAGACTGAAGTAAATCCTTTCAGTTTATTACCTTACAGCTGTCCTCTGTCTTTGCCTTGTGGTTTCTCCAGTCTACCTGGAGAGAAACATACAAAGGCATAGGTTCAATGTGTTTGGTAACTGATATGTGCAGTCATTTTTTGGCTAGCAAACTGAAGTCTGATAGCCACATGAGAGAGATGAAAGGCTGTCATTTGCTGTTCAGAGCATTTTCAGTGAAAACACAGCCTCATTATATGGAAGCATGAACTGGTAGACACAGGAAGGTAAAAGGGTTGGAACTGGAATCTAAGAAGTTTGAAAAAGTATTGCTTACTAAATGTGATAAACCCCAAAACAGTTTAGAAGAGGGAGAACAGTTATTTAAAGCAAATGTGTCAGATCCTCAGAATGACTGGTATAGCTCTAAATAACTTCTGTTTTAGAAGTCTTTCATTTTTCAAGAAGGACTGTCTAATGTGACAGTCACTGGATTAAGGCTGAAATTGAGGCTGTCAGGGAGGATGCTATGTGTATGTTGAAGAGTGCTGCTGATGATGCAGTAAAGAGACAACTGAAATAACAGAGAAAATGATCACAGGGTGGGTCAGGCTGGAAGGGCCCATTGTGTCCAGATGGGTCTGGACTATCTCAGTGAGGGAGACTCCACAGCCTCTCTGGGCAATCTGTTCCAGGTGTGATCACTGCACAGTGAAGAAGCTCTTCCTCAGGTCTAGGTGGAACCTCCTGTGGATCAGGTTTTGCTCACTGCCCCGTTGCTGGGCACCACCCAGCAGAGCCTGGTCCACTCTCTGCAGACACTGACAGGCTCTGCTCTTTTCTCCAGGCTGAAAAGGCCCAGCTCCCTCAGCCTTTCCTGACAGAAGATGCTCCTGTCCCCTTCATCCTCTTTGTTACCCTCCCCTGGACCTGCTCCAGGGGCTCCTCATCTCTCCGGTCCCGAGGAGCCCCGAGCTGGACACAGCACCCCAGATGTGCCTCCCAGGGCTGAACAGTGGGGCAGGGTCACTCCCTGACCTGCTGGCAATGCTCTCCCTAAAGCACCTCAGGAGGCCATTGGCCTCCTTGGCCTCCAGCACACCGTTAATAATTTGCAAAGAAGTTACTGATGGTACATGACA